>NW_019154100.1:31497910-31657548 GCF_002288905.1 Enhydra lutris kenyoni | reverse complement strand
TATATATATATATATATATATATATATATATATATATATATACCTACCACATCTTCTGTTGATGGACATCTAGGTTCTTTCCATAGTTTGGCTATTGTGGACATTGCTGCTGTAAACATTCGGGTGCACGTGCCCCTTCGGATCACTACGTTTGTATCTTTAGGGTAAATACCCAGTAGTGCAATTGCTGGGTCGTAGGGTAGCTCTATTTTCAACTTTTTTGAGGAATCTCCATGCTGTTTTCCAGAGTGGTTGCACCTACAGAGTGTTTTCTTATGGGGTAACTCATTTAGCCCTTTCTTAAAACAACATGAGGAACGCGGGGCATGTATCCTGCCTTTAAAGCTGTTTTCTAGAAGCAGCTCTGGCCCTTAGAGGCTGAATGAGGGAGTCAGGACCAGGCAGAGAGAGGCTGGCATTCACATCGAGCCCTGGAATCCTGAATCCGGAGCTTTGTCTCTGTACCATGATAAACCACAGTGACCATCAGGGTCTGAAGTCCTATGAAAATGACTCTCATGACACAGCTTTGCTAACACCCTTCCCAAAACAAGTAGACACAACTGTTGCCATTGGCTGTTCCCATTCCCTCTGTCCTTTCTTTCTAGGTTCCCTTTTGCAGGGCTGTGCAGAGGCTAGCTGAGAAATGGGGAGAGGCTAAGGCAGTGTATTTTTCAAATCTTAACACGAGCTTATATTTAATTTCGTTAGAGAGCTCTACTCTGCTTCCCTAATCTAAAATATACACCCCTACAACCTTCCTCTCTCTTGAGAGTACCCTGGACTTTTCTGTCACAGTGTTCATTTGAATCCTTAACTAGACTCCAAGCTCATTAGCAGAAAAACCTTATGCGGAAGAAGGTGAAAACTACCACAGTCCAGCAGGCAGTCGGGGGATGTGAGCTCAGTGTGTGTGCTGGGAAGAGTAAGAGGGAATTGTATAGGGAACAAACTGAGGGCTGCTGGAAGAGCGTTGGGTGGGGGATAGGGTGACGGGCATTAAGGAAGGCACTTGATGTCATGAACACTGGGTGTTATATGTAACTGATGAATCACTCAATTCTACCCCTGAAACTAATAATAATTAGTATATGTTAACTAAATGGAATTTAAATTAAAAAAAAAAAAGGAATTCTGTAGAAACTACAAAGGGAGACAGAGGAAAACACATCAGGCTTGTCCCTTGAAGGTTTGTAATGTGCGTTCTAGAAGCACAGCGGCCACCTTTCTTCCCCTTACCGCAGTATGTCCTCTTAGTGGGGATGCTGTGGAAGTTTCATCCAGCCAGGCGGCCATGACGTGCTGAGCAACCGCCTTCTCTGAAAACGAGTAATGATCAGTTTGCCCTTAATGCCTCATCTCTTGCTCATTCACCAGCAGACTGTAGTATGGTTTAATAGTTTTTTTTCTTAATTAATAGAGCTGGCCATCAACGGCCAACTCCCTGGGAGTGCTCTTCATCTCCAGCTTGTCCTCTGCTACCTGCCCCCAGAGACCACAACTGGGTCCTCCTCGCCTCCTTTTCTAAGTCAGTTCTAACATAAGATCCCGTTAGAACATAAGTTCTTTTTTTTTTTTTTTTAAATATTTTATTTGACAGAGAGAGATCACAAGTGGAGAGAGAGAGAGAGAGAGAGGAAGAAGCAGGCTCCCTACCTAGCAGAGAGCCCGATGTGGGACTCGATCCCAGGACCCTGAGATCATGACCTGAGCTGAAGGCAGAGGCTTAACCCACTGAGCCACCCAGGCAGCCCAGAACATAAGTTCTAACATAAGATAAAAACATAGTTTTTGTCCATCTCTCAGTTTTTTCCTTATTAGTACTAAAACAAAAGAACCAGAGCAAGGTTTTGACCTCCTGTGATCCCAGAGTTATCTGGAACCAGAATCCCAAGATACCATTCCTGCATTTCTGCAGAAGATGGTTTACTGAGATTCATGTGTCATGTGTGCACTTAGCTGTGAAGATAGGAAGAGGATTAAGAGTGTGTCCCTACTTTCATAGAACACACATATTGTTGGAAAGGTAGGCCTTAAAGAAGTAACACTGACCCCATCATCTGCCTTTTGTTGGGCGTCTCATCATGACTGTGGGCTAAGATGGTGCTGAGTGTTTCCCACATTTCAGCTTTCACCTGGACAACCTTGAGAGGTAAGTGTTGTGACTTAAAAGTGCACGTGAGGAAAATGACTTGGAGAGGTTTGGTAATACAGCAGAGGGGCCAGCATTCCAGAGGAGGTCCGTCTGACTGGAAAGCCTGCAGTCTCTCCACCTGTCATGACAGGAAGCTGGTGTCAGGAGGACAGGAGCTGGATCACAGAGTGACTTGTTCTTTCGGGGCAGTTGCATTTGGCTCGTGATGCGTGAATGGGCATCCGTTAGTTGGAGAAAGGGGAGAAGGACATGAAAGTCGAGGGAGGGCATGAATAAAGGCCTGAGGTAGAAAAGCGTCCAGAGTGGGACCCCAGGTAGCGAACTCAGGATGTGGGAAATGGTGGGGTCTGAGGCCAGAGCAGGGGGCTGGGGCCACAGTGTGCGGGACCTTGGCACCCGGGGTCAGACTGTACCCTGTGGAGCAGGCCGTGGGGAGACTACAGATAATACACAAGATACGACAAGATGGAGGATTGAAAACTCAGAGGACTTCAGAGGCCAGGCAGTAACAAGCTAGGCAGTGGGCTGGTTCATTATTGCTGAGGGGGCTTTGGGCCAGGCACAATTCTGAGTGCTGGGGGTACAGAACATAAAGGTGCTGGAAGCTTCCTTCCGGGAGCTTATACCCTCTTGTGTCCATGTTTGTGATGGAGAAGTGTTTTAACTCTAGATACCGACAGGTGCTTGAGAGAGGGTGAGGGTCTGAGAAGGCTCTGGGGCCCTGCCATTGGGGTGGAGACCTGAAAGGTGAGGGGCTGCTGTGCAAAGGATGAGATCTGTAAGAGGCAGGGTATGAGGTAGCCCAGAGCAAGGCCCTGGAACTAGACTGCACAGTAATGAATCTGGTTCTGCCACTTACAAGCTATGTGGCCTTAGGGAGGTCACCTAACCTCCCTGTGCCTCAGGTACCTCTTCTGTTAAGTGGAGATAACAACAGCACTACCCCTTAGGGTCGTGAAGAGAACCACATGAGTTAGCACCTGTAAAATGTTTAGACTGGCCTCTGGGCATGGAAGGTCGTGGAAGGGGAGCGACGCTATTGGAATCCTTGTTACTGGTATAGCACAGCATTCCAAGCAGGAGGAGCAAGTGAGAAGGCACTGACGTGGGAGTAGTTTTGGTGGCTTTGGGAGGGAGAAAGGAGGCTATGGCAACGTGGTCAAGTAGCAGATGAGAGGAGATGAGGTTAGATCAGGGAAGGATGTGTAGGCAGTGATTTGAACACAGTGAGATGTGCTGGAGGGATGTAAGCAGGGAAGCCATGCAGTCTGATGGACTGGTGGCAGACGGAGAAGGAGCGAGAGTAGAATGGGAGAGCCTAGGATGATGCTGGGGTCATCTAAACAAAGGACCCTGGGTGCTTGGGCCCCAGTTTTAGGAGAGGGGCTGGAAGGAGTGGTAGGACTTAGGAGATATTTTAGAGGTAAGCACTATAGGCCTTATTGGCAGAAGGGCTATGGGTATGATGGAAGGAATGGAAATTATATAACTTCACACATTTTTGTCCTGATCAACTTTGGTGGGGAAAGGAGGGCCGAGAGGTGGTGGTGGCATTTACCGAGCTGAGAAAGTCTGGGAAGAGCAAGATTTCTGGGAGAAACACAGTCCTCTTTGGCCATGTGCCGTCTGAGAGTCCTAATGCACATGTAGGCAGCTGGGATGCAGCCCGGCTGGTGTGAGCATCAGGGATTCATGCCACGATGGCCAGCTGTTCCCAAGGGAATTTAGACCTTTTACTTTTGAACACTTGCTTGCCAAACTCAGTACACCTGCCTCCAATTTGTGACTCTCCCTACCCCAAAGAGTTCCCAAACTTCCATCCAGTCAAGAAGATAAATTGCCAAGCCAGGAGCCTTTTCCGGGTTGGAAGTGGGGCTCTTTGGCGTCTGCAGAGGAGGAGAGGTCCTGGCAGCCTGCCGGTCTCTGTCCCAGGGCCTCTGTGGCTTCATGGCCGGATCTGGCTTCCTGTGCTCCTTCTCCAGCCCTTCACTCAGCTGCCATGTGTGCAGCAGGCCCTGCGCGAGGCTGGAGGGAAATTGTCTGGGCAGATATGGGCTCCACTGTGGGGAGCTCAGCCCAGTGGGCATCTGAGTTTCTGCTCAAGGGTACAGTGACCTGTGACTAATTTTATTTGTTTGAAGCCTCTGATTGGCTCAGCCTGCAGCTGGTCAGTAACAGCATGATGATCTATGCTGCTGGACAGAACAGTGCTGGCAGCGCGTGCCTGAGCCAAGCTCGGGAGCTGAGTGTGCACGCCAGCCCTTCGGGGCTCAGGGTCCTGCAAGGACCATGCATGAAGACGGAGCAGCTCCAGCGAATGCCGCCTGGATGTGGACTTCTTACCTGGGAACTGGGGAGCTCTTGGCTCATTTTGGGCTTTGCACCCTGCTGGTGGCATGCTCGGGGTGGGGAGCAGTTTTCTGGTTCAGCTCTGTTCTTTGTCAGGCCCATGGAGGGGGCTGAGCTTCCGTCTCCCTCTCTGCTTGGGCCCCTTCTCACATGCATACCCTCAGCGTCCGTCCTTCAGTAGGTTTCAAAGTCACGCTGTAAACAGTTCTTTCTCACAAAACTGCTGAAAGAAACCAAGGGAATTGGACGTTAGATTCCATAGTGTACGTTTTCAAAACCACGCTGGCGCTTTCTCTTAGATAGTGTGCTTGGTTGTTTCTTTTCCAAGTGGGTTATGTCCTTTAACGCCTCCCTATTCAGGGTGCGGTTCCGGGACCCACACCTGGGAGCTTGTTTGAAATGCAGAGTCTCAGGCCCCACGTCTTTTTAATCTGCATTTTGATAAGATCCTCAAGTGATTTTTATGCATAGTAAAGTCTGAGGTGAGGTGCTTCAGACAGCGGCCTTCTGGAACATACTCAGTCTTGGACAGCTCCTGATTATATAGTCCAGGAGATGGTTCCCAGATGCCCTTTGTCTCCTGAGAAGATGGGGATCTGGCTTAGCCTGAAGGTCACTGTGAAGGTGAATGTTGTTCACCTGAAGGCGAATGTTGTTCAAGCAATGGGTGACTGAGGCTTACTTAAAATAACACGTATAGGGGCACCTGGGTGGCTCAGTCGGTTAAGCCTCTGCCTTCGGCTCAGGTCATGAACCCAGGGTCCTGGGATTGAGCCCTGCATTGGGCTCCCTGTTTATCGGAGAGAATGCTTGTCCCTCTCCCTCTGCCCTTCTGCCCTGCTCATGCTCCCCCTTTCTCAAATAAATAAAATCTTAAAAAAAAAAAAAAAGACACACATATATTCTCTTCTTTTGGCAATGATTTAAGTGACTTGACTTTTGTGGGTGAAGGCCTCCAGTTATTTTTGTCAAATGAGGGGGGGACTGGGTGTGTCAGTCTGGGGATGAGAGGACTTAAGTGGCTGAGGTCAAGACAGTTGTCATCAAATGTTTCATCATAACAAAGAGCCCTCTAAGATTGTACAGCGGGTTAAAGGTGAAGGAGCCTATCTCCAGAGGGGCTGTACTCCCATCCCTAGCGGTGATTCAGGCATGAGCTTGCCATCCTCTTGTCTGGGATGTTGTAGGGGATCCAAGCAGGACATGCAGAGTTGAATTGGACGCCTTTTAACATGCATTCCAGCTTTGGTAACTGCAGAGGAAGGAGCAGAATGGCTCACAGAACTCAGTTTCAAGCCCAGCTTTCCCATTTACTGGCCCTGATTTGGACAAGTTACTTACCTTTCCTAAGCTTTAGTCCCCTCATCTGAACATAGGGATAATAATATTCACCTCATGGGCTCATGTGAACATTAATGAAAATTATGGACGTAAAGTTCCTACCAGCGCCTGGCATGATGTGGGGGTGTAAGACATTTTCGCATCCCTGCTCTTCTTCTCTATACTTTTCTTTGCCTTGTCTGGAGTGAGCTCTAGTTAGTGAACAGTTTGGACAGCCAGCCTGATATTGGGTTTTAATCTCATACAGTTCTGATTCTTGTTCTTCTGTGAACAAGGACCTTTCATTTAGCATTTGGCAGAATTTGGATCAGGTCATGTATTAATATGATGTTTCCCCAATTTGGCCTCAGGCTCTGTGAGGTTAGGGTCCAGTACCTTGACCAGGTGGTTTCCACAGAAATACCAGCACCGTGATACATTTATTTTGTAACAATTCCAGTAATCTGTGTCAGGAAACTCCATGCCTGACCTTTGGGTCTCAGCTGGACTCCTGGCCACCCATGGGCCAGTAATGTCCATCCTTGCATCCAGCATAGCAACAGGAAATGGGGGATCCAGTGGGGACTCAACAGAGGTTAATCAGTTGTTTGATCTAAGTCACAGGAAGCCTTGAAAAGTCAGTTTGAAACCCAACAACTTGGAAAGAGGGATCAGGAAAAGGAAGCAAGGAAGTGATTGAAATAAATAAATTTCACTTTTTCTTAATATCCCGTTTTGTTCCATAAAGGATTGGTGCCTACAGCAAAATAGAAATAAAATATAATTTGTGGAACGAGGTAGGATATAGGTAAATAAAAAAATGTATAAAATCAGGGCCAGGGAAGAAAGAAATTCATTTCACGAGTCTTCCCATATGACCCACATTCCTCCAAATTAAAATAAAGAAAGTAAAGGAAAAATGTTTCCCAAGCAGTCTTCTCAGGTTGGCAAAGGCTTGTATAATTTTCCTTCTGTCTGTGTTTCACGGCACGCCAGGCTGAGTGAACCAGTGAGCCGTTCTGCCCTCTGGCAAGCAGGCCTTGCCCTCTGTAAGGATTTGCCCGTTACCTTAGGAAAGAAAGGCCTGGAAGGTGCACCATCCCTGCCACTCTCAAATTATCAGCCCTGTTGAGTCATCACTACAAATTGGTTTTATTTTCTTTTGTGCAAGAGCTTGATTCAGAGTCAACTTGACAGCCAAATTGGCCCGGAAGGTATAATGAGGCGATGCTGAGCATCTCTGAATATAGAAGGGGGTGGGGAGGAACAGGCTGAGGGGTGCTGATGTCTTTTATGTCATTTGGGCACCAATTCCAGCTGGATTGCAGAGCTCTGTTCTGTGTAAGGAACAGAAGAGCAGGGTGCATTCCTCTGTGAGCTCCTAACTTGAGGCTAATTGGGGAGGAGACAAGGGCCTCTCCTACCAGGACCGGGTGGTAGTCGGGCTCAGCAAACAGTGGTAACACTCAGGTGCTGGGATGTGGCAGGCAGCACAGGGGTCAGGAGCACTGGCTCTGGAATAACGGAGCACTAGATTCAGTTTCCAGATTTGCCACTCACTAGTTTCATCTCAGGCAATTTACTCAAGTTCTCAAAGACTCAGTTTCCACATCTAGAAAACGGGAAAATAATAGCAATAACCTCAGAGAGTTGTTGTGAAGATAAAATTAGGTAATGAATGAGCAGAACTTTGTCTGGTCCTTAGTTATTACACAGCTAGCATTTCTCATTTTAAGCAACCCCAATAATGTATTTTAGATAAGTGTTTAACTCAGTTATTTTTGTGAATTAGGCATGTTGTGGCCCTATTCTTTGATGTGCCATGTAAGCTGACGCACTTTCCCATGTACCTGTCCGCCCTTCCCCTCCAGCCTCCCCCGTCCCACCCATTGCAGGCTTTGATCATAAGTCAGACTGGGCTTCAGAAGCCTCCTTAACACACCACTTTTACATTTTTGTGCTTAAAATGGATCCTGGGGTTGTCAGGCATTGATATTTACCAAACCCAGCAGGGGGGAAAAGGAAGCCAGACCCTTTACTTCCCCCTCAAACACACCACCGTGTGGGAGTTAAAGGGACTGACTACATCCCTTTTCCTGAGAACGCTGGGCTCGGAGTGGGAGACGGGTATGTTTCCGACTCTGCTCCTTGGCTCTGGTCTGATCTTGGACAAGTCACTTGACCCCTTGGAATGTCAGTTGCTTCCCCCGTTAAAGAGAACAGGCCTCCTGGGGCTGTATTTGTGAGCTGTAGTGCTTCTCATGCCAACATGAATTTGATTCTTGTTCCTATTCTCTTGTCCCTATTTTCACCCTAGGGAGGATATAAGAGGGTGGGGGAGTCAGCTGGTAGCTGGGGCTCTTACAGGGCAGTGAACGTTGTTCCTTTGTGTCTGGCGTCTCCCTCTTCTGGATGCCATTGCTGTGAGTCCTGGCGCCTGCACCCGCCTCGCAGAAGGACCTCTCTCTACTGACGGTCTCTGGGCTTGTGCCAGGTAGGAGGTCCCGGGCAGGTGACCTCCTCCACTCTCTGGAGGCTAGTAGGTGGCTTTCGGGGCGTGGGGGGGGGGCGGCGGCTAGGGGCTTGAGGGAGAGGGGCAGGCCTCAGTAAGACGTTTCTTTAGGTGCAGCCCTCTCCGGAGCATGGCTCCAGTGTGCCTGCCCCTCTTGGAAAGCAGAGAAGCCAAATGGAAAGAACATGGACTTTGGAGCCAGGTACACCTGGCTTTGGATTGGAGTTTGGCCACACAACTGTGGGTTCTTAGAAAAGTTACCTGACCTTTCTGAATTCCAGCGGCCTGAGTACGTTTCACGTGGGAACGGCAGTCTCAGTGTGAAGGCAGGGGCCGGGACGGGTTGTTCACAGCCTTACCTGGTACCTGCAGTTGGGTCAGGGCTTGATAAATATTGCCCAATGTTTCTGAGGGCTGAATTGATACCTACAGTCCATGGAAGTGCTCACTGTGTGCTAGCGTCCTTCCACCTTCCTCCTCCACTTCTTCTAATTCTTGGCACCCATTGTACTCCGGGCAGTAGGTTGGTAGAAGGTTGGTCATCAGCTTGTATGATAAATATTGCGTGCCAGGCGTTTAGGCATTGGGGGTGGGGTAGAGAATCCATGTTCTGAGTTTGGCTCACATCACCACGACCATGGGATCATGATCATGGCCTTCTTCTCTGGCGCTGGTCCGGAGAATCCATTGTAGTGGCAGGAGGAAGGCAAAACGCCCAATGAAGAAAGTACAGAGCCTACGAGAAGGCGACAGTGCTGCGGGGAAGAGTGGAGCAGGGAGGGGAATGGGCGCAGGGGAAGAGGGGGAGTTGGGAATTGTGATCTTAGTCATGTGATTATGGAAGGCCTTACTTAGAAGGGGACAACTAAGCAAATGTGATGATCTTGGGCCAAGTCTCTTGCTCCCCAGCATCGAGCCAGTTTTCCTTCCTTGCCATTGTTTGGGTTTTTGCAAGCTGAAGGCACTGTGAGCAGCTCTGAGCTTCGTCTTTTATAGTAACTTCGGAAGATGTCTAGAACCTCATTCTAAGGCTCTCTTCTCTGGGAGTCCCTTGTGCCTGGCTTTCTGGCCCACCAGGCTTCCCAAAGCACCTCCCCTCGAGAGGTTCCTGGGCTGGCCTCAGATACTGTGGCAAAGCAGCTGACAGGCCACGCACTGGGCAGGTTTCCTTTCAGGAAGCCAGACTCTGTTCCCGGCTCATTTGCTAACCGTGCTTTGGCTGTCGCACCCGGTACCCCAGCTGCGTTTATACTCGCCCAGGTGCCGGAGCTTCCAAAACAAGGGTGGTGGTGTTTTGGGGGCTACTTTTGGTTACAAAGCAGTGTGCACCTGCCCAGGCCACCACCACAACTGTTTGGACCACCCCCCCTCCTGTTCTGATGGCCTGGATTGTTCGCAGCTGAGCTGGGACATCAGCGCACCCTCATGGCCAGGGGCTGGGGTGCTCATTGTTCTGAGTTAACTTCCTGTCTCTCCTGCCTCTCTCTCAGTGGTTTCCATGGCAAGCCCTTCCTTTCAGATTTGCTTCTGGCCATTTTGTTTTTTTGGAGGTGTGGGGACTGTGCACTATAACACACATATGAAGGGCATACTTCATTTACAGTGCTGCTTTTCTCATAGGAGTGTAGCTTCTGAGGAAATTGATTAAAACCCAGCCTCCTGTCCCTACTTGGAGGGATTCTGATTCAGGGTTTCTGAGTTGGGACCAAGGAATCTGCATCATCATCATCATCAGTATAGTTTTTAAGTCAGTTCCCAAGCTCATGGTAGATAGACCCAGACTGAAAGGCATCCCTTTCCCCCCTAACTTATTTGTATGTCAAGATGGAGTGAAATCTACTATGGCAGTCCCCCCAGAGCTTCGCCTAGTGCTGGGCTTATAGTTGGTGCTCAGGACACCGGTGGAAGTTGGAGGCAATCTTTTTTTTTTTTTTTTTAAGATTTTTTTATTTATTTGACAGAGAGAGAGATCACAAGTAGGCAGAGCAGCAGGCAGAGAGAGAGAAACAGACTCCCTGCTGAGCAGAGAACCCGATGTGGGGCTCAATCCCAGGACCCTGAGATCATGACTTGAGCCGAAAGCAGAGGCTTAACCCACTGAGCCACTCAGGCGCCCCTAAATCATTTTATAAGAAACCCTTCTCAATGTGAAGAGTTGCTCACTAATAGGTTCCCACAATTATGTTTGCAGTTAGAACAGTTGATTTTTTTCTTAATGCAGAGGCATATCTCTGTTCAGGCTTTTGATGACACAACAAAAGCATCCTGAAAAGAGGAACTGAGTAGGGGTGATTATTTTTGAAGGAATTTGAGCCACACCTTCCTTCCCGAATGTTGCTTTGGTAACAATGTGTGAAGTTACACTATCAGTGCCTCTCAGCTGCTCAGGGGGATCAGGGGGCCCCTTAACAGGTATGAATCTTGGGTCCCATCCCCAAGGCTCTGTTTCATTGGGCCAGGGTGTGGCCTAGGCATCAGGATTTTAAGAAGTTCCCTAGGAAGTTCTTATGTGTGGCCAGGGCTGCAAATCCCTGACCTAGAAAGTGTGGAACTTCTTGTAGAGGAGAGTGGGAGACTTGTCTCTTGAATCTTAGAGGGAGTCCTCTTGGACTAGAGATGGAAAGTCCCCTGGATTTTGTGATCCAAGACTGCTCTGGAAACTGAATCTAAAACATAATTTGTATGAATAAATAGACATACACATACAGTATCTAAAATGTTAATGTATATCAAATAGTAGTTAATTGTTTTCTATCCCTTTAATAAAACATTTTTCTGATTATAAACGTGGTACACGACTACATAAACTATTAGGTTTATGCAGAAAAGTATAAAATAGGTTAAAAATCTCCCCAGATGTCAGCATACAGAAGAAATAACTATTAATACATCTCGTACACATCTTTCCACTCGTTTCTCTTTGCCTGTAGAGACATGCAGCCTAGACCTACAATTCAATGTCAATGGAATCAATGATATATACAGGTCTGGGTGTTTTGCCCAACAGTATGATATGGATAACTTTCCTTAAATCCTCATAATCACTTTTATGAGATTTTGCCAAATGCAAGCTCTAATTGGGTCTGATGAATGGAACATCTACTTTGCTGTTAAGACTTGCTGTATAGGGGCGCCTGGGGCTCAGTGGGTTAAGCCTCTGCCTTCACCTCAGGTCATAGTAATCTCAGGGTCCTGGGATCGAGGCCTGCATCAGGCTCTCTGCTCAGCAGGGAGCCTGCTTCCCCTTCTCTCTGCCTGCCTCTCTGCCTACTTGTGATCTCTCTCTGTCAAAAAAACAAAAAAACAAAAAAAAGGACTTGCTCTGTGTGTGTATATATATATATTTAAAATAAAGGGCAGACAGCAGAGGTTGAGGGCTCCTGTGTTGGTCGAGAAGCCTGGATGTGTCTGAGCAGTCGGTGGGCTGGGCACAGAGGGCTCAGCAAGCTTGGCCACAACCTCTTTTTGTAGTGTTGGTCTCTATTGAGTTTTAGTTTCATTATTTAGGCTTTTTTTTTTTTTAAGGTTTTATTTATTTGACACAGAGATAGAGAGTACAAGTAGGCAGAGCAGCAGGCAGAGGAAGAAGGAGAAGCAGGCTCTCCACTGAGCAGGGAGCCCGATGTGGGGCTCGATTCCAGGACCCTGAGATCATGACCTGAGCTGAAGGCAGCTGCTTAACCAACTGAGCCACCCAGGCGCCCCTCATTATTTAGGCCTTTTAAACAGTTTTTGTTTTAATTTGCTTTGTGGACCATGCCGAGAATAGAGAACGATGTCCAGTGCCAGTCGACAGAGTTGCCTCCTGAACAGGCAGGAGGTGGAACCACCTGGAGGGGGCGTCTCGGCAGTGATCCATTGCTGGGCCTTGCACTGGATAGCTATTCAGTTATTGAGAAAAGACAACAAGCTAAATTTTTATTTGAAATCTGTTGGCTTGCCTTTTTTGGGGGGAGGGGGGTGTAGGGGCAGAGAGAGAGAGAAACTTAAGTAGGGTCCATGCCCAGTACAGAGCCCGAAGTGGGGCTCAATCTCATGCCCCGAGATCATGACCTGAGCCAAAATACAGAGTTGGATGCTTAACCAACTGAGCCACCCTGGTGCCCCTGACATCTCTTGCTTTTTAAATGTAGACTACTAATTGTTTAAAAACACTGTGGGGCCAAACAACACACCTGGGACTTTTTATAGTCCTCTGGGAGCCAGTCTTAGGTTCTTGGTCTACTAAGACATCTGTGGCAGTGGTATGGATTTAGTCTACTTGATTTAGTTCTAAAAATATTGACCTATGTGTTATTCTACGTGGCACTTGCTCAGTGTTCGAAAGACTGGAAATACAAAGATGAAAAGTTATGCTCCTTGTCTTGGGTGGGGTACCTTGTAGTTGAGAGGAGCTATTCTCAAAATATGGTCCCCAGGCCAGCTCCTCAGTATCAACTGGGAACATGTCAGAAATGCACATTCTCAGGCCCCACCCCAGATTCACAGAATCAGAATTTACATTTTAGCAAATGCTAAAATGCAGTCTTTTTGTTTTTTTTTTTTTTTTTAAAACATACCTTCCTGATGGTTCTGACTCCTTGCTGAAGTTTGAGAACCAGTGGTCTGGGAAGGGAGTTAAGTGTATGGACAGAGATCAATGGGATGGAGAAGTTGTGGTGAGAGTCAGGGAAGCTTTTCAGAAATAAATGACTCCACCTGAATCTTAAAGGATGAGTAGAAGTTGGCAGGTGAGCACTGGGGAGAGGAGGGAGCAAAACGAACAAGAGTGAGGAGGAGAGAGTGTGTGTAGGGTTTGGGAATTGTCAGTTTAGAGCATGTGGATTCTCTGGCAAATAGAATGAGCTGAGAAGACTAGATGGGCCCAGGTGTTGCATACCAGGTCACATTAGCTGGATTAGGTCTTGTAAGTGTTGGGACATCACTGGAGACCTTGGAGTAAGGGAATGTGGCACTGGGTCTGTGTTTAGGAAAATAATACCACTGGCATGTTTCTTTCTGAGTAGAGACAATCCTCTTGATACTTCACTGGCCTAGATCTGGATTCCTGCCTCTCCTGGTGTGATTTGGATCTGGGTCAGCAATTCCCATCCTTGGATGGGGTGGTGGGTAGAGGAGGGAAAAGCTCTTGCATGAGGAAACAGTCATTGCTGCATGTGAATTTGTGACTGCAATTGTCATATGTCACTGTGTCCCCTTCCTTCCCACAGGGAAAATGCTCATTCTCCAAGCTGAACATTTTAGTGGATGCTAGTGTTTTCAGCAATGGCAGTGGTCTTTGTTTTCCTACGTTAAAAGCAGCTCATCAATTTCTGCAGCAAATATTTTTGGGAAAAAACCCCTTGCTCTGTTTTCTTTTCTTAGAGTTCTATGGTGTTTGAAGAGGGAATCATTTGAACTCAAGGCCAGGGAAACTCATGTCTATACCTTACTAGGGCTTTCTTCTCCCTCCCTTTCTAGCCCTCTTTCTTTTTGAAATGCTGGGAGGTAGTGGGAGCAGGCTGCAATGTCATCTCCCCCTGCTGGTCGTTTTGTGTAATGTCTTGTTGGTAATCTACAAAGCCGGCGCAGACAATGGGCCAGGCAAATGACAGAAAAGTAGACCCAGGTTGGATCCATTAACTTTTAAAATTTGTCCACACGTAGTGCATTGTGAAATCTTTACCTTTGTGAGAGGGTGAAAGGATTTTTTTTTTTTTTTTTTTTTACTCCTTCCATTCTTTGCACATTGATGTAGTGTTTACAAAGCGGTTATTTCTTTTGTGTGGCTACTGCAGCTTTGCATGCATTCATGATTACAGCAATCCCTTCTATTCTGCCACTTAGTGAGTTGTTGTTTTTTTTTTTTTTTTTTTGTAAGCTAAAACGAACAGGTTTTTCCAGTTAATTGCTTTGGGTGTTCTGTTCAACTTGACCACAAGTATCTGTGCCTGTTTACTCTGAGTATATAAAACAACCAAGCTGTAATCCTTATGAGCATTAAAGTGATATTTAATGTGAGTGAAACTTGTGTTTCTACTTGATGATCGATCTCTGTTTTTAATCACAAAGGTGGTGTTCATAAATAGGGGATTCTCATTATGACTCTCTCCACATGATAAATTATATAGAGACATTTCAGAGGACGGTGAAATGCCTCGCTGAGAAGCTTTAAGGGTAAGGTTTTTCTAGAGCAGTTCTCCGAATAATTCCACTCCCCTCGCCCCTTTTAAACTTCTCTGTTTGGGAGCATCTAAATTTAAACAGCCTTCCTAATAAAAAACTAATCTTGTTGTTACCTTCTAAAATCCTGTCTTGACTTTGCCCCTGTGTGCTGAGCAGATTGGATTTATGGGGTGGTTTACATTTATGTGTTTCAAGACAATCTGATAAGAGGAAGCTCGAACCCGCTTGGAACTCAGGCATTCTTGCCTCTTACCACGTAGGTGCAAGTCAGTTACCACCTCGAGGCATAATAAACTATGATACAAGAGATATTGTCTAGGTCCTCTCCAGCTTTATTCAAATGCACTCATCAAAATGATTAAGACATTTATCCTCATTTGGACATTGAGAGCAATCCCAGAAATAAGAGAAAGAGAGAAGTGAAGTTGCTTTTATTGTCTTACAAAGATCCTCAAACATAGTTTAATGTCAAATCAGCCAGAGGGTTAGCTGTAAATTGGGTGTGTTCTGTGGACTATGTGCCTTGTTCTTATTGCATTGTCTGCCTTTTTTTTTCTCCAGTTGCAAATGAAGCTGGAGACAAGACCGCCAGACCCCTCGCTCGCTTCTCCCGTGAGTAGATCTTGTTTCACTCCTTTCCTGGGCTCCTTTAGAGGCCTTTTTTTTTTTTTTTTTTTTTTTAAATTTGACAGACAGAAATCAGAAGTAGGCAGAGAGGCAGGCAGGGAGAGAGGAGGAAGCAGTCTCCCCGCTGAGCTGAGAGTCCGATGCAGAGCTCGATGCCAGGATCCTGGGATCATGACCCGAGCCAAAGGCAGAGGCTTTAACCCACTGAGCCACCCAGGTGCCCCCAGAGGCCTTTTTTAACCTGCACGCTCTACTGCTGTAACCCTGCCAGGTGTCAGTAGAACACTCTCAATAAAAGAGCCATATAAAAAATATCTTCAGCGGGTTAATATTTCATTTGAGCCCCACCGCGGGTGAGCTATTCATTGCTCTTGCCTTTTCAATCCTTAGAACTGTGTGCGGTTTATCAAACTGTGCTCTAGTGTTTTGCTATTTCAAGTGGGGTCCTGGGAGCCACAGAACTAGCATGCCTGGGGAGTTTTAGAAATGCAGAGCCCCAGGCCCAAGGAATCAGAATTTGAATGGAACAAACCCCTAGGTGATTTCTGTGCAGGTTTGAGTTTGAGAACTGCCCATTGGGAATCCCTGCAGTGGAGGTGGTTTTTTTTATGAGGATAGAGTGAGGAAGAGTATGTGAAATGCACGTACTCGCCAAGGTCCACACATGTGTGAAACTGTCATCACCACCCAAAGTGATTTAGGGGCTGCCTCCAGGGGATTTCCCTCCTTGAGGTGACATTTTTGAAGCTCATATAGATTGAATGGTTTTCCTTGGGATCCCATAAGGGTCTTGGAGCTCCCCATCAATTTCTCTCGATTCTTCTGTCTCCAGGTCTTGATCATAATGGGAGAACAGGAGTCAAACGCTTCGCAGTGTTTTCTGTGCTAGTGTGATCAGCAAATCACACAGCCCATTAATGCTGTCCCTGGAATGAAAACCCAGATCCCAACAAGGGAGCAGAAATACCAGAGGTTGAGCAGGGCTGGGTGGAGGTGTTCCCCAAGGCCTGGAGCAGAGAAATGGTGGGGCTGTCCATCGAAATGGATGGATTTTTCTTTCCAGCACCATCAGTACTTGCTGGCTTTTGCTTCAGGTAATTTCCCGGCTATTTTCTGGGCCTCAGTTTTCCCATCTGGAAACCAGAAAATTCATACCCATCTTCTCTCCTTTATAAAAAGGTTACCTACTTTTGAAGTCATGGCACACAAATTCCCCGTCACTGCATAGTTTGCATAAAGTAAATCAAGTCGTGAGTGTGGATACCACCAGAGTAAGCCTCAATGCCTAGAACTGAAAGTATCATTTCTCTATCTACAGGGCATTCTTCTAAATTCTGCCTTTCAGCTCTGCTGGGGAGGCTTCAAAATTTTTGAGACTGATTCCTAGAAATGGTTTTTATAGAACTGTAATAATACATGGTAATGTGAGAGCATTAAGTGCTCACATTTTAGAAGCTGTGAAATAAAACACTCGTTTCTCACTGCCCTCCTACCTGGAACCTTACTTCCCAAAATAAGTATCTCATCCCACAACTCAACGAGAATGATGAATATGCTTTTAGTCCCTTTCTTTATCTCCCGAGCAGTAGTCAGGCAAATTAATAAGCCGAAATCGTAATCCAACCACTCTGCATGCCTTGTGGTGCTCCCACCTCTCTGAGGGTGCCTGGAGCTTTTTTTTTTTTTTAGTGATTTTTTTTTTTTTAAGATTTTATTTATTTATTTGAGAGAGAGCACAAGCAGGGAGTCGGGAAGGGCAGAGGGAGAAGCAGACTCCCAGCAGAGCAGGGAACTTGATCCCAGGACTCGGAGATCATGACCTGAGCAGAAGGCAGAGGCTTAACCGATGAGCTGCCAGGTGCTCCTGCCTGGTGCTTTGATGCTCCCTGTGACCCGTAGGAAGGGGATGGACCAGGATCCTATCACTGTGAAGCCAGAATGACACCTGGAGCAGCTGGTCCCTTCCCAGATAGAAGAGGTTGACTTTGCTTGTAAATAGCTTCCACCACTTCTGAATTGCATGTCTGGGTTGGAAGGATGATATGTCACTTGAAAGCTTATTCATAGAAGATAGTGAGGACGTAAGAGAAGCAAAATATACAGGCAAAAAATAATTAGTGGCAAACCAGTCAAGTTGGGCTGTTTCTGGAACCAAAAAAAAAAAAAAAAAAAAAAAATTTCCGGACTGGGCGATGTTTGGGGGGGGGGGGGGGGGTCAGATGGTATTATTATTTCCTAAATCTTTTCGTAGCAGATAATAGAGGAAGAAAATTAGGTGGCCTTTAGGAAGAAAAAATATATATATTTTTCTTTTTTTTTTGGTGGAGGAACTAGGGATTGAACCTAGGACCTCGTGCAGGGAAAAATAATTCTTAACGTAGTATTGTCTGACTGACACTTTGCTTAACCACATTGAGAATAACCTTGATGCTGTGGTGGGGTATGAATGAAATGTTCAGTTTGGGGAGATTGGAAGGATTTGGATGACAGACTTCTCTTTGGAGGTTTGAAGATGAATACTGTGACCTTCTCCAGTGTTGGCAGCTGCTAACACACGTGTCAAACCCTCTGGTGAGCGCTGCCTAGCATGGATGTCAGCCCAATGGGAGTGGGAAACAAGAACACAGGCTGGAAATGCTGTGAAAGCTGGACCCGCTGAGGTGGGGGAGGGGTGGTCTGCAGAAGAACGCTCAGGGCTGGAAGGAAGGAGCTGGCCCTGGGGCCTCACAAGTCATCCCAAGGTTTTCATTCCCCTGGCGGGTGGGGGCTCACATCCTGATTCCGATGCCCCTGGAATATGCGGCTCATTTCTGTGTAGATTTTGCCCGTGCTTGAATCAATACACCCTTCTTGGCTTCCCTCCATTGCAAGAGATAAGCTGTGTTGATTCTATTAAGAAATCCTAAAGGAGAACCGGGGGAAGTAGAGGGTAGGAATCATGAAAACATCTAGCTTTTCTGAGCCCTGGTTTCTGATCCTGCTCTGGCCAGCTGCTCTACCAGCCTTGTAGGCCTCATTGGGCCGCTTCTGCAACACAGCCCATGCTGGGGTTTCTTCTTGGAATCCGTGTCTCTAAGTGGCTGACACGGCTACCAGGAGGCCCCTGGTGGATGGGTCACTGGCTGACACTGGGGCTGCTGAGGCAGATGTTGCCCTGATAGCCTGGGATAAATAACACGAAGCACAATGTCTGCACACTCAGTGCCTGGTAAGTACGGGAGATTGTCACTGTGTATTACCACCCTTCCTGTCCTCCTCCTCCTCCCTCCTCTCGTTCATTTCCACCCTCCCTCCCTCCCTCCTTCTTTTTACATATATTTATTGAGGACTTGTCTATGGCAAGCCCTAGAGACACACACAGGAGTGAGTTTGTCTTCAGAGGGCCCATAGTCTGATCAGACGATGCAGAAGTAAATGGTTCCAATATAGCATGTGGAGGGAAACCCTAGAGAGGAGGGAGCTACATGAACCAGATGGGGAAACCTCATCCGACCTGGAGAGGGAGTGGATTCAAGGGATCCTCCTGGAGGAGACAAGTATTAGCTGAGATTTAGGGAGGGAGCGGAAGTTAATAGGGAGAGAAGATAACTTCTTTAAAAAAAAAGCGGGGGGGGGGGGCAATACAATTTTTCAGGGATTAAAGGTTGCATGCAGTGCTCAGATGTGGCCACAGTGTGGTAGCAGAAGCCCAGAATTTGGTGTGCAAGGAGCCTTGAAGGAGGCAGGCATCCAGTGCCCGGGACTTTCAGGGAGGCAGCCAGGGCTTTGAAAGAGCCCGTGCAGCGGGAGGTCTGGCCTCAAAGCTTGTGTAGCTGGGCACCTGCACTGTGGAGTTTTTCCTGCTTCGCTTTCTCCCCTGAGGTGAACTGTGGTTGAAGAGAAAATAGTGGAATCAAAAGCAGTAAGGCAGTGGAGCCCCATTTGACTTCTGCTTTTGGAGGTAAAAAGCCAGGTAGTGTTGAAAACAGATCATCCTGTTGAAGAGCTGGAGTAGTCTGGGGGGATGGATGTTAAAGCAAAAGGAAGGTCACTTGCTGTTTTTGTACTGGGTATGTAATCAGGATGAATGATCCCTTTCCCTGGGTAGAGAATGGGGGGGGGGCAGATCGGGGTATACACTGAGGGTGAGCTCTGGGATTGGGATAGAGAGGAGCCAGCACCTAGTACAGGATGATATCCATTGTGGAACCCCAGGGCAAACTCAAAATCATATCCGACAGAGTGCTAGAGTCTGGCCAGAGAACTTTCTGAAATTGCTTGTCACAACTAAGTAGGAGGGTTTGTTGTAAGCATTAGGAGCTTGAGTTGGAGTTGGATGGGTTATGGAACCATGGTGATGAGAACAAGGAGAAGAGAAAGTGGGTGGGAGGAAGGGCTGAGAGATGCCATAGGCAGTGGGCTGTGGCTGGTGGCTGCGTGCTCAGTGTTTTGGGGGGCAGGGACTATGGATGAGTCAGAGCCATTTAAAGGACACAGGATAGGGCAGGAACTAGATCTGGAGATTTTCTCATTTGTCTTCAACAGCCCTATTTCTAAAAAGTTCAGATCCTGTATGGAGCTCTAGGTCTTACTCCAGCAGCATTTAATGACCGAACATCTTCATTTCCCACTTGTTCCAGCAGAAATGGGAACTTTATCTTCAACAGTGGAAGCTCTAGAATTTCTATGCACGAGGGACATAGGGGTAGCAATCTAGGTCAGTTGTCCTCAAAGTGGGGTCCTTTTAACTTGTGAGAAAGACAAGTACTTGGACCCCTTACCAGGTCTCCTGAAGCAGAAACTCGGGGTGGGTCCCAGCAAAAGCTATTGGTGATTCTAATGTACGCCAGTTTCCAAACCACCACTTTAGCTGTGATGGTGATGAGGGGGGTAGAAGCAGAAGCCAGGGCGCAGAGCAGCACAGTGTTTTTGTTTATAGATCATGGAGTAATATAATTAGCATTTTTCTATAGCCACTTGTAGTTACATATACACGCGACAGAGCAAATGTTAATTACTCTCATCAAAGAATAGTGTTTTATTTTTATAATTTTAAAAAAAGATTTTATTTATTTATTTGACAGACAGAGATCACAAGTAGGCAAGAGGCAAGAGACAGAGAGAGGGGGGAAGCAGGCTCCCTGCTGAGCAGAGAGCCCGATGCAGGGCTCAATCCCAGGACCCTGGGATCATGACCTGAGCTGAAGGCAGAGGCTTTAACCCACTGAGCCACCCAGGCACCCCAAGAATAGTGTTTTATTATTTTATTTTTATGGGGAGGGATTGGGGGGGAGGCCTGAAGGCGATTACGGGAAGAGAGTCTAAAGATACCCCTACTCAACCCTTAGACCTGGCACTCTCCGCGTCCTCTCTTGAATCTAATTCTCTTTTCTCTTTCTGAGGTCATCTCCTGCCTACTCTTGGCCTTCCCCCCCTCACAGCAACATCATTGTAAGAGCAGGTTGGCTGGCCCCCTTGCCTCTTGCTTCCACCTCGAATCACCTGAGCCATCATCCTCAAACTCCCGTTTTTGTCATGACATGTTTGTGTTTCAGAACCGCAGACAGTTAACTCCCCAACTTTTGTTCAGCCAAGATACATCTGCCTGACCGCAGTGGGTTCCACATTCTATTGTACTCCTTGTCTCTTTCCCTTTCATCAAATCCAGTTATCAGCCAAACCTGTTTGTGTTTATGACAACAGACATACCAACCCATTATCTTACATTTGAACACTTTCAAGTTAGACTAGAGCTTATAGCTGATCCAGTCCAAAGCTCACCACCCATGTAAAATTTAAATCCTCTTTATGGCATCCCTGTCAGGGGGTCATGAGCTCTCCACAAGAACCCATCTAGTGGGGAAAACTCAACTTGGCCTGGAAAGGATTGAAGGTCACGGTCATAGTGAAGGCCTGGAATATGTATGTGTGTTTAGGGAACCGAGACTCACTTTGATTTTCTCTTTTTGAATGTATGGGATTGGGTCTTTGAATATATCCACTATGTTACTTGGTCCCCAATATGTTAGCCATTGGTTCACTGGTGGACTATATGGTGATACTATAAGTAACTTCTAGGAGCTTGTGGGTGATGTGTAACCCAGGTGTCAGCTGGAAGCTCCTGGTCCATTGAGATCCAGGGAAATAGGCTCAGACTGCTACTGTGTGCCCTTTGGAAGTTCAGAGCACTCCTCGGTGTTTTCTGTGAATACTGGGGATGGCCTAATATTCTCCTTGCCCTGATTTCCTACCTCTTTTGTTCCCTTCTACACGCCTCTGGCTGTCTTCTTACCTGCTCTGAGATAGGCTCAGATGGGAAACAAAGCCCTTTTTCTTTTTTTGGAGTAACCAAAGGCTGTTGGTCAAAGCAGAACTTGAGCGAAGATGAGAAATCCACAGGAGAGATTACAATATCCAATTGTGTGAAGACAACTTTAATTCACAGTTCTGTTCTCACAGCCCTTTCATCCATCTCACCACCAGTAATTTCGTTAAAGACCACTTTGCCCATGTAGCTGCTGGTCTGCCGCCCCTCAATCCTTCTGTGCCTACCCTCCTCTACTTTTTGCCCGGTATTTCCATTTCCCTCCTGGGAACTGAGAGACACTCCTCCCAGTCTCTCACACACAGCAGCTTGATCGTCACATTAGTTGTATTGGTATCTGCTGACACCTCTGCCCTCAGCACCACACCTCTACTCCTTTTGACTTATTATTATTATTTTTTAAGATTTTATTTATTTATCTGACAGGGAGATAGAGAGCACAAGTAGGCAGAAAGACAGGCAGAGAGAGAGGGGGAAGCAGGCTCTCCACTGAGCAGATGTGGGCTCCATCCCAGGACCCTGAGATCAGGACCTGAGTTGAAGGCAGAGGTTTAACCATCTGAGCCACCAGGAGTCTTGACTTATTTTTTTTTTCCTACATGCAGACTAATTTCTTTTTCCTTCATGGGAATTATCGTCCAGCTTGTTGAGATAGTAACAAATATTTACTCCTTCCTACATGTGTACAAGCTTACACAATTTGAAAATCTGAATAGAAATTTTTTGTGTATAATGTACCCTCAGGGAGGGCAAGGGAGACATAGGTTGAGTACTGCATGCCAAGCACCTCCTCTTTTCCTCTCTCAATGTATGCTCCTTTGAATAAAGTTAGGATGAAGTTTCTGGTTCCAGCAAAATGTAGACTAGGATAGCGTGAAATCCTCTATTTTTCATGAGCATGTTGAAACGCTGGGTAAAATATTTTAAAAAATATTTTTAAATGCATAGTTAAATTTGCAATAAAGAAAGGGAACTCTGCAGGTGGAAATGAACGAGGAATTTAATATTAGTACAACAAGCTGTAAACATGCCTGCTGATTCTGTAGGTATGCGGTGTGGGTGGGAGTGTTGCTGCCAAGGCCATGGGATCTGGTACATGGGGTAAGGATTTCAGGCCTTGGGCTCTGCAGGGTGAGGAGTTGGATCTGAGACTTCTGCCTGAACTTGGACTCTTAAAACTTAGATGGAATGGACTACTTTCTTGAAAAACAGAAACTACTACAACTCATCAATTACGAAGTAGCTAATAGCTTTATAACTATTAAGAAAATTGACTTAATAATTAAAAATGCCCCAATAGAAATCCCAGACCCAGTAAGTTTAGCTAGAAAGTTTTCCCAAATTTTTAAAGAGAAGTTAACACCAATTTTATATAATCTCTTCCAGAAAACAAGGAAGAGGAAACATTTCCCAATTCATTTTATGAAGTTAGTGGTACCCGCATAGCAAAACCAGAGAAAGACGGCAGACCAATATCCTCATGAATGTAGATGTGAAGTTTTTTTTTTTTTTAATTTTATTTTTCATAAACATATAATATCTTTTTATCCCCAGGGGTACAGGTCTGTGAATCGCCAGGTTTACACACTTCACAGCACTCACCATAGCACATACCCTCCCCAATGTCCATAATCCCACCCCCCCAACCCCCATCCCCCCATTAACCCTCAGTTTGTTTTGTGAGATTAAGAGTCATTTATGGTTTGTCTCCCTCCCAATCCCATCTTGTTTCATTTACTCTTCTCCTACCCCCTTAACCCCCCATGTTGCATCTCCTCTCCCTCATATCAGGGAGATCATATAATAGTTGTCTTTCTCCGATTGACTTATTTCGCTAAGCATGATACCCTCTAGTTCCATCCATGTTGTCGCAAAAGGCAAGATTTCATTTCTTTTGATGGCTGCATAGTATTCCATTGTGTATATATACCACATCTTCTTTATCCATTCGTCTGTTGATGGACATCTAGGTTCTTTCCATAGTTTGGCTATTGTAGACATTGCTGCTATAAACATTCGGGTGCACGTGCCCCTTCGGATCACTACGTTTGTATCTTTAGGGTAAATACCCAGCAGTGCAATTGCTGGGTCATAGGGTAGTTCTATTTTCAACATTTTGAGGAACCTCCATGCTGTTTTCCAGAGTGGTTGCACCAGCTTGCATTCCCACCAACAGTGTAGGAGGGTTCCCCTTTCTCCGCATCCTCGCCAGCATCTGTCATTTCCTGACTTGTTAATTTTAGCCATTCTGACTGGTGTGAGGTGGTATCTCATTGTGGTTTTGATTTGTATTTCCCTGATGCCGAGTGATGTGGAGCACTTTTTCATGTGTCTGTTGGCCATCTGGATGTCTTCTTTGCAGAAATGTCTGTTCATGTCTTCTGCCCATTTCTTGATTGGATTATTTGTTCTTTGGGTGTTGAGTTTGCTAAGTTCTTTATAGATTTTGGACACTAGCCCTTTATCTGATATGTCGTTTGCAAATATCTTCTCCCATTCTGTCAGTTGTCTTTTGGTTTTGTTAACTGTTTCCTTTGCTGTGCAAAAGCTTTTGATCTTGATAAAATCCCAATAGTTCATTTTTGCCCTTGCTTCCCTTGCCTTTGGCGATGTTCCTAGGAAGATGTTGGTGCGGCTGAGGTCGAAGAGGTTGCTGCCTGTGTTCTCCTCAAGGATTTTGATGGATTCCTTTCTCACATTGAGATCCTTCATCCATTTTGAGTCTATTTTCGTGTGTGGTGTAAGGAAATGATCCAATTTCATTTTTCTGCATGTGGCTGTCCAATTTTCCCAACACCATTTGTTGAAGAGGCTGTCTTTTTTCCATTGGATTTTCTTTCCTGCTTTGTCGAAGATTAGTTGACCATAGAGTTGAGGGTCTATTTCTGGGCTCTCTATTCTGTTCCATTGATCTATGTGTCTGTTTTTGTGCCAGTACCATGCTGTCTTGATGATGACAGCTTTGTAATAGAGCTTGAAGTCCGGAATTGTGATGCCACCAACTTTGGCTTTCTTCTTCAATATTGCTTTGGCTATTCGAGGTCTTTTCTGGTTCCATATAAATTTTAGGATTATTTGTTCCATTTCTTTGAAAAAAATGGATGGTACTTTGATAGGAATTGCATTAAATGTGTAGATTGCTTTAGGTAGCATAGACATTTTCACAATATTTATTCTTCCAATCCAGGAGCATGGAACATTTTTCCATTTCTTTTTGTCTTCCTCAATTTCTTTCATGAGTACTTTATAGTTTTCTGTGTATAGATTCTTAGTCTCTTTGGTTAGATTTATTCCTAGGTATCTTATAGTTTTGGGTGCAATTGTAAATGGGATGGACTCCTTAATTTCTCTTTCTTCTGTCTTGTTGTTGGTGTAGAGAAATGCAACTGATTTCTGGGCATTGATTTTATATCCTGACACTTTACTGAATTCCTGTACAAGTTCTAGCAGTTTTGGAGTGGAGTCTTTTGGGTTTTCCACATATAGTATCATATCATCTGCGAAGAGTGATAGTTTGACTTCTTCTTTGCCAATTTGGATGCCTTTAATTTCCTTTTGTTGTCTGATTGCTGAGGCTAGGACTTCTAGTACTATGTTGAATAGCAGTGGTGATAATGGACATCCCTGCCGTGTTCCTGACCTTAGCGGAAAAGCTTTCAGTTTTTCTCCATTGAGAATGATATTTGCGGTGGGTTTTTCATAGATGGCTTTGATAATATTGAGGTATGTGCCCTCTATCCCTACACTTTGAAGAGTTTTGATCAGGAAGGGATGCTGTACTTTGTCAAATGCTTTTTCAGCATCTATGGAGAGTATCATATGGTTCTTGTTCTTTCTTTTATTAATGTGTTGTATCACATTGATTGATTTGCGGATGTTGAACCAACCTTGCAGCCCTGGAATAAATCCCACTTGGTCGTGGTGAATAATCCTTTTAATGTACTGTTGAATCCTATTGGCTAGTATTTTGGCGAGAATTTTTGCATCTGTGTTCATCAAGGATATTGGTCTGTAGTTCTCTTTTTTGATGGGATCCTTGTCTGGTTTTGGGATCAAGGTGATGCTGGCCTCATAAAATGAGTTTGGAAGTTTTCCTTCCATTTCTATTTTTTGGAACAGTTTCAGGAGAATAGGAATTAGTTCTTCTTTAAATGTTTGGTAGAATTCCCCCGGGAAGCCATCTGGCCCTGGGCTTTTGTTTGTTTGGAGATTTTTGATGACTGTTTCAATCTCCTTACTGGTTATGGGTCTGTTCAGGCTTTCTATTTCTTCCTGGTTCAGTTGTGGTAGTTTATATGTCTCTAGGAATGCATCCATTTCTTCCAGATTGTCAAATTTGTTGGCGTAGAGTTGCTCATAGTATGTTCTTATAATTGTCTGTATTTCTTTGGTGTTCGTTGTGATCTCTCCTCTTTCATTCATGATTTTATTTATTTGGGTCCTTTCTCTTTTCTTTTTGATAAGTCTGGCCAGGGGTTTATCGATCTTATTAATTCTTTCAAAGAACCAGCTCCTAGTTTCGTTGATTTGTTCTATTGTTTTTTTGGTTTCTATTTCATTGATTTCTGCTCTGATCTTTATGATTTCTCTTCTCCTGCTGGGTTTAGGGTTTCTTTCTTGTTCTTTCTCCAGCTCCTTTAGGTGTAGGGTTAGGTTGTGTACCTGAGACCTTTCTTGTTTCTTGAGAAAGGCTTGTACCGCTATATATTTTCCTCTCAGGACTGCCTTTGTTGTGTCCCACAGATTTTGAACCGTTGTGTTTTCATTATCATTTGTTTCCATGAATTTTTTCAATTCTTCTTTAATTTCCTGGTTGACCCATTCATTCTTTAGAAGGATGCTGTTTAGTCTCCATGTATTTGGGTTCTTTCCAAATTTCCTCTTGTGATTGAGTTCTAGCTTCAGAGCATTGTGGTCTGAAAATATGCAGGGAATGATTCCAATCTTTTGATAACGGTTGAGACCTGATTTAGGACCGAGAATATGATCTATTCTGGAGAATGTTCCATGTGCACTAGAGAAGAATGTGTATTCTGTTGCTTTGGGATGAAATGTTCTGAATATATCTGTGATGTCCATCTGGTCCAGTGTGTCATTTAAGGCCTTGATTTCCTTGTTGATCTTTTGCTTGGATGATCTGTCCATTTCAGTGAGGGGAGTGTTAAAGTCCCCTACGATTATTGTATTATTGTCGATGTGTTTCTTTGATTTTGTTATTAATTGGTTTATATAGTTGGCTGCTCCCATGTTAGGGGCATAGGTATTTAAAATTGTTAGATCTTCTTGTTGGACAGTTCCTTTGAGTATGATATAGTGTCCTTCCTCATCTCTTATTATATTCTTTGGCTTAAAATCTAATTGATCTGATATAAGGATTGCCACTCCTGCTTTTTTCTGATGTCCATTAGCATGGTAAATTCTTTTCCACCCCCTCACTTTAAATCTGGAGGTGTCTTCAGGTTTAAGGTGAGTTTCTTGTAGGCAACATATAGATGGGTTTTGTTTTTTTATCCATTCTGATACCCTGTGTCTTTTGATTGGGGCATTTAGCCCATTAACATTCAGGGTAAGTATTGAGAGATATGAATTTAGTGCCATTGTATTGCCTGTAAGGTGACTGTTATTGTATATTGTCTCTGTTCCTTTCTGATCTACTACTTTTAGGGTCTCTCTTTGCTTAGAGGACCCCTTTGAATATTTCCTGTAGAGCTGGTTTGGTACTTGCAAATTCTTTCAGTTTTTGTTTGTCCTGGAAGCTTTTAATCTCTCCTTCTATTTTCAATGATAGCCTAGCTGGATATAGTATTCTTGGCTGCATGTTTTTCTCGTTTAGTACTCTGAATATATCATGCCAGCTCTTTCTGGCCTGCCAGGTCTCTGTGGATAAGTCTGCTGCCAATCTAATATTTTTACCATTGTATGTTACAGACTTCTTTTCCCGGGCTGCTTTCAGGATCTTCTCTTTGTCACTAAGACTTGTAAAGTTTACTATTAGGTGACGGGGTGTGGACCTATTCTTATTGATTTTGAGGGGGGTTCTCTGAATCTCCTGGATTTTGATGCTTGTTCCCTTTGCCATATTGGGGAAATTCTCTCCAATAATTCTCTCCAATATACCTTCTGCTCCCCTCTCTGTTTCCTCTTCTTCTGGAATCCCAATTATTCTAATGTTGTTTCGTCTTATGGTGTCACTTATCTCTCGAATTCTCCCCTCATGGTCCAGTAGCTGTTTGTCCCTCTTTTGCTCAGCTTCTTTATTCTCTGTCATTTGGTCTTCTATATCGCTAATTCTTTCTTCTGCCTCATTTATCCTAGCAGTGAGAGCCTCCATTTTTGATTGCACCTCATTAATAGCTTTTTTGATTTCAACTTGGTTAGATTTTAGTTCTTTTATTTCTCCAGAAAGGGCTTTTATATCTCCTGAGAGGGTTTCTCTAATATCTTCCATGCCTTTTTCAAGCCCGGCTAGAACCTTGAGAATCGTCATTCTGAACTCTAGATCTGACATATTACCAATGTCTGTATTGATTAGGTCCCTAGCCTTTGGTATTGCCTCTTGTTCTTTTTTTTGTGGTGAATTTTTCCGCCTTGTCATTTTGTCCAGATAAGAGCAGATGAAGGAGCAAGTAAAATACTAAAAGGGTGGCAACAACCCCAGGAAAATATGCTTTAGCCAAATCAGAAGAGATCCCAAATCATGAGGGGGAGAAAGGGGATAAAAAGAGGTTCAGAAAGAAGGAAAAAAAAAAAAGAGAGAGAAAAAAAAGAAAAAAAAAAGAAAGAAACAATTAAAAAAAGAAAACCAATAAAGAAAAAAATATAAAAAGGAAAAAAATATATATTAGATAAACTAGTTAAAAAACGTTAAAAAAGAAAAGGGTAAAAGTTAAAAAAAATTAGCAGAGGAAGAAACATAAATTGAAAAAAAAAAGAAAAAGAAAAAAAATTAAATTAACTGCAAGGCTAAAGAATCATGTGGAGAAAGCCATGAGTTCCGTGCTTTGCTTTCTCCTCCTTTGGAATTCCGCTGCTCTCCTTGGTATTGAAACTGTACTCCTTGGTAGGTGAACTTGGTCCTGGCTGGGCTTCTTGTTGATCTTCTGGGGGAGGGGCCTGTTGTAGTGATTCTCAAGTGTCTTTGCCCCAGGCGGAGTTGCACCGCCCTTACTCGGGGCCGGGCTGAGTAATCCTCTCGGGTTTGCTTTCGGGAGCTTTTGTTCCCTGAGCGCTTTCCGTAGAGTTCCGGAGGGCGGGAATGAAGATGGCGGCCTCCCGGTCTCCGGCCCGGAGGAGCCGAGAGCCTGGGGCCCCACTCCTCAGTGCGCCCTCAGAGAACAGCGCCGATTTACTCCCGTCACCCTGCCTCCGGCCGCGCTCCGAGCTGACCGAGCCTGCGACCGGTTCAAGGTAACCCCGAGCTTAGAGCTTACTCCTCGGCTCTGTCTCTGTAGCCGGCTTCCCCGTTCTAATACCTGTAAGCTCTGCGACATTCAGACACCCCTGATCCTTCTGTGACCCTGCGGGACCTGAGGCCACGCTGACCCTGCGTGGGCTTCACCCCGGTTAAGCCTCTGGAGCGATGTCCCTCAGCGGAACAGACTTTTAAAAGTCCCGATTTTGTGCTCCGTTGCTCCGCCGCTTGCCGGGAGCCGGCCCCTCCCCCCGTGGTCTATCTTCCCGTCGCTTTGGATTCACTTCTCCGCCAGTCCTACCTTTCAGAAAGTGGTTGATTTTCTGTTTCTAGAGTTGCTGTTCTTCTTCTCTTCGATCTCCCGTTGGATTTGTAGGTGTTTGCAATCTTTAGATAAGCTATCTAGCTGATCTCCCGCTACCTGAAGCAGTCTCAGCCTGCTACTTCTCCGCCATCTTGACTCCTCCTCTAGATGTGAAGTTTTAAACATAATATTAGCAAAACAATTCCACAATATGTAAAAAGAATTATATACCATACGAAGTGGGTATGAAAATTTCTGTATTGAAAATTAATATAATTCACCATAGCGAGCTAAAGAAGAAAAATAATATGATCATATCAATTGATGCAGAAAAAACATTTGACAACATTCGGCATTCATGATAAAAACTCTCAGGGAAATAGGAATACAGAGGAGTGTCCTCAATTTTTCAAAGAGCATCTATAAGAAACCCACAGCTAATGGTAGACTGATGCTTTCCCCCTAAAACTGGGAACAAGATGAGGATATCTGCTCACATTCTTTTATTCAATATTGTGTTGAAAGTTCTAGCCAGTGCAATAAGGGAAGAGAATGAAATAAAATGCATACAGATCAGAAACGAAGAAATCAAATTGTCTCTGTTGCAGAGGACGTGATTATCTATGTAGAAAACTGTCAGGAATTTATAAAAAACCTTCTAGAACTGGGGTGCCTGGGTGGCTCAGTCAATTAAGCATCTGCCTTCAGCTGAGGTCATGATCCCAGGATCCTGGGATTGAGCCCTGCTCATCGAGGAGCCTGCTTCTCCCTCTCCCTCTGCTGCTACCCCTGCTTGTGCTCTCTCTCTCTCTCTGTCAAATAAATAGATAAAATCTTTAAAAAAACCAAACCAAACCAAAACCTAGAACTAATAAGTGAGATCAGCAAGGTTATAGGATATAAGATAAACATAAAGAATTCAAAATTAAAAATACAGTAGTGTTTTCAATTGCTCAAAAAAAGTGAAATGTGTAGGGGTGCCTGGGTGGCTCAGCTGGTTAAGCAACTGACTCTTGATGTCATGTCAGGTCATGCTCTCAGGATTGTGAGATTGAGCCCCTCATCAGGCTTCACACTGGGCCGGAGCTTGCTTAAGATTCTCTCCCTCTGGCTTTGCTTCTTCCCCTTCTGTCTATCTCTCTCTCTAAAATGGAAAAAAAAAAAAAGGTGAAATGTGTAGATGTAAATCTAACAAAACATGTGTAAGACTTACATGAGGAAAACTACACAATGGTGATGAAAGATGTCAAGGAAAATCTAAATAAATGGAAAGAAATACATTCATGGGTTGGAAAACTCAACGTAGTGAAGATGTCAATTACCCCTAAATGGATAAACAGATTTAACAAATTCCTATGAAAATCCCAATGAGGGTTCCATAGACATAGACAAGATTATTTTAAAATTTATATGGAAATTCAAAGGAACTAGAATAGCTAAAACAATTTTAGAAAAGAAGAATGAGGTACAAGGATCAATCTGTTTGATTTCAGAGCTTAATGTACAACTACAGAAATAAAGACTAGGTAGTACTGGTCAAAAGATAGATTCATAGGTCAATGGGACACAGTAGAGAAGTCAGAAATAGATTCATACAAATATGCCCAACTGATTTTTGACAAAGGCACAAAAGCAGTTTAATAGAGCTAATATAGCCTTTTCAACAAATGGCGCTGGTGTGTTTGGACATCCACAGGCAAAAATACGAACCTTAACCTAAGTCTCAAACTATATATAAAAATTCACTTGAAATGGATTATGGGCTTAAACATAAAACATAATGCTATGAAACATTTAGAAAAAGAAACAGAAAAAAAAATCATGGGATTATAGCACTAGGAGAGAAAGACCTATCACCAAAGGCATGATCCATAAAAGGAAAAAAATCGATAAATTGGACTTCACCAATATTAGAAACCTTTGTTCTGTAAAAGGCCCTTTCAAGATGTTGAAAAGACAGGCTACAAAGTGGGAGAACATTACTTGCAAACAATGTTGCTATCCAACAAAGTTCTATCATTTCTCTCTCTCTCTCTCTCTCTCTCTATATATATATATATATTTTTTTTTTTTTTTTTGAGAGAGAGAGGGAGGGAGCACAAATGGCGGGGGGGAGCTGAGGGAGAAGCAGACTCCTCCCTGAGCAGGGAGCCTGATGCAGGACTCAATCCCATGACCCTGGGATCATGACCTGAGCTAAGGCAGACACTTAACTGACTGAGCCACCCAGGTGCCCTAGCATTGTAATATATAAAGAATTCTCAAAACTCAAAAGTAAAAAAGAAGACAACCCATTCAGAGTATGCCAAAAGGCAGGAAGAGACATTTTACCAAGGAAGGTACAACAGATGACAAATACTTGAAAAGTTGTTCAGTACAACAGATGACAAATACTTGAAAAGTTGTTCAACTTTATTGGTCAATAGGGAAATGCAAATTAAAACCACAATGAGTTACACTACCCATCTACCAGAATGGCTAAAATTAAAAAATAGTGACAACACCAAATCTTGCGAACTGCATTATTTATGCATTGCTGCCTAGGCCACATTAAAAAAGTTTGGCCGTTTTTTTTAAAAAAGTAAATACCCAAGTACCATATGGTCCTGGAATAGCACTTCTGGGCATTTATTCCAGAGAAATGAAGACTTAACATTCACACAAAAACCTGCACATGTGATCTCACACCTATTAGGATGGTTAGTATAAAAGAAAGAAACCCAAAAGCGTTGGCAAGAATCTGGAGAAATTGGAAACCTTGTGCACTACTGTCGGGAGCGTGAAGTGGTGCAGCAGCTATGGAGAACAGTATGGCGGTTCCTTAAAAAATTAAAAATAGAATCACCATATGATCCAACAATTCTGCTTCTGGGTATATACCCCAAAGAGTTGAAAATAGGAGTTTGAACAGATATTTGTACAGTCCTGCTCCTAGCAGCATTATTCACAGTGTAGGTGGAAGCGATCCAAGTGTCCATCAGTAGATGAATGGATAAACAAAATGCCTCCAGACTAAAATGTTCGTACAATAGAATGTTATTCTGCCTTAAAAAGGAAGGAAATTCTGTCACAAGCTACAACGTGGGTGCGTCTTGAGGACATTGTGCTAAGTGAAATACGCCAGCCACAGGATACTGTATGATTCTACTTTAATGAGGAACTTAGAGTAGCCAAATTCATGGAGACAGAAAGCAGAATCACAACCATGGCAGGGACTGAGGGGAGGAGGCCATAACTTTCATGGGTACATAGCTCAGTTTGGCAAGATGGAAAGAATTCTGGAGGTAGATACAACGTGAATGTATTTAATGCCACGGAACTTGGTTACACAGAAAAATGGTGAAGATGGTATATTTCTTTTCTTTCTTTCTTTCTTTTTTTTTTTTAAGATTTTTTATTTATTTATATGACAGACAGAGATCACAAGTAGGCAGAGAAGCAGGCAGAGAGAGAGGAGGAAGCAGGCTCCCTGCTGAGCAGAGAGCCTGACGTGGTGGGGGGGTGCTCGATTCCAGAACCCAGATTCCAGATTCCAGAACTCGATTCCAGAACTCAGTGGCTTTAACCCACTGAGACACCCAGGCGCCCCCTCACGTATCTTTTACTACAGTTTAGAAAGCCCCACACGTGAATCATTAGAGAAGTTTTATTCATAATAGCCGCAAACTGGAAATAACCCAGATTTATTTATCCAGTGTATGGTTCTATTCATACCATGGTATACTGCTCAGCACTGAAGAGAACAAGCTACCAGTACATGCAACAGCCTGGATGAATCTCCAGAGAATTATGCTGAGTGGAAAAGCCAATCCCAAAAGGTCATACGTATACTGTATGATTCCAAGTACACTGTTACTGAGATGACAGAATTACAGAAATGGAGAGCAGGCTAGCGGTTGTGAGGAGTTAAGGAAGGAGGGGGCTGAGAGGAAAGTGGGCATGGCTATAGGCAGATAATAGGAAGGCTCTCCTGGCGGCTGTGTTCTGACGCAGCGCACCATCCTGGCTGTGATACTGTACTATAATATTACAGAATGTCACTGGGGGGAACTGGGTAAAGGGTACATGGGATCTATGTATTATCTCTTGCAAGTGCATTTGAATTTATAATTTCTGAGAGTCAAAAGTTTAATTAAAATAAAAAAACACTTTTAAGATGACTTTTCATAGCCTACAGAATTTGATCAAAATCTTTGACATGTCACACCAGGCCCTTCAAGAGATGGCCCGAGATGACTTCTCCTGTTAAGCCCTAACTCATCATTTCAGCCTCAGAAAAATGAAATTAGTTGTCCTCTCATGCAGTTTCACTCCTCCATGCCTTTGTACATGTGGTTCCCTCTGCCTGAAATGTTCTCTCTCTCTGTTGATCCCCAAGCGAGCCCATTCGTCTCTTAAAACTCTGTAATAGACCACCTTTTCTGTAAAGCCTAGCCTGACCCCTGGAACAAAATTATCATTCCCTGCTTTGTTTAGCTGTATTATAAATAAGCTCTTTTATTTTATTTTATTTTTTAAGATTTTCTTTATTTATTTGACAGAGATCACAAGTAGGCAGAGAGGCAGGCAGAGAGAGAGAGGGGGAAGCAGGCTCCCTGCTGAGCAGAGAGCCCGATGCGGGGCTCGATCCCAGGACCCTGAGATCATGACCTGAGCCGAAGGCAGAGGCTTAACCCACTGAGCCACCCAGGCACCCCATAAATAAGCTCTTTACTGACTGTCTCCCTACTAGATTTTTGAGTACCTTGAAAACAGAAACTGTGTCTTGCCAGTCAGTACACAGTAAGTGTTCAATAAATGTTTGTTCAGTTGGGTTGAAAGCAGAGTGACTAGAACTGTTCCAGATCTGTAGCAATTTCAAACAAGGGGATAAAACCACTCATCACCGGGACAGTTCTTAGAGATTCATACTCAATTACCTGACTAGAAAAGAAGTCAGATGCATTTTAACTTATGGGACTTCCATGATCTTCCACTCTCAACTTCCCGTGATACTTTCTTTTCAACAACTATGGAGGCCTGCTGTGGCCAACCACTATGTCCTGTCCCTCTCCCCCAACTCCCCATAGGCAGGTAGACTAAGGAGATGAGTGGTTCCTGGCCTTGGCTAAGCCTTGGGTTGAAGCCCAGGGTGGACACATCTCGTTTTGTAGGCTATAAAATGTGCAACTATAGAGGTCATCATCCTGCCGATGAAGCTATGAACATCTCCCCTGCAATTATGAAGTCCTGGGGAAAGTCTCCTGTTTAGAGCTGCAGGTCTTGGAACTTATGAAAGAATTGCCTAGTTTCCAGGCCAGTAAATTTTGTGAAGCCAGGTTCCCAGTCCCATTGGGCAACATTGGAAGAGAGGTCAAGGTGTGAAGCCACCTGTGTGAGAAACTGAAGAAAACCCACGCATGATACAATTGATTCCCATGGAAGGAAGAAAACACTGAGAAGTTTATTGAAGTTTCTTAATGTGGTTTCTGTAGCCTCAGAAGCAGTTATCTTAGAAGCATATGAAAAAATTAATTTTGAAAGAACATTTTGGGTACACGAGTATAAAAATGAGTAAGTCACAGTTCTTTCCCTAAAGGAGCTTATCACCAACAAATGATCTATTGTCTTTATTTTGTTACCAGGAATGGCTAGTTTGGGCCAGAACGTGAAAGAGCTCTTCTCTGTGACTAATACATTACCCCAAAGTCTCTGTTTTGCTGGAACTCTTGATTAAAACACCAAATCTCCAAGCAATTACTTTCAAAGACTTTATTTTTGATCACAGTACACATACCATTTCAACATGTCTAGGATGAATGTGGCACATTCTTCCAAGTGCTTAGAGCACTTTCATACATACTATATCACTGAATTCATTCCTACCAAGTTTTTATAATGAGGTTAAAAATCCGTGCTGGAACCTCCCAGAGGAATACTAGGCGGATTTACAAATGAATCATCCAGCAGATGGTAAAACTTGGATTTTTGCATGCTTTGCAGACATTAGCATATTTCAAGGTAGTTATGCATTGAAAAATTTTCACTTAATTATGGGGGTGGTGGTGTCTGAATTAGTGAACGTCCAAATTATGGCAAACTTAAAAAAGTGCTGTCTTTAACTCTCAAGTACCTAACTTACACTGACCATTAACAAAGTCTTTGTCAAGTAGATTTCACTCTCAATAGATAAACTTCTCTTTTAATTAGTGTACTAAATGAATGCTGTCAGGGTTCTTGAAAACAGCCTCTCTTTAATCTTGTCTACATCATTACTCTGCTGAACAGACTCATTCTTCTGACGTATGACAAAGAGTAATTGAGACTTTTCCTCTTGGAATTGATGGTCTCCCTATATAGTGATTTACTGCACCATATGAATTTCTAAGTAGACTTTGAAAATTATGTGGGAGCTTTGCCCATCAATTGGGTAAAGACAGATGCAAGGCTTTACTCTGAAGCAGGTTGGGCACAATTTTTTTGTGCTCACTCTTTTGGCTTGGGTTATGCATTGCTTATTATGATAACTGTTTGGATAGAAATGTCAGTCTTACTCTCAGTTCTTTCTGTTGGATTTATTTGGAAGCCCAAGGAGACAGTGAGTGAAACCCAGAGTGACCTACATTCGTTGCCTTTTGGAAAACAATAATCTCTGTATGAGCCTTTTTGTATTCCTGAATGACCAAAGTAGGGTTAAGTCCAAAATAAAACTCTAGCCAAATATGAAGAACTAGGGAAGTGAAACACCATCGTAAAGACGTTGGGAAGAAGTAACCTTCTGAAAAATGATTTAATGTAGAAGCCAAAAGGAAACATGTAAGTGCTACTTCGCATTCTCCATAAGAAGTAGGAAGACATATTTCACTCAGCATAATCTCTTCCAGTCCCATCCATGTTGCTACAAAAGTTGGGTATTCATCCTTTCTGATAGAGGCATAATACTCCATAGTGTATATGGACCACATCTTCCTTATCCATTCGTCCGTTGAAGGGCATCTTGGTTCTTTCCACAGTTTGGCAACCGTGGCCATTGCTGCTATAAACATTGGGGTACAGATGGCCCTTCTTTTCACTACATCTGTATCTTTGGGGTAAATACCCAGTAGTGCAATTGCAGGGTCATAGGGAAGTTCTATTTTTAATTTCTTGAGGAATCTCCACACTGTTCTCCAAAGAGGCTGCACCGACTTGCATTCCCACCAACAGTGTAAGAGGGTTCCCCTTTCTCCACATCCCCTCCAACACATGTTGTTTCCTGTCTTGCTAATTTTGGCCATTCTAACTGGTGTAAGGACTGGAAGAGATTATGCTGAGTGAAATAAGTCAAGCAGAGAGAGTCAGTTATCAAATGGTTTCACTTATTTGTGGAGCATAACAAATAGCATGGAGGACATGGGGAGTTAGGAGAAGGGAGCTGGGGGAAATTGGAAGGGGAGGTGAACAATGAGAGACTATGGACTCTGAAAAACAATCTGAAGGGTTTGAGGAGGTGGGGGGGTGGGAGGTTGGGGGAACAACGTGGTGGGTATTAGAGAGGGCACGGATTGCATGGAGCACAGGGTGTGGTAGAAAAACTGAATACTGTTATGCTGAAAATAAATTTAAAAAATGATTTAAAAAAAAAGAATGACATCATGTCATTTGCAACCACTTGGATGGAAGCAGAGGTTTTATGATAGATGAAATAAGTCAGTCAGGGATAGTGAAATACCATATGATTTCACTCATATGTGGAAATTAAGAAACAAAACACATGAACATAGGGGAAGAGAAGGGAAAATAAAATAAGAGATGGAGGCAAACCATAAGTGACCCTTAACTGTAGGGAAAAAATTAAGGGTTGCTGGAAGGGAGGTCATTGTGAGATGGGTTAACTGGATGATGGGCTTTAAGGAGGGAATTTGATGTAATGAGCACAGGGTGTTATATACAACTGATTAATCACTGAATTCTACCTCTGAAACCAATAATACAGTATATATTAATTAAATTGGATTTCAATAAATAAAATTTATTAAAAAAAAAAAGAATCAGGAAGACATAGCTCTTCTAAGATAGGAGCAGAAAGCCATAAGAAAAGAAGGAGGTTGATTTTGAGTAAAGATGAAAAGAAAGTAAATATGCAAGCTAGGAACTAAAATTCACGTTGAAATATAGAAATGACACTGAAAAAATTTAATTAAGGATTGGAAGACAAACTTGAGAAACAGTGTTTACACTATAGATGAAAATGATAAGCAATTTAAAATGAGACAAGATAATAGGAGGTCAGAGAAGAACCAACACATGTAAATGAATCATCGATGCTCTGAGACTAAAGCTAAACAAAATAATTGGAACAGAAGTAGTAATCAAAGATAAAGTTGAAGGCAACTTCCCTGAGTGGAAGAAAGGACTCAAGTTTCCATGTTGAAAAGGCTCATTGTATTCCAGAAAAATAAATTTAAAAATCAGTAAAAACAACTCACAATTCTAGATATGCTAGCAAAATATTTGGAATACGAAGATGAAAAAAAAAAAGTTTGCATACAAAAGAAAGAAAAACTATTAGACTTGGCTCCTAATTCTCTTCTATAGTGCATAAACAGCAGAAGATAATTAAGAAATATGTTGAGTTTAATCTAAATTCAGTGAATCTGTACTTAAGTTGTTGCTCATGTGTATCTACCTCATTAACCATTCATTCTGGGAAAGAATTATTTGAGGGTATACTTCAAGCAATTGAACCATGAACAAAATAGGATTGACTGTCCCATGCAACGTAATTCTGGAGCACTTGAAATGTGGCTAGTGTTGTTGTTTTTTGTTTTTTCTAGGATTTTATTTATTTATTTGACAGAGAGAGAGGTCACAAGTAAGCAGAGAGGCAGGCAGAGAGGGAAGCAGGCTCCCCGCTGAGCAGAGAGCCCGATGTGGGGTTCGATCCCAGGACCCTGGGAACATGACCCGAGCTGAAGGCAGAGGCCTCAACCCACTGAGCCACCCAGGCACCCTGAAATGTGGCCAGTGTTAACTGAGATAGGATGTAAGTGTAAAATATCCATTGGACTTTGGGAAAAAAAAAAAAATACAAAACTTCATTAATATTTTTATATTGATTACATGTTAAAATGAAAATATTTTGGATTTATTGACTTAAAGAAAATGTGGGGTGTGTATATCTTTTCAAATTATTATCATCATTTTCTTCAGACAAATGCCTAGAAGTGAAATTGCTGGATTATATGATAGTTGTATTTTTAATATTTTGAGGAACCTCCATACTGTTTTCCACAGTGGCTGCACCAATGTACATTCCCACCAACAGTGCACAAGGGTTCTCTTTTCTCCACATCCTTGCCAACACTTGTTATCTCTTACCTTTTTGACAGTGACATGTGTGAGGTGATATCTCATTGCGGTTTTCATTTCCATTTCATTGATAATTAGTGATGTTGAGCATCTTTGCATGTAGCTGTAGACCATTTGCAAGTCTTCTTTTTAATAATTTAAATTTTAATTGCTACATAGACTAATGACTACCCTATTGGATAGCACAGCCCTTGGAAGTAATCAGAGAAGAAAACAAATAAATACTCAAACTCTTAACTGTATAGATGAAGAGTAAAATGTAAAATGCATAGAAATCTATGTTAAGGAATTTGACTATCTCTAAAGAATGGCAGTTTTTAAAGGAAAATACTCCAAAAGAAATAGATATATGGAATTCAGCAATAGCATGTGATGACATTGAAAAAATTGTGAAGTAATTACTTTGCTAAAAATACTTTGGATCTCAAGAGTTTTATAGGCAATTATATTCAAATATCAGGGAATAGGTTATTCCTGTGATGACAGCTACATAGAAGAAGAAAGTAAAGGCTAATCTTTATGAAGATAATTGCAAAAAGCTTAAAATAGAATTCTAGCAATGCAAACGTATAAATATACAACATGACCAAATAGAATTTATTTGAGTACTGCAAGGTGGCTTTACTATTATCAAGTGTTTTAATGTATAATCTAGATGTCGTACAGACATGGTCTTTCAGACATTTAAGCTCCATCCCACAACCAGTTTTAATTACTAAAATTCAATCAGTGAATTTTTCAGGGGTTCTCCAGGTTTCTTCTCCTTACTTGTCAGCATCATTTTCTGGGTCTATTGAATTTTTTGGTACACTTTGTGTTTTGTAGATGTTGATTTACTTTTTTTTCCCGGACAATAAACAAAAGATGAGACACAGCCTAGTCTTCATGATTTTCAAATCCTCTCCCCAATATCACTTTCATACAGCAACAAGTGAGTAAAACTGTTTTACTGTTTTGGAGAGATGGTTATGTTGCACTTCCACCCAGCATTTAACTTAAATGTGGATATCAGATTTAGATGTTCTTTGAAGGTTCTGCCGTTATTGCTGTTAGCTATGGTTCCAGCTTGGAGCCATCCTGCTGGACAGTTTCTGTTGTAGCCTTATTACAAATTTCCCTTCTGTAATTGAGTTTGTGAATATCTATCCCCCAAAATAAAAATAAATCAGTGATGATGGCTTTATCATCCATTGAGATGATTGTATTGTGTGCTGTTTTCCCTCCCTCCCCCTCCTCCCCTCCTTCTTTTCCTTCTTTTCTGTTCTTTTTTCCTTCTTCTCTTTCCTTCTTATCTGTTCTCTTCTCACCTCTAAATTCTCTTTGTTTTATAGGCAAAATAGTGTAACTCTTTCTTTGTTGTCTCTTTTCAATTCATACCTTTAGGGCTTTTCACCTACTTTCCCCCCAACCCCTTGTTTTATGAAATTATTTTTCCAACAAAGTTCCTCGGAGGAAATTTGATTCCATCTGGAAAATAAGTTTGTTTGTTTTTGTATTTTGCTATCAATACAACACATCAGTAGGTCAAACAGGGAAAGAGAGAGAGGGAGGGGAAATAATATATGATCACCTCAATAGATGATAAAGCCATTATCACTGATTTTTTTAATTTTTTGGGATAGACATTCAAAACTCAATTATAAAAGGGAAATTTATAATAAGACTACAACAGAAAATTTTATAGACATTTCATAAATGGAAAATTAAGTGAAGCTAGCAGAATCATAAGATTGCTTGCTATTGCCAGGATGGTTCAAAATTCTTCTGAAAGTTTTAGCTGATGCAGTAAGACACAAAACGGAAATAAGAGGCATAACGATTAAAAAGAAGGGAAAACTATTGTAGATGGCATATGTGCTTAGGAAAACAAAAACAATGAAGCCAAGAAGTCCTTAGAAAGAGTGAGAGTTTCGTAAGGAGAGACATTGTTAAGTAAATACAATAAATAAATAGCTATCTTATATCCCAGCAAAAACAATTTAGAAAGTGTAATCTAAAAATGTACTCTCTGGACAAGAGTGGGCAACCATATACACTGTCCACAAAAACAAAGAAAACCAAACCAAAACAAAACAACTACGATGAATTTCCAGAATCAAGGAAAACTAAACTTTACTGATGGAAATAAAAACCTTGAGTACATGCCAACCTTGTTGGCAGGTGACTGGAACCTGATACAAGCTATCTTAAGCTCAGAGTAGGGTGTGTTGGAAGGATACTGTAGTAGTTCACAAACCTATGAAGAGCTGTGAAGTCTGCAGATAGGAGGGATTACAACCAGGGACATGCCCCTCTCAGGATTCTTTTTTCCGGATTTCCTTAGGGTAGTAGCTTCATTTTCTTAGGCTTATTTAGTTATTGGGATGTGGTGTGGCTTGCACTAGCAACCTACTAAGAAAGAAAAAGGTACTTCCTTTTAGTTTCAGGGTGGAAAATACCAGGGAAGAGCTGTGATTATCCAAGCTTGGGTTGTATACCCCCCCTCCCTGACTAATCACTGAAGCCAGTGGAGTAACATAGGCAAAAGCCTGTAAGAGTCATATGGAATGAGTAATGTGGGAGGGAATATTCTCAAAATAAAATGAGAGGGGCTGTTACAATAAGGGAGGAAAATGTACTTGGGTAAATAAATACAACAGGTCTTCCATACAGGAAGGACTACTCATCTACCTGGATGAGAGCATGCTATATTGTTAAGATGATTATTCTTTTCCTTGAGAAATTAATTATAGTATTCTTAAGTACTGCCTCAGTATACACTCAAAAGGGAGAGTTCTCTTTAGAAATTGACAATGTGATTTTAACTGAAGTTTTCTTAGAGACATAAGCAATTAAAAATAGCCAAAAAAGAGAAAGGAGGCGGTCTTGCCCTATCGGATATTAATGGATACTGTGAAGTTATACCAAGTAAAGTAATGTGAGCCACTCATTAAAAAAACAGGTTAATCTAATGGTATAGCTCAGAAATAAACCCTAACATATTTGAGAATTTAAAATATGTCATTACAAGTGAAGTTGTATTCTTACATTTTGATAGAGGAGAATTTCTCACCCTGGTGTGTATGATATTAGAAATAGAGTTAAATTTAAAAACTTTTTAAAATTACAGGAGAAAAAAATCTCTGAAATGTTTTCAAAATCAAGAATTAGTATGTTAAAAGTAACAGAACGGTGCCTATGTGACTGATTTAAAGATATTCAAGTCTTTATCGACACCTTATTTTTTGCACTGTCATTGTTTTTAGTGAGCATAAAACTTCTCATCTGGGTTTCATTAACTTCGTTCTTGACCTCTGTGCTCCAGCCCCAGTTTTCCTACCCAGTGGAATTTCAGGACACTTATCCTCTCAGAGGGAAAGGATACCTACGAAACCATGTCACAGATATTTTGAGAATCATTGATGGTTTCTAAGAAATTTTTTTCACCCTTTTGGAGATTTAACTCTCTTTCCTCTGTGCTTTTGCAGGACTCTAATTTCTCAGCCTTTTGCCAGCATAATCTTTGTGTATTTTTTTTTTTTTTTTTAAATCAGGAACTGAGTTGATAAATCACTTGTCAGATTTAAATAGGATTACGGACCACATCACCTTGGGCTCCTCCTGCCAGCACTTCATCAGACTGCCACCATTAGACACACTTCAGAATGAATCTGTAGTTATTTCTGATTTAGATCCTTCTCATCTCGTTTTCTTGCTTTCTTAAGAAGTCTTTTCTCAACCCAATTAAACTCACCTTGCATTATTCATCTCCCCCTGCAGCCCAGACTTCCTTCTTTAAAGGAAGCTGCACACGGCTTCATGGAAGAGACTAAGCAACCTCAAGGCTCTCCCTAGCAGCAGATAGAGTGTATCTTATTTCTTTTGTAAAAGAATGTTTTTTTCATAATAGCAAATCTGGACTCTTCTGCTTGATCTACATTATGCATCTATTTATTTGCTCATAAATAAAGTAGAAACAGTGTGGTGGATCACCTGGAGCCCTGGATTAGGAGAAGGAGAATTTTGGGTCAAAGAAGCAATCTGCTGTTTTCTAACTCTGTGGTCTAGGTTATTAGGTCTCTTGGAGTCTTAATTGTCCTAGTGTTCAATAATATTTCAGTAATATTTACTTCCAAGGGTTGATTTGACGATTGAATAAGGTAACACAGGTGAAAGCCCTCTTTACAATGTCTAGCCCATAGCAACTGCTGAACAGTATTTGTTACATCTTGTTCTCTTGATAATCTCCATGGTACAGATGCTGCCACCAGAGTTTATGAGTCTGGAAGATTTATAATCAATCTAGAGGTTTCCTGGGGTGCACAAAAAGTTGTCTCTGTAAGGAGAAGGAAGAGGATTTATCGCAGAGACAGAGGGGAAATAACAGAAAAGGAGAATGTAATAAGCTTCAAATGAGAGTCAGGAACAAGTCAAGGGAGACAGGAAAGCTGGGGTGGGGAGGGGAGGGGAGCAGGCAGGAGCAGGTGACGTGGAGCAGGCTGAATGGAGTTGCTCGTCTCCTGCACCTGAGCCACATTATTTTTGGTACCCTGAAGGCTTAGTGTATCTATGATTTCCCTCATGGGGTTTTTGATATTATTGAGAGAGACCTGTGTGACTCTTATCTGTTTCCATATTTTTGCTTCTATTTAGTCAGGAACATTTCATGCCTTCAAAATCAGCTTAAAATAAATCAGAGCAGGGGAATTTTTATTTTTCATTTCGTCAGAGCAGACCATTCCAGTGCCCCTCGAGGGTGCTCTGCCCATATTTGTGGAGACTCAGAGGAAGAGTTGTTTCCTGCTCTCAGAGTTCAACTCCAAAAGGCCCACATCATATTGCCTTGGGAAGACGCATGGCAAGGGGCTGTTGTGATCCTTGTAAGGCAGGAAAAAGTAGCAGTTGGGATTCTGATTGTATTTTCTAGGATACAAAAACTGTGTGGGAACTCTGTGCTTTGGGTACCTCTTGAACCCAGCTTCACATCCTCTTGGCCCACTTTTTAAGTTCTAGCTGTACTGTTTTCTCTTTATTTATGTCCTAGGGATTCTCTGATGATGTGGGAATTGTCCTACAGTCATGCATAGATGACCCAGAAAGCCTAGGGAATTAATATCCTGTGGTGTTTTGCTTGTCCCTGGGAATAGAGCTTGCATATAAATGTTCCTTCTTCCTTTCCTCAGGAGGATAATTCTGAGCATCACTCACAGGTCTTCTGAAGATTTGACAGCTAGGGTACAAGGGATAGGAGGGAGGAGTTAGGATTATTTTATTATTATAAGGTACTAACACTATACATGAAGTGGTATGGTGGTATTTGGAAGTGGACTTGGATTAACTGTAAATGTATGTTGTGAATCTAGGGAGACCACCAAAAAATAAAAATAAAAATAAGAAAAGAACTATAACCATTATGCTAAGAAGGAGAAAATGGAATCACGTAAGATGTTCAATTAAAATGACACAAGGCAGAAAAATAATGAAAGACAAAAATAGGAACAATAACAAAAAAGAGCAACAAATAAAAAGCAGTAATGAAGATGGCAGATATTAATCCAGTTATGTCAATACTCATTTGAATGTCAAGGGTCTGAATGTACGAGTTAAAGGACAGAGATTGTCAGAGTAGATCAGAAAATAAGAACCAACTATAATTGCCTATAAGAAACCCACTTTAAATATAAAAATATCTCCAAAGTCAAAGGAAACAAAAGCGAAAATGAACTTTTAGGACTTCATCAAGATAAAAAACTTCTGCACAGCAAAGGAAATAGTCAACAAAACAAAGAGGCAGCCCACAGAATGGTAGAAGATATTCGCAAATGACACTACAAACAAAGGGCTGATATCCAAGATCTATAAAGAAGTCCTCAAACTCAACACCCAAAAAACAGAGAATCATGTCAAAAAATGGGCAGAAGACACAAACAGACACTACTCCAAAGAAGACATACAAATGGCTAACAGACACATGAAAAAATGTTCATCATCATTAGCCATCAGGGAAATTCAAATCGAAACCAGATTGAGATACCACCTTATACCAGTTAGAATGGCCAAAATTAACAGAACAGGAAACAACAAGTGTTGGAAAGGATGTGGAGAAAGGGGTATCCTCTTACACTGTTGGTGGGAATGCAAGTTGGTACAGACACTTTGGAAAACAGTGTGGAAAATCCTTAAGAAATTAAAAATAGAGCTGCGCTATGACCCTGGAATTGCATGACTGGGTATTTACCCCAAAGGTACAGATGTAGTGAAAAGAAGGGCCATATGTACCCTAATGTTCATAGCAGCAATGGCCATAATCACCAAAGTGTGGAAAGAGCCAAGATGCCCTTCAACAGATGAATGGATAAAGAAGGTATGGTTCATATATACAGTGGAATATTACATAGCCATCAGAAAGGATGAATATCCAACTTTGCATCAGCATTGATGGGACTGGAGGAGATTATGCAGAGTGAAATAAGTAAAGCGGAGAAAGTCAATTATCATATGGTTTCACTTACTTGTGGAGCATAAGGAATAACATGGAGGACATTAAGAGAAAGAAAGGGAAAGTGAATTGAGGTAAATTGGAGGGGGAGATGAAGCATGAAAGACTGTGGACTCTGAGAAAAAAACCGAGGGTTTTGGAGGGTAGGAGGGTGAGCCTGGTAGTTGGTATTAAGGAGGGCATGTATTGCATGGAGCACTGAGTGTGGTGCCTAAACAATGAATCTTGGAACACTGAAAAAATAAAATTAAATTAAAAAATATAAAAACTCATATAGATTAAAAGTATATTGGTGGAGAAGAATATGCAGTAGTAATAACTATATTAATTTCAAACAGAGAAGATTCAAACAAGCAAAACTATCAGGGATAAAAGGGAATTGCTAATGATAGAGGGCTTAATTCTCCAAGAAGACCTAACAGTCCTTAATGTGTATATGCCTAACAACAGAGTGTCAAACTATGTGAGGCAAAAACTCATAGAATTGCATAAAGAAATAGGAGGTGAATTCACTATCATAGATGAAGACTTCAACACCCTTCTCTCAGAAATGGACAGATTCAGCAGACAGAAAATCACCAAGAATGTAGTTGGACTCACCACACCATCAATTTTGGTGGAACTGAAAATCTGTCTCTAAATCAGGGGCATTTATCTTTTTGTATTGAGTTATGGACCCCTTTGAAAATCTAATAACAAATCTGAAACCTCCCCTCAGAAACAAACACAAAGATTTATTTATCAAAAAGTTGCTATAAATAAAAATCAGGTCTTTTTACACTCTGAAGTTTTCATCACAAATCAATTTTAATAGGAATAGTTATAAATGGATAGTTCTTCAGGTGCTAATTAGGAAAAAAATGTGGAAATATTTTTTCTGATGTTATTATCATAAATCTTTAGAAGGACTTCCCTTTCTCTGGGATTGGATAGTGAGAGGGAATATACCATAAAGTTATATATAGCAAGGGATATGGGATTCCTTATGTGCACCAAGAGTGACCTGTATACTGAATATATACTAACTCTTGTATATATATATATATATAGCACTCTTTATGTATATAGATGCTGTTTTAATGAATGAAATAAAATTAATTTAAAAAGAGAAAGAAGCCTGCACCATCAATCAACTGAATATAATCGATACCTGCAGTTTGTTTCCTCCAACAACAGTGGGATACACCACATTCTGGGTCATAAAACACATCTTAACAAAATTTAAAAAGAATAGAAATCATGCAGTGTCTATTCTTAGACCACACTGGAATTAAACCAGAGACCAAGAACATTCTCCATTTGAGACACCTAATGGAGAGAGAGCTTAGGTTCCATGACCCTTCTGATTCATTCACTGAGAAAATGGTGAAAAAGCTATTATGAATTTGTTAGTGCTTATACATGAATTTGTAATTTATTAATCATCTATATATACTTAAAAATTAGTCATAAATATGTGTAAGACTTTACTTCATCTACAGATAAGACGAATTCATGGACCCTTTCATATTACCATGCTATTCCTCACAAATTCACTGCTTTGTAGCATGCCAGCCTCCTTTCTCAAACACAGATAGAGCCTTAGTTCTTTTTTGTCTAAAGACTTTATAAATGACTAGCATTTTATTCAAGGTACTTTACAACTTGTCCAACCAGCCTTTGACCTTTTCTCTGGTCACCGTCCTCTCTCACTTTGCTCCAGCCTTTACAAGCTACTTTGTTATCCTCTGAGCCTTTGCACATACTATTTGCACTGGGAATGTTCTGTTCTCTGTTTTTTCACCTACTGAAGATCTGTTTCTGCTTTAGATCCCTATCATATGTGACGTTATTTGTGTAGCTTTCCCCTGAGCCCCGAAGCAGTGTGGGTGAGCCCTCCCCTGTCTCCTAGAGCACTTCATTTGCCCTTAGTTATGGCGCATTGTGATTGCTTATGGGTTCATCTTTCTATTTCTGTGGGCCGGAATGGGACCTGGCATATTGAGGGAATTAAATATGTCTATATTGAATGAATAAAAAGAATGAAGGGAAATGGGCAGGGAGTTTATTGTAAGGTCTTCATTTAGATTAAATTTAAGAAAACAGGCTGCCTCTGTTGTTCTTCCTACTAGAACCAGACCTTAGTTAACATAGAACAGACCTTTATTGACATAGAACCAGACCTTCATTAATAGGACCAGATCTTATTAGGATATCTGTTTAGGACTTTAGAAATGCTGTACTGCTTTTCAGGACTTGGAGGCATCTGTTGCTTGGCACTAGTGTGGTTTAATTTTCTTTTGATTAATACAAAGGCGGTTTGGATGTGGGATATCCCAAGGGGAACAGTCATAGCCATGGTCCTTGACAGAGTTGTTTGCTGACCCATATGTGTCCTTAGTGAAGGTTCAGAGATCTTTGTGAGATACTCCCCTTTGGGTATAAAGTTCTTTTGACCTTAGTGACAAAGCTGTCCTTTAGGTGATTTCTTCTGTTGTAGGCTGCTGGTAGCTGGTTAGGGCCCTGGGGAGGCATCCCCAAGTGCATACGGATTTATTCTTTGACCACCTATCACATGCATATGCATTAACTGGGAGTGGTTGTTACCCCTCTGTGCACAACCCCTCAAACCCCGTAAAGAGCCTTTACGTGAATTAGAAAAAGGTTCTCCCGGGGCGCCTGGGTGGCTCAGTGGTTAAAGCCTCTGCCTTCAGCTCAGGTCATGATCTCAGGGTTCTGGGATCGAGTCCCGCATCGGGCTCTCTGCTCAGCAGGGAGCCTGCCTCCTTTTCTCTCTCTGCCTGCCTCTCTGCCTACTCGTGATCTGTCTGTCAAATAAATTAAAAAAAAAAATCTTTAAAAAAAAAAAAAAAAGAATAAGGTTCTCCCTTGGCACCAGTGAGGTAGAAAAAGCCAACCCCTTCTGGATGGACACAGCTCCATGGGTGCATGTCTTGACAACCCATTGGTATCTTTATGCAAGGATAAAAGCTTTCTTTTCTTTGGGAAGAGGATAACAAGCACAAGCAGATGATAATCGGATAATAGCAATAGTAATACTCTCAGGCTCCACTTACAAATTTTTTTTTTTGCTTATAGACTTCTTTATAATAGCTATTTTTATAGTATTTATTTGTATTTTTATAATAACTTTATTTTTATATTTATTTTTTATAATTATATTTTTATATTTATATATTTTTAGTATTTAATTTATAGTAAATGAATAAAATTTATTTTTATTTTTATTTTTTATAGATTTTATTTATTTATCAGAGAGATAGAGAGAGCACAAACAGGCAGAGCAACAGGCAGAGGGAGAGGGAGAAGCAGACTTCCCACTGAGCAGGGAGTCCAATGTGGGGCTCAATCCCATGCCCTTGGGATCATGACCTGAACTGAAGGCAGACTCTTAATGAGTGAACCACCCAGGCACCCCAAATAACTTTTTATTTTAGAACAGCTTTAGGTTTGCAGAAAATTTGCAAAGGTAGGATTGAGAGTTCCCAGATGCCCCATTCCCATTTCCCCTATTACTTATCTCGTATTAATAGGTACTTTGTCATAATTAATGAACTAATAGTGATGAATTATTATTAACTAAAGTAACTACTTCATTCAGATTTCCTTAGGTTTTTTTTTTTTAAAGATTTTCCTTATTTATTTATTTGACAGAGGTCACAAGTAGGCAGAGAGGCAGGCAGAGAGAGGAGGAAGCAGGCTCTCTGCTGAGCAGAGAGTCTGATGTGGGACTCGATCCCAGGACCCTGGGATCGTGACCTGAGCTGAAGGCAGAGGCTTAACCCACTGAGCCAGCCAGGCACCCCGGATTTCCTTAGTTTTTACCTAATGTCCTTTTACATTTCACGGTCCCATCAGGACACCACATTCCATTTAGTCATCATGTCTTCTTAGACTCCTCTGGACTGTGATAGTTTCTCAAACTTTCATTGTTCTTTGATAACCTCAACAGTTTTGAGGAGTATTGGTCAGGTGTTCACAGAGAATGTCCTTCATTTGGGGTTTGTCTGATGTTTTCTCCATGACTAGACTGGGTATTTGGATAGATTTTTATTATTATTTAGGTATGGTAGGACCCACAGATTCAGAGATGACTGCCATTGAAAAGATAGTTTTGTGATGCTTGCAGATCCCCAAAAAGGGGGTACATGTCTCACCATGGAAGCCATGCAGAGGGGCACTGAGATAAGTTATAAGGCAGAGCTGGGGTGGAGGAAACTGTGGGCAAGTGACTTTATTGTGGCTTCTGTAGGGAGTAATGGGCAAGGCAGGGTAAGCAGGCTTAGGACTGGCTAATTTGAATAATTTCAGTGGACTGTAGAGCATAGGAGCTGTCCCTAGTTGCTCTGTGGTGAGTGGGGCAAGTAAATGGTCGCCCAGAGAGCAAAAGCTCAGTAAAGGAGGTATTGTGGGGGTGGACTCTGGTTTGGTTGGTTTGTATTTGAAAAGCAAGGTGACTCAGATGCATTATTGAGTTGTCCAGAGCAAGGCATGTCTGGGATATGCACATAGGACTGATGTTAAAACATCAGGTTGACAGAAGCTAGGAATATGCTTAATACACTGGGCCTATATGTTTTGGGAAGGAAGACCATAAAGGTGATGTGCCAGTCTCATCACATCCTATCAAGAGTACATGATTTCGGTGTAACTTGTCCCTGTCAATGTTGCCCTTGATTGCCTGGCTGATCAGGCCCTATTTTGTGACACTATTACCACTTCATGTTTGCCTTTAGTGTTCATCTCATATATTTGAAGTGTTTGTTGGGTAGAACATCAGTAAACATACAGTGTAATTTCCTTGGGTCTTGATCTTTTAGAAGACTTAAACTGCCTAGAGTGAGCTCTGGGTTTTAGAGGTGGGGCCCTGTTTGAAGTGGGTGTCTCTACAGAATGGAGTCTTGAAGCTTGGTCCTTGCACATGCTGATTTCGTAAGGGACACTTGTGTCTGAACAGCCTTATTCTTCTCTAAAATGGTAATCTTTGTATACTTCCAGTTGTTCAATAAATATATATGTAAATGTCAACAGCTCTACCAGGAGTTGGAGTTGATCACCCCTGAAATGAGACAAGATTGATATCCTTAATACTTAGCTATGGGTCAAAATATTCAGGATGTTAGCTTATTTTCTGCATTTAAATTTAAAACTTCCTGGTAGCACCAGAGGTTGCCTGACCAGTATCTTTTGGAACCCTCAGATGATGGTGGAGATCATGAGAAATATATGTTTCCCTCCTTTGCTTTTGAAAATCCTGAGTTGGGCAAGGCAGGACATGTTGTTGGTTGGTAATTGACGGCACACCTTTCTCCCCTCATACCTCAGGGTCTAAGTCGCAGAACTGTTTGTGGAACTCCCTCATCGACGGGCTCACAGGGAATACCAAGGAAAAACCACGGCCGATGATTGTCCATGACACCCGACCACCAGAAGAGATCCTAGCTGATGAATTGCCTCAGCTCGATAGCCCAGAAGCCTTGGTGAAGACATCCTTCAGGTTTGGTGGCTTGCAGTCAATTTGTTCCTTCTTATTTGCCGCAGAGTTATTTCAATCCAGTTGGGTGCGTCGTTAGCGTGGCCAGCAAATTACCTCATTTCTCTGCACTGAGTAAATTAGAATTGATGAAGGAGTGTTGGAATTAATATGAGCTGGACTTCTGGCTGGATTTCCTGAATGTAGTGAAGATGCTATCAGTAGTTAAGTTGCTGTCGGTATTTAATTGGTATTGTCATTTAAATGCTGAGGCAAAGGATTTACTGATGTTGGCAATTTGAATTGGATTAATGAGTCTTTTGCTTCAAAGGAGGATGACGGATGGAGATAAGTGCACAGAGAAGCATGTGTGGGAATGAATTCAGCGCCATGCTTTTACATTAAATGGCTGGGGGAGGGTTTCCAGTCGTAAGACACGTCAGAGCTGCTGCTTCCTGAAATGATCTGCAGAGGCTGCTGACTCTGTTCTTGTTCATCTTTTCGTCTTCCGTCTAATGTAGGGACCTCTTGCATTTTCTTCCTATACTGGACTCTACTTCCTCATGACTCTGGCATTTACCTTTCCACCATGTCAAAGAAAAATTAATTTGAGTATGGGATGTGGTGGATAAAAGTAATTTCTCCCCTTGAATGGGTCTTTGAAGTTCACTTTTGAAATACACTGCAGGGCTGGTATCCGAAATTAAGGTTGATTTTTTTTTTTTTTTTTTTTTTGGTCAGCCTGCCTTCCTCCCGTCTTTCCTCCTTGTTACCCTAGTTTTATGTCTTTCACTTTTATTTCCATTATAGAAGGCTTTCATACTCTTCCCATGGCTAGCAGAACATAGAAACCTCACTTTTTCTCCTCCCATAAACAACTCAGACAACTCTTGGCATCCATGAAAAATGTACTCTCTCTGGCATCCAGGTGATGTGTGTAATTGCTCAGTAAAAGCCATTTCATTGTGCGAAGCTTCTTAGTGTAGACTGAATTATAGATGAGCTCTGAAAAGCAGGGATGAAGAGGTATTCGGATTTCTTTATGTAATGTGACTGATGCAGTGGTGGGACAAGAATTGCAAAGCAAATGTTTTTCTTTTTCTTACTAAAGGTTTGGTTACTGCATTGTGAGGTTTTACATAAAATAAAACCCACTCAGGTAGAGAGAAGTAACTTCCATGAACCTGTGACTCTTGGCACATGACTATGGACGGGAGAGGGAAGGGCGAAAGGCTTTCTTGGGCTGTGTGTTCTCCTTTTGGAGTGTCTCTGGTGGAGTTCACCCCTTTACCTGGGGTCTTCTATAGCAGCTCCTTCCAGCCCAGAACAGGTTCATTGTCCTCTTCAATGAACAGCTAAAGAGGCATTCTCATGAAAAGAACATCTCATTTGCTTGCCAATTCTATTACCAGCATCTCTCCTCGTGGCCTTCAGTGCTCTTTAATAGAGAAAATGTACTGATGGCCATGAACTTTATTTGATCTGCTGGTTGCGTTATGTATCAATGTCTGGGTTCCAGAAAAAAGATTCAGTTATGTTTGTTAAGGTTGGGACTTACTGTTGGTGCCTTGTAAGACTTGGTGCAGTAAGAAAAATGTGGCAGGTGTAAATATACCAACCCTTCAGCAATTGAAGCTAGAAATCCATTAGCATTTGTTATTCGTTTATTTGTCTCCTTAATACAGCTGTGTGTTTTTCTGGCACCATCCTTTCTTCTGAAGAAGATAAGTGTTTTCCATGGCAATGTTAGAGGGTAAATATCCTCTAATGTCATTTTCCTTAACTGTGGTGGTCACGTCAGTTGTGGGATTTGTTGTACATAAATTATCATAAGCAAAGTACTGACATGTGGAAACAGTTTATTTATCAAGAAATATATTAGATCAGAATCAAGGTTACCCATGTAGTAGTGCTGCTTGTTTTCTATGTGGTTTTTGGATTGCAAAGAAATGAGTCGTCACTGGATTTTAAATAAGGCTGATAAGAATCTATCATTTATGTGTTCTCTCTTGCCTCCCCACTCCCCCATTTCACATTTCACTCCAGTGGAAAAAAAGTGAGACTTGCTGACTTCCTAATGCCAGTGACTCTGGGAAATCTAGGACGAATGGTTTGTTTTACCTGCACATTTTTAAATTTCAAGAGTGCATCAGTGATCAGTGCTCTTGGTCCCTGAGATAACTCTTTTTATTAAGCAGTACAGTCTTACCTCTACTGAGGATGAAATGTTGGGCTCTTCTTTCTGACTCTGAAAAGTCAGAGCTGCTCAACCCCTATAAGTGTGTGTGTGTGTGCACGCATGTGTGTGTGCCTGGGTGCATATAAACACATTTATGCACACCTGTATACACAGTTAAGGCACCTGGGCATGTGATTGTTAATATCCTGTCTTTCTCAATTATGGAGGGTCTTCTTTGCTGAAGAGGAGCCCATGGTTCTCATCAATTTGCATTGTCTGTCCTCATAGCTACTCTGTAAGATTGTTACCACTGAGCAACATAGTGGCAACTTTGCATACTCCCTTCTCTTTCTCCTTGTTTCCACTTGGGGAGCCATTAGGAAACCTGGGTCATGAAATAGGGTCATCAGCTTTTATTATCAAATAAGATCTAAACTGCAGTGACAGTAAACCCAATGTGCCAGATTATCAGGAAGTCTAGTCTTTTCTTGGGGGTTTGTCTCCCTAACTGTATCCAGGGACTCCAGACTTACTGACATTGGTTACAGACTCAGCCCTTAGCGGGCTCTGCCTCCTGTCACCAGCCAGGGCAATGGGGTCTCACACTGAGGGTGGACTTTGGGACCTCAGTGAAGTTCTAAGTCTGTGTCCAGTCCAGATCTCTTCTTTCTTCTGATGCCTCCTCCAGCTGGCTTCTGTTATCTTTTCCTGACACCTGATCTTAGCACCATCACAGTTTCTCAGACGTATGCTAATGATGTTGATCCTTAGAAGGAAGGGGTCAGTTGTTTGATATCACTTTCCCTAGAAATCTTTTCTAGCTCTCTGCAAGTATGTGGAGAAAATTACATACAAGCCACTCCCAGGACAAAGGAATGCATACTTGTATTTATGTTTGTATAATATTTCCATTCAAGTAATTCCTTCTCGATCAAAGAGACAGCCTGCCCTAAAGATAGATTCTATTCACTATTTCCAAAGATAGGAAGCATTTATAAATTTAAAAATGGTAGGTGTCTTTCAAAAAAACTTCTAGAGTTTGTATGTTTCAGTGTCCCCTGCCGACTCCGTATTGCAACAACAATAATGGTAGACTTCTTATATTGCCAGGCATGACCCTAACAACCCAAAGATGATGCCCATTTTAGAAATGGAGAAATTGGCCCAGAAAAGGAGAGCCCATAGTTTTGATTGAGTTCAAGCTCAAGCTAATAAGGACAGTTTGCTTGCTAATCGCCAGTCATCAATGAAGCAGAAGCAAGGCATAGCTTGGGTAGGCTTTAGGTCTTACTTAGGCTTTAGCAGCCCCTGGAATCCCACCCCAAATAAAGGTATCCTCTATAAACTCACATAAAAGGCATGCCTGTCAGGGCGCCTGGCTGGCTCAGTCAGAAGAGCATGCAGCTCTTGACCTTGGGGTTATTAGTTGGAGCCCCATGTTGGTCGTACAGGTTACTTAAAAAATAAGTATATAAACTTCTTAAAGAAACAAAATGATTGTGATGCAAACGTGGCTTCAGGACACTCCTCTTCTAACCAAACAGCCACTGGCAGCCAACACTCTGTTTATGTCAGTTAGCAATAATGCAAGGGGGTGTAGCAGAAACTGAGAACTTGACACACAGATTTAAAATAACGATTTTAGAAAATAAGAGGCACTGCCTCAATCCCCCAAGGCTTGTAAGTCAACAGTTGAGGTGTGTGCAAATGCCATCTCAATTCTGAATGCGTTCCCTGGCACGCTCCCTGCCAGTCCTCCTCTTTGCTGGGCAGCGGTGAGGAGGCAAAGATCCCATGTCTCAGGGCAGACAGTTCTGCAGAGTCTTGAGGGGAAGACCAATGCATGAAGGGAAGGGACTCCTCATTACAGTCCAGGTTCAAATCCCAAGCAGTAACCCTGGCAGCTAACAGTTTTGTGTGGTTGTACTATGGACTTTAGTCTTTAGTTCTCATGAAAGGAGTATTCTAAGTTACCCAGGAAAATAAAACTCCTGAAAGTGGCTGTACTGGGCTTTATTTTTTTCCTTTTTTAAAGATTTTATTTTTGGGGGCATCTGGGTGGCTCAGTGGGTTAAAGCCTCTGTCTTCAGCTCAGGTCATGATCCTAGGGTCCTGTGATTGAGCCCCACATTGAGCTCTCTGCTCAGTGGGAATCCTGCTTCCTCCTCTCTCTCTCTCTGCCTGCCTCTCTGTCTACTTGTGATCTCTCTTTCTCTCTGTCAAATAAATAAATAAAATCTTTTTTTTAAAGAGATTTTAGAGAATCATTGGACCAGATGATACTGAATATTCCTTGGAACTCTGAAATATTTTGCTGTATTAGTTGGAGCAGGTCAGTGATCTCATCTGGCCTCAGTTTCTTCATCTTTGAAATAGGGATAAAGGTGCCCACTTCCCAGGATTGGTGGGAGGCTTTAAAGGAGGTAATATAAATGAAAGACAAGCATACGCACAGTATGTGACATCTGGATACTAATCTCTTTCTTTCAGCTCTCACTGGAAGCCTTCTATGCCTTTGAGCATTATACACATGGAGTAAATAGGATCAGACTTGGGTTTTGTGGCTCCAGAGGCAGACATTATAGGCTCTGAGAGTTTGCTAAGCTTCCAGCATGAAGAATCTGCTTTTAAGACCTGAGACTTTGGAAAAGAAGAAAGTGGGAAATTGGAAGGGGAGGTGAACCATGAGAAACTACGGACTCTGAAAAACAATCTGAGGGTTTTGAAGGGGCGGGGGCTGGGAGGTTGCGGGAACCAGGTGGTGGGTATTAGAGAGGGCACGGATTGCATGGAGCACTGGGTGTGGTGTAAAAACAATGAATACTGTTACGCTGAAAATAAATAAATAAATAAATAAACAAACAAACAAATAAAAAAAAAAAAGAAGGTGGGAACTGTAACTAAAAAAATAAAAGCATAATTGTCCATAAAGTAGACACTCCTGGGAATTATACACCCTGATGCCCGTTTCCTTCTTCCTCATGACATCTTTGAGCTTGTTGTTCTGCTCAGGTTTTTCTTTAAAGAGATGAGAGAGAAAACTGAACCTGGAGCTTGAGGAAGAGAGACAAGCCCTACCAGTCTGATTAGTGACAGGACTCTGAGGGCCCAGAGAACAGGAAAGAGCTGGCTGCCAGCAGCCCTTTCTTTCCGTGGCCTCTAGTGTGCACAGTTGCAAAGGTGAGACCCAGTCCAAGTTGCACTGGGAGGCAAAGAAACCAATGTTTATTGAACATCTCCTATGGCCGGGAACCGGACATTCATTTGCTCCTTTGATCTCTCCAAACCAGGGCAAGGTGAGTATCGTAATCCCAGTTGTACAGGTCAGGAAACTGAGGTTCAGAGAGATGAAACAGTCTACCCAGAGTCACTCAGCAGATGGCAGAGCTAGGAATTTCAGCCTGGTCCACCTGGCTCCAGAGCTGTGCATCACCTTGGCTTCTGGGTCTGTCATTGGTGAGTAAGACAGTGTGATCGGTTCTACTAATTTGGATGTGGTGATTGGGATACATAGTTTGATGCTTCTCCTGTGAGACCTACCCTGTTATTTTGTGCTAAATCCTTTCTCTAGTTCAGATTTATGTTTTTAAGCCGCCCATGCTTTTGGATAGGGCCCCTTTAAAGGCAGCACTTCTCAAACGTTATGAATGAATTCCTTTAGGGATCCTGTTAAATGCAGATCCGGATTCAGTAGGTCTGGGTTGCAGCCTGGGAATGTGTACTTCAAACAAACTCTCAAGTGATGGGAGGCTCTGAGGACCACCCTCTGAGTGGAAGGGACTGGGCTTTGGACTGTCACAGATACCAGTTTGCAAATGCTCTTCTAACTCATGTGATCTGAGTCTCAGTTTCCTCGTTTTACAAATGGAGACCTAAATAACAACACAGGTTTTGGGGACTGTTGCTGGGATTAAGAGGGCTAATGAATGTGATGTAGCCATTAATTCCTTCTCTCCCAGTTTTCAAAACCCTCCACACCTTGACCCCTGTTTACGAGCATGGATTGTGCAACGAACCGCAGGCTGGGAACAGGAGCCCTGTGGGTGCTTTCTGTGCAAGGCTATCCTGGCCTGACCTCCTTAGATGCTGGCAGAGATTCTGAAGCTGTCCAGGGCATTGGCCATCTCGGTTACTTCCCTTGAGCCATGTGACTCCCAACATGGGTTAAGTTACCAAGTTTTGATAATTTTACATTTGGAAGAATAGCATGCTTGGTCCCCAGAGAATCACTGGGGTTTTGATGAGCTTCTCTTCCCACTGAGAATGGACTTATTTGGGCTTTGGCAAAAGTGTTCTCGATTCTATACATAGCTTACTAAGAATATGTTGCAGAGAGTAGAACTGCATTGAGCCAACGCCCTCAGCTATGGATGAGATTAAGGCCTTGTCAGATCCCATTTAACGGATTGTGTTTTCCATGCAGAATTAAATCGTTGAACTCATCCTCATTTTGGGTTTTGGCAGTCATTTTTCCACTAGGGGCTACTGCCAAGAAGCCAGTTTCTGACTTGATTACTTTCAGGAAATGTGCAATCTGGCTGATGATACGGTGTGGTGTGGGGCTGCGGCCCCTGCAGCTTCGGACCCCACCCCAGGATGAGTCATGGGTTAAAATTCCCAATTAGCTCATGGGAAGTCTGGTCACACATCTTTCTCTATCACCGTATGTTGGTCACCCACTGGGACTTTCGGGACACCTACTTCCCTGACTTAGTGCTGCCTCCCTGGAGTTGACATTTTCCCCTTCTGGTCTTTGCTAATCCTAATTGTAGAGTCTTCCTTAAGTTTGTTAAGGGGAAAAAAGGAAAGAATGAATTTAGAGGGATTTTTTTTTTTTTTTTTTTTTTTTAATTCAGAGGAGTTTCTATTGCAAAGATGGCTTCCCATTAGGAAAATATTTAGGCTTCTTTTTGGTAAGTAAGTTTTTATGGACAGATTTTTTTAGTGTTGGAAATTAACAAAGTGTGGAACATGCAGACATTATTCCTCTTGTATTCTTCCTGGTCCTTTCATAGTATTTTGGGAAAGAGGGTATCTATCTTTGTGGCAGCCATGCGAATGCACCTTTCACATCTCTAAGCACAAGGAGTGTACTTGGCCCAAGACCCGAGCTTCTGTATGAGAAAATTTGTTTTGGTGATGGCTGAGCCTGTGTTTCCCAAGGGTACTCTCAGCCAGTCACTGAGAGCATCAGAGATGCTAAGACTGGCCATTCCTGGGAGACATGGGACTTCTCTAATGGTGACTTTGGTTTGAGGACTCCATGATGGCCTTGCTGAACTTTCTTTGGAACTGTCCCATAGTCTAAGATATTTCCATTCAACCTTCCTTCCTTTTCTCCTTCACTGGGTGTCAGACCTGCATCCCAAGTCTGCCAGCCTCCCTGGCTTCTTCCCCATGTTCTCTTACAGATGGTCCCCTGATATATTTCTTGTAGGTCTAATCCTGTCTTGGTATCTATTTCTAAGAAGACCTGGGCTAACGCAGTCCCCTGTCTCACTGTGATCTTCTGCTGGCTTACGACTGTGGGCTCAGATCCGAGGCTTCCGGCCTCAAGATCCTGGGTCAGTCCCTCTATTTAATTTAACATTTTGTAGTTGATGTTGTGCCTTCCTCATGGGCTCTAGTGCTGGGGTAAATATGGGGCAGGCCACAATTTTCTTTATTTCTTTAGTATCTTGTACTTTTATTGCCTATAAAAGACTTTGTGAAACATTTGGATTCACTAGAGAAACTATAATATAAAGAGGGGAGAATTTTAAACCATTCCCAAAATACATCTGTTTCTGTTGTCCAAGAGAAATGCTCAAAAATGCTGAACATCATGTAGATGATTTGTTTATGGACACACTCCGGTTTCCAGCCAGTGGACTTGTCTCCAGAGCTGAGTTCCCCCAGAGAGTGCATCCTTCTTCAGACCAGACACATTCTCACTGGACTATTGGGGAATCCAGACTTCCAAGCACAGAAATGGACTTCACCTGAGGTATCCTCAGCACCACAATGTATACCCCTCTGAATAACTCCTAGAAGCACATTGTACAAAGTGTAAGTAACTCATCCTTAAATAACCCTACAGGGAGTATCAGGAAGCTTCAGTACTGTCAAGTGGGGGGCAGGGGTTGGGACACTCTGGGAACCTCTATTTCCCTGCCAGTGTGATGTGTGGACCAACCTCCTGTGCTTCCTGATTAGCAAAAGGAACTTCTGCCTTAGGCCACACAGAGACCTAAAGTGTGCTGGGAATCCTTGATGTTCTGTCACAAATGAAGGAAGGCCTCCCCACCCCCAGCCCTCCTCTGGCAGTGCTTTGAGACTCGTTGGTTTCTGGTTATGATTCTAATACACTTCTGATCAGTTGGTCCAGATTCCTGCCCTTGGCTACTTTGTCTCCATGACAGCCTTACTGGTCAACTTTCCAGTCTCAGTCCAAGGTTATTTCTGAGGTTTAGCCTTAGGAGCTCATGGGAACATCTGGGTCCTGGCCAAACCACACAGAACCTAAGAGACAACTTGTGAAAGCTAAAACCTAGCCTTCTACTACCTAATGTTACTGGCCACTGAGTGTACTTGGATGTAGACCTTTTTTGGTTTTGTGGGAGGATGTCTTTCTAGAGAGAGAAGAAGACATACAGCTCTAACCACTGCTTCTCTTCTGCTCTGGTTTCCCTTCTCCCTATAATCCTCTGAGTCAGAAAAGCTGGACCTTGGTTTTCCACTTCTCCTACTTTATATCCTCCTCCTCCCCAAAACCAGGTCTTAGGCTTAGGCTTAATGGTAGATGAGGTAAAGAGACAGATTGGCCTACTGATATGGGACCCTACACTGGGAAATATCTCAAAAGCACCATATGTTATTTCTTATAAACTTTCTGTGATGAATGACTTTACTGTATTTTTTTTTGCAGTAAAATTAAAGTATCTGAATAAAAATAAAGCAAAGCCCTTTAAAACTGTGTCCAGTGATAATGCAAATAGGATATCACTTGATTGGTTGTTGGTCCCTCTCCTCTGCAGTGGGGGCTCTTGGTTATATTATTATATCATAATAACATGACCCTGCATTTTACTCTACAGAAATTTTTTTTCCCTACTTACAGCGTTAGGGCAGGGGTTCTGCCCTTGTAGCAGGGAAGGAGCAATTTCCTTCTTAATAGAAACTTTCTAATACCAGATGCTATCTTCCCATTCAAGTGCTCACTCTACACTTACATCCTATGCTGTGCAATGGAGCCACATGGGGCACCCCCTTGGCCCTCACATTGATTAATGAATATGATGGCACTTGGTGTAACCACAAAACAGGCCACCTTGGATCATGGTGTCCATGAAAGAGAAGCAAAAGGAGCAGTGTGAGCCAAGATTTGGAGGCAGGATGATAGGCTGAAGGAACTGGATTTGTGTGTAAGGCAGTATTGGAAAGGTAAAGTAGGAACCAAATATGGTAGGTTTACCGTGGGTGTAAGGTTCAGTTTTATTCCATAGGCACAGATCTTTAGAGCTCTTATAAAATCTTCAGGGAAACAGAAAGAAGATTGCATTATCCATTAAGTTACAGAACTAGGAATTACATTTTCATGCCTCAGTCCCCTACACACAGAGCATCAAACAAAGGTTTCTGACCTTCAGCAGAGATGGAAAAATGGAGCTAGAGAGAAGCATGGGGTCTAAATACTGAAGGTGCCTGGAGGATGTATATGGACAATTTGGGGAAGAAACCTGTGAAAATATGTTTTTCCACATGGATTGGAACTGAGACCATTTTTTTTATTACTTCTAAATGCAGTGGTAGCTAATGGGTATTGACTAGACAGCCCCATATCTATAACCTACCTGCTCCCCATTTATTGATTACTTAACAGAAGTGCAGCCAGAAGTGAATTTGCTACAGTAAATTACCTCCAGACCCTGGGGGTCAGCTTAATTGTGGAAGGATTGTTATTTGAACAAGAGCTACAGACATACTTGTCCTCCTTTGGAAGAGGTGATAATTCTGGCTTCGGTGATATAGCTCAAGTAGTTGGAGGCAGGCACATTGCAAATTGCCCAAGAGTGTGACTTGAACACTGTCTGCAAAGTCAAAAACAGGAAGATGTGAATCCAGTAACAGTCTTGGATTATGGGTCCCAAACTTTGATCTGTTCATCATTTTCATTCTTTGAAAATGGTCCAGATTTAGAATTAGAGAAGGGTATATGAAGGGGGTTTGAATTATATTTATTAAATTATGTGTTTCTCTAATACTTGGCTGATTATTCTGTCCTTGACTGTGACTAGTCATGTTAGGGTTGAGTTTCCATGGTGGTTAAGTTTACAAGGGTAGCAATGAACAAAAAACTGTCCTGTCCAAGGGCACCTGGGTGGCTCAGTGGGTTAAAGCCTCTGCCTTCGGCTCCGGTCATGATCCCAGGGTCCTGGGATCGAGCCCCACATTGGGCTCTCTGCTCAGTGGGGAGCCTGCTTCCCTTCTTCTCTCTCTGCCTGCCTCTCTGCCTACTTGTGATCTCTGTCAAATAAATAAATAAAATCTTAAAAAAAAAAAAAACTGTCCTGCCTACAAGTCCTGATATTTAAGAAATGACTTTGCATTTGTATTTTTTTAAACCTATTTCAAAGGTTTTTAAACCTCCAGAAAAGTTGCAGACTAGTAAAATAAAGAACTGTCTAACCTCTCCCTAGAGTCACATTTGCTTACTTGCTATCAAATATCTATCCCATGTCATCTCATCTTGTATCATAATCTATCTTTTTTTTCTGAATTTCTTGGCCTGAAGTTGGAGACATCATGATCTGTCAGCTTCAACTTGAATTTCTGTGGAATGAGAGAGACCATTTTCTTGTATGGCCACAGTAGAATACTCAAACTCAGGCAGCTTAGCATTAATATAATACAATTATTACATAATTCTATATTCAGCCCATATTCTAGTTTCACCAAATGTTCCCATAGTGTCTTTAATGGCAATCTTTCCTTCTGGCCCAGGATCCATTCCTGAAGCACACATTACACTGAGTTGTCACGTCTCATTGATCTCCTTTAATGTGAAGCAGTTTCTCAGCCTTTCTTTGTCTTCCATACCGTTCACATTTTGAAGCAAACTGGGCATGTGTTTTGTTTTGCGGAGTGTTGCTCTGTTAGGGATCATATGATCATTGCCTCGGGGTTGGATTCAGGTTGTTCATGTTGACGGGAATACTATGTAAGTGGTGCTGTGTCCTCAGTGCGGCCTTAGTGGGGAGGATTGCTGATTGTTCCTGTCACTGTTGATATTAATCTTGAGCATTTGGTTAAGGTTGTTTCCCCCAATTTTCCACTAGAAAGTTACCTTTCCCCCTGAGTATGTAATGTTACCTGTGGGGAGATACTTTGAGACAATGCAGGTAGCCTCTTTGCTAACAAACATGTAGGCACTGGTTTTAGTACCACTTGATGATTCTTGCCTGAGTGAATGGTTGTTTCTAACTCTGTCATCCTCTTTCCATCTATTAAATGACAGTTTGACTGTGGACAGGACATTTCCCTTCCTTTCCCTCTCTCCTTCCCTTTCTAGAGTATAGTATCATAACAGATTCTGGATTCTGGAACAGATTCTGGGTTCTAGATGAAAGAGTGAAACAGATTCTTCCATCCAGTGTTTTATAAGCCATGTGTCTTCATTGCATCTGGAGCCCAGGGCTTTAATTACGAGAGAGGGGCTGCAAAGGCCAAGCAGAGGGGTAGTATAAGTGGTCTTGCAGTCTCAAATGCATTAACTCTAATAGGTGGAAATAAGCTCTACCTGGAATATGAAGATGTGTAGCAGCAAATCCAGGGTGTAAACCCCTGCCCTAGTGGTAGGGGCTTTTTGGGGTTCTCTGATCTGGTGGAAGACAGTGTCCTTACCTGGCCCTGTTGTTACTACAAGAATTAGTGGAAATTGCGGAGTGGAGAGAGTCGTGTGGAGTGGGTTGGGAAAGGAGTGGCTTAGCCAGAGAAAGGAGTTTGAATGTATTATTTGGGCTCGAGGCAGGGTCTCCAGTTCTTTCCCCTTCTCACCTCTTTTTGCCACGATGCTCCACTCTCTGCTTCCTGCTCCTGCTGGCCGGTATCAGATAATTCTACCAAACACCAGTCCAAAGAGTTGCTTGTATCTTACTGGTGAGGTATAGTGGGAATATTTGAGCTTTGGGTTTAATCTAGCTTTACTTCTTGCTTTCTGTGTGACCTTGAACATGCAGCTTAAACTGAGGCTCTGTTTCTTCATCTGTTTTATGGGATTAGATATTCTTTTCCTCATGGGATCCCTGTGGGGAGTCTAGGAAAGCTATGCATGTTGGGCAGTGAGCACAGTTTCTGGCATCAGCAGGGGCTTGGTAATTAGTAGATAATATGATTCAGCATCAGCATTCTGTTTAATGCTCTCAGAAAGTGTATGCTTTGCTCTAGGTCCTGTGTGGTGTGAGAGAATTAACTTCATCTGACTTCAACAGCCATGTTCACATGTCCTTTAGCACTGAGTTGCAGTTCTGACATCTAGGACCTTTGAAGTAACCTCTACCTCTCTTTTGTTTCTGGAATTGTGCTGCATCATCATCATCATCATCATCATCTTCATCATAGCTAACCTAGCCTACAGATGGAGAAATAGGCATGAAGTAGTTAACTAATCCAAGCTCGTATCACCAGTGGGTAGGTCTCGGATTCAAAGCCAGACAGTCTGGCTTCAGAACCCACATTTTATTTTTTGTTTTATTTATTTTATTTTATGTATGTATTTGAGAGAGAGAGTGAGAGAGAGAAGATGAGCAAGGGGAAGGAGGGGGAGAGGGAGAGGGAGAAGCAGAGTCCCTGCTGAGCAGGGAGCTGGATATGGGGCTAAATTCCAGGATTCTGGGATCATGATCTGAGCCCAAGACAGACACTTAACTGAATGAGCCACCCAGGCACCCCAGAACCCACATTTTTGTCACCAGGCCACCTTGCTTTCTTAGTCCAGCATCAAGGAGTGGGTCTGTGTCTTCTGGTTTTGTTGTTATTGTAGACCTACTTTCCAGTTAGGTTCCCGATGCCTGCCTGCGTCCCTGCCATTCTGATCCAATGCTAGATGCCAACATCTGCCCGCTTACTTCATTTCCTGGTTCCTGGGGTGGACTTTTACCACATCACCAACTGGCCTGCTGCCTTAGGATTCATTCCCTGCCGGCCCCTTCCTCCTGCAGTACTTTATTCAGCCCGTGAATCCAGCTTTAGCTGCTCTTATCTGGAGACCTAGAAGCCCTTCCTAAGACTTCCTACTCTCCCGGTTGTGAGTCTACACACCTGCTATCATAGGCCTTTCCACGAGCAACCACCAGCATCTCATTGCAGTCTTGCCAGAGCTCTTTCTCTCTAGGGACCGTGAACCACAGAGGTGTGCTCTGTGTACTCTGTGCAGGATGTGGACCTGGCTGAGGAAGGTGGTGTAGAACTGGAGCTTGGAATCAGACAAAACTGGATTTCTATCCCAACTGTGTCACTTACCACCCTGGAAAAGTTACTCTTCTGCTTCTCTTGCCCTCAGTGTTCTTTTCTGCAAAATGGAAATAGTGATGATAGAAGGGTGGAATGAAAAAGTATATGTAAAAACACTTAGCACAAAAACTCCTGAAATCTGATATCTAAGTATGGTCGGAGTCCAGGTAATCATAATGCATCAATGTTAACTTCCTTTTTGATAACATATTGTAGTGCATATGATGATGACATTGGTGGAAGCTGGGTGATGGGTACATAGGAATTCTCTGTACTATTTTTGCAACTTACTGTGTATCTATAATAATTTTTAATGAAGGTTAAATAAACTTAGTATGGTCCCTAATACCTATTAATTGTAGTTTTAAAGATTACAAAATGTCACCATGAATTTTGTTGTTTGGCTTAAACTGACCTGATTGAGGTGTGTGTGTATGTGTGTATGCTGTCTGTGTGTGTATGTGGGAGAAGGAGGGAGAAGAAGGAGGGAAGGGAAGGAAGTGGGAAGGAGAGGGGAGGGAAAGGGAGAAATGGGGGGAGTCTACCTAAGAGAAAGTATAAAAAAATGAATTCTAAAATTCTATCCATTTTCCAACTTATCGAACAAAATCAATGGCATCACCAGCAACCACGAGTGGATTTGCTCTGTGCTGTAATTTCATCTTCTCCCAGTTGAAAACCTTGCCTTTTACCTTACCCAGTGGTCTGTTCTCTTCAGATTTATTATCTACCTTCTATTTCAGTGGTTCTTCATCTAGGCTGCACAATATACTCACAAGTGATTAAACCAGCATCCGTGCGTGGGGTGGGGCCCAGGCAGCTGTAGGTTTTAAAAGTCTCTCTGGTTAAGCCAAGTACAGCAAGCCTGAGAACCACTGCTCTGCCTCTGCCTGCTTTCGTCTTCCCTTCATCCCCTATGTTCTCCCACATCCACACGGTCTTGGAATATTCAAATATTCCACAGGGCACCATTTCTCCGATGGCCGTTAAGGCCTTTCCTGACCATAGTCACCAGATACAGACTTTGCTCCCTTCCTACAGTATGTATCTGGAATGGGTGTCTAGAGTTTTGGAATGATCACAGAATGAGCTCTCCCACCCCCCGAGACGCCATATGTCCATGCCATTTTCGATAACTGAAGTGTCACCAAATGTTCCTTGTGTTGTCTTTCTCCAAAAGCCAATTCAACAGAATGCAAGCAAGTTGCATGTTTTCTTTTGGGAATGTGATACGTGGAAGTTTTCAGAAGCCTGCTAGGCGCTGACAATTTTTACTTACTATTTCAGTGGCTGGTATGTTTTCACCACCTTTGGGATAAACTGACTTTGAGACGTTGCCTCAGTTTCTTAGTCACCAGCCCTCCTTTCTTCATCTTTCCAAAAGGAGATTTTGTCATGAAAACAATGTGCTTACCTTGCAGAACATTTGACAAATGGTAAAAGAAAAAAAAAAATCTTGAATATAATCCATGCTATCATTTTGGCATCCTTCCTGAAATCTTTCCATCTATGCCTTATTCTTACAGTTGTAGTTATGGTGTGGATACAGTTTTGTATCCTGTTTTTTTTTTTTTTTTCACTGAACATTTTATCTTAAGCATTTTTCTATGTTGCCACATAATGTGTGTATGTGAATGTGTGTTGGGCAGTTAGGTTGTTCCCAGTTTTTCATTCTTGGAAAGAATGCTATGATAAAAAATCTTTGTGCATCTAGATATTGCCATATCTGAAGCTGCATCCTAAGGGTAGATAACTAAAAGTAGAAATACTGATTCAAAGGGAATCTTGATTCAAAAAACCACATCACAGAAGAGCCCTGAGTAGCCTCTTCCAATAGGGTTTCTTCCAGTCATTCTAATCAACACTGAATTCATTGGATTGAGAGTGATAGTGCTCATCTTTCACAGCTTGGAATTGAGTATTATTATTATCCCTAAGGTAGCCTGCCCTTTCATTAAAGCCATATGGTGCCTATGTGGACGGTTTCTGTGTCTTTTGCTAACATATTGTTCATGGGAGTAATACAGTCACTTTTTGTTCTGCTCCTAGTAGGTGTCAATATCATCCCTCTTTCACACATTAGCAAAGTAATGTTCAGAAGAAGTAAATAATTTGCATGTGGGCACACAACTGAGAAAGAGCAGAGCCAAGGGTTAAACCTATATCATTTTGGCCCCAGAGTCTTTGTGCCTTCCACTCCACTGACTCCCTGGCTAGGAGCAGCAGCACAGATAATGGGTTCATAAATTGTTCCTGGGGCAACGAGTTGGGGGCAAAGGAGAAGAGAGGACATGTGCCCAGGAAAGACCTTAGGATAGTTCTTGTCCTCAAGGAACATAGATTTTCAGTGAGAGAAATATAAAAGTAAACCAGTGGCTACTGTACTTTTACAAACAGCTTTATTAAGATATAATTGGTATAGAAAAAAACTGTACATATTTAAATATTCAGATGGATGAGTTTGACATTTGTATACACCCGTGAAGCCAGTTGAGTTTGAATGGTTCCACCTGCCCCCTGGACGCCCATCAGTAAACTGTGAGATTTTGTTACATTGGTAGGGATCCTTCTGTATTTTAGCCTCTGCTTATCCTTGGGAAATCCTACTGACTTTAGAGCAAAGGTGGTCAGTTTCATAGGCACAGCAGCAGGGGAGGCTGGGAGTTTTGGAGAGTTTGGGAGCTGTCTTTGCCAGCTCCTGGCTTGCTGCAAGGACATTTCCTATCCAAACTCTTTATCACAGAGGACTTAATGTGGCTGACTCTTAGAATAGTGTGAACAACATCTCCCAGAGCTGGGTGGCGATTATCCAAGCATGTAAAGTGACCCCACACTGATGTGGCCCAGTGTGAAGGGGGTCTCCTGGAAGGCAGCCAGGGCACTTTGGGAATATGAGCAGCTTTGCAGTGACAGTTGAGTTGTATCTGTTGCCTAGACTCATTTCTACAAAGCCGTGTGACCTTGGGCATTGAGCTAGAGCAGTTGCCACATTTTTCCAAAGGGTGATGATAGTTCTTGACCCACCCAGTAGCTTAGATCAACAACTCAGAGTAAAGGATTATCTCCTTGATTATGAGTGGAAGCTCATTTTCTAGACAGAATGTAAGATATATATATATGTATATATATATATATACATATATATATATGTATATATATATATTTTTTCTATTTCTATTTCTAAGTGATGCATGCTCATAGAAAAGGTAAAGGGAAAAATATCACCCGTTGTTCTTTCTTTTCATATTGTTAAAATTTGACTGATTTCCTTTTGGATGTGTTTAACTTCTTTTTAATCATGTATCATGTTCTAAAATTGAACATTGTAAACCTATCCAACATTTCTCCACATTTAAACTTTCATAAACATCAAAGAACTTTAAATGTCACTTAGTGGATGTACCATAATTGAGCCAACCATTTGTTGATTTGGACCCTGAAATTTTCCCAGTGTTTTTGCAAATGTAATATAAGCAACTCTGTGATAGACATCTTTGCATAAATAGATTTTTATAGATCTAGGGTAATTTATTTGGGTTAGATTCTCATATCCGAGGCAGAATTTGTGGAACTGCCCAGATGAGCAGTGTTTCTGTGATCAGAGGTCCTCTGGCTAATAGTGACTTTGTTGTCCTTCTTTGGATACTGTTCCAACCCTCCTTCACTCAGTATTTTCTTATCAAACAGATATTAACTGTAATCTCTTTGGTCTTAGAATGTTTTACCTTGACCCTTCCTTTAATTGGTGTGTAGGATCTATGTAATTTTGATACTCATTTTGTGTACTGACATAGGACATGGCAGAGAATCCTTTTTCACCTGTAGTGAGCATATTTTGTGTATACTGCAGTTCTTAATTCAATTCCACATACATTATTTTGATCACTAAAGAGCAGCTGTTAGTCTGTTAAAGGAACTTTAATTGGGATTCAGAAAATCTAGGTTCAAAATCTGGCTCTGCCCTTTACTCTTGACCATAGACACAGCAACTGAGCTTCCTGAATCTTGTAATTTTGTTTTCCACCTGAAAAATTGAAATAATATCTTTCCAGTGGATATTTGTGAAGATGAGTAGATGATAGTAAACTCTTCAGTGTTATGTAAATGAAAGGTACAATTATTTTCATTTATGCAAATAGTTCTGTTGGATATCTAGGTGACACTAGGATGAGCAATTCATTCATTCATTTATTTAAAACACTTATTGAGTACTACAACGAACAAGGCAATGATCTGGGTACAGGGCATACAGTGGTGAATAAGTCCCTCTAAGCCCTCAAGGAATTTTATATCTAGTAGTGTAGACAGCTGGGCTGAGCTATATGATAGCCATTTACTACATGTGACTTGTGCCGCCAAGCAACAGCTTTTTAAACTTCATTTACTTTTAATGAATTTAAATATAAGCTTTAAAATCAATGTAAAGCTTTAAGATCAATTGAGTTATGGAAAACTCCTACTGTTTTCCATTAAGAGTTATAACCGAACAACTTGAGTATGTGAATCTATACTTTCAGCTGTATACTTAAATCTAAACATAATCAGGTATTTCCAATGAAATTTTAGCCTCCATATTGAGATGTGCTACAAGAGTAAATTACACTTATTTCTAGGATTTAATATATACAAAAAATAAAATACTAATAATTTTAATATTGCTTAGATGTTAAAATAATATTTTGGATACTTTAGGTTAAGACATATTATTAACTTACCTATTTTTACCTTAAATGTGACTACTGGAAAATTAGATATGTAGCTTGCACCATATTTCTTTTTTTTTTTTTTAATGTGTTCTTTTTTTTTAAATTTTATTTTTTATAAACATATAATATATTTTTATCCCCAGGAGTACAGGTCTATGAATCGCCAGGTTTACACACTTCACAGCACTCACCATAGCACATACCCTCCCCAATGTCCATAACCCCACCACCCCTCTCCCAACCCCCCTCCCTCCATCAACCCTCAGTTTGTTTTGTGAGATTAAGAGTCACTTATGGTTTGTCTCCCTCCCAATCCCATCTTGTTTCATTTACTCTTCTCCTACCCCCTTAACCCCCCATGTTGCATCTCCTCTCCCTCACATCAGGGAGATCATATGATAGTTGTCTTTCTCTGATTGACTTATTTCACTAAGCATGATACCCTCTAGTTCCATCCATGTCATCGCAAATGGCAAGATTTCATTTCCTTTGATGGCTGCATAGTATTCCATTGTGTATATATACCACCTCTTCTTTATCCATTCATCTGTTGATGGACATCTAGGTTCTTTCCATAGTTTGGCTATTGTAGACATTGCTGCTATAAACATTTGGGTGCACGTGCCCCTTCGGATCACTACGTTTGTATCTTTAGGGTAAATACCCAGCATTGCACCATATTTCTAATGGCAGTGCTGAAGTGACTAAAGAGATCCATGATCACAGCATGAAATCTCACGAAATCTAGTGCAGAGTGCACTGAAGGGCAAATGCTCTGGGAATTCTGGGGCTGGGAGACAATGAATCATTCCACTGGCAGGGGCTTTCAGAAGGGCTTCTTGGAACAATATCATTGACTGAGTGTTGAAGACAAGATATATGGTTTTATGGTTAGTTTTTGTGTGGATATAGCAAGTTCTAGTGAAAGGAAGTAGATTTTGCAAAAGAATGGTGGTCAGTGGAGCCTGGTATTAGGACGTATAATGGCTTATTTATTAATTTTTCCCCCTTTTAACTGCCATCAGCTTTAGCTCTGCCTTATCTGAAGTCTCTGAGGTTCAAAGTCTTTTCATGCCCAGGCTAGGCCAAGGTGTCCTACAGTATCATCCAATCCCCCAGACGGCAATAGAAAATACGGAATTTCGGTCGCCACAATGCCTGGAGGTGAGAGTAGGGGAGGGTTTTAAGATCCTAAAATACAAAAGACAGTTCCATACAAGGAGGAATTGTTTTGCCCCAGATGCCAATAGCAACGCCATGAGAACCTCCTGATATAACCAACCAAATTGCTTTGGGAGCTTTTTCTACTTCCCCCAAACTACCTACACATTTTCATTTCTCCCTATTTAAAATTCCTCCTTGGGAAAATCCAAGTAACTAAAAATCCAAAAGCTAGATGATAATCCAGTTCTCAGAGTGGGGATACAGTTTTATTTAGTAATTTTTACTGAAAATAATGAGTACCAAAATGAAGTAGAAAAATCATGGTCCTAGGTGTCAGAAACCTGGAGTTTCAACCTTTCCTTTGCCAATAATCTGTTCCGTGATTTGGGACACGTCATTCAGTCTGACAGCATTTGTGAAATGGGATCAATAACACCTGTTTCAGAATTATTGTGAAAATAAAATAAATGGAGATAAATGAATGTGTAAAGTGGTACAGTGCTATAAAACATGAAGGCACTCTTTTGAACAGTTATTAGTAATAATATCTTTACAGTAATTAATAATTGTGATTATGGCTATAGTTAATAATGCCCACACAATCATTCATAACCACCTATAATCACCAACAATTATTGTTATAAGTTTTTATTTATTATATCTTAAATTACAATCAATAAGCAGTTATGGGGAAAAAACCACTCCTTTGAACCTGAGAGTAAGAATTTTGCTTAGACAGGAGTTCCCACATCTGTCCCAGTCATGTACTTCCTCCAGTGTGTATGTCTTAGCTGGTGGACAAGCAAAAGAGTTGGTGGGGGGGAGGGGGTGGAAATGCGGGACTTGGGAGCTGTCAGACATCACTTTGGTGTTCTCCATTCATTAAGTCGTGACATCCTGCAGGACCCCTGTAATTAGTTTCTCCTTTGCCATTCTCCCCAGCTATTAGTTTGGCTCAAATCCTTGGCTCCTCTCACCTTTCTCTCATAATAGCCTTCCAATTGGCCTGTCTGCCTTTAGAATCTCATCTAATCCATCCTACATTTAAAAAACCTTCAGTGGCTCCGCATTGCGTACAACATCTGTGCACAACCGAGGCACTGGGAGACATCGTTGAACCAAAGTAATTTGTTACTACTAATAATTAGAGAGCAGAGGTCTGTGAATAATTTATTCTCTTTTCGTTTTACTCTTTAAAAACCAATTAGAGCAAGGTTCACTGTATCATTGCTGTCTAGTGTGAGAGAGTAAGGGTGGAATTAGAGCTAATGCACAGAAAAAAAGTTCACAAATAACCCCCAGATATGCCTGCAGATGGTGTCATTCATCATTTATGTTGTGGGAGAAAATAGTTGAGAACCAGTAGCCTGAAGAATAAAATCCACATTCCTTTGCATATCCAAACAGGGATCCACATTCCTTTGCATATCCAAAAAGGGTCCTTATTTTGTTTTGATTTTTCCCTCCCATCACCTCACCACTCCCGTCTTCCCACCCGCTGTGCTATTCCCCAGCCACATCAATTGTACTGACATTCGTCTCCTAGCCTGCATGTGTTCTTTCTTCTGGTGGGAGCAGCCTCTGAGCTCCTTTCGGGAGACTGTTTCTCTACTTGAATCCACAGGGCTTGGGTGAGGCTGACCCCATCTTCAACCTTCCAGCTGGGTCTTGTAGCCAGGCCTGGCTGGTGAAAGTACAGGATTGGAGATGGGAAGGTGCCTCTAGCCATTTCAATCAGAACTAACCTGTGGTTTTGCAGAAATTATTGGAAGACTGGTACTGAGGTGGTAGGACGTGTGTCTGGTGCTTCAAGGATGATGTAGTCTCCATGGGGAAAAGCCTACTGGGATATAAAACTGACACAGAAGAGAGGAGTGCTGAGAGGCAGGTGGACATAAAGTCTTAGCAGCATCATTTGAGCCACTGGGTCCACTTGAAGCTGGATAAAGCTTGGTTTTATGGGCCAATACTGTGTCCGTCTGTTTGTCTCTTTCTCTCTGTTTTTTTTTTTTTTAAGATTTTATTTATTTATTTGACAGACAGAGATCACAAATAGGCAGAGAAGTAGGCAGAGAGAGAGGAGGAAGCAGGCTCCCCACCAGGCAGAGAGCCTGATGTGGGGCTCGATTCCAGGACCCTGGGATCATGACCTGAGCCGAAGGCAGAGGCTTTAACTCACTGAGCCACCCAGACGCCCCTCTCTCTATTTTTAAAAAAATTTATTTGTTTATTTATTTACTTAGAGGGAGTGTAAGTGAGGGGAGGAGTAGAGAGAGAGGAAGAGAGAGAATCTCAAGCAGACACGTGCTGAGTGTGGAGCCCAATGTGGGGCTTGAGCTCACCATCTTGAGATCATGGCCTGAGCCGAAATCAAGAGTTGGACTCACTGAGTGAAATGCCCAGGTGCCCCTCAAACCAGCAGTATTCTATGTACCTGTCCAGGGCCGGGTCAGATATCCTCGCTTCCTTTCCATTCTACCTGGGCAGGATGAGTCTCCTCCTTGTTCCTACAGTTGAAGGTCACACATGTCATTGCACTTTGTCTTACAGTTAGCTACAGGTGTATTGGAATTTCTGGCCCCTTACTGTGGGATGCTTGTTTTCAAATACTTGGTTTTTTGTTTTTTGTTTTTTTTTAAGATTTTATTTATTTATTTGACAGACAGAGATCACAAGTAGGCAGAGAGGCAGGCAGAGAGAGGGGGAAGCAGGCTCCCTGCCGAGCAGAGAGCCCTATGCGGGGCTGGATCCCAGGACCCTGGGATCATGACCTGAGCCAAAGGCAGAGGCTTTAACCCGCTGAGCCACCCAGGAGCCCCTTCAAATACTTTTTTATTTAAATTTATATTCCCAACACTTTGCACAGCTTTTGTGAATAGACGACAAATATTTATTGACCTGAATTTCATATAAAAAGAGAAATACTGAAAGGAAGAAGGATAGAGAGAGGAGAAAAAAGTGCATTTTACCCTTTACAATGTGAGTCTTGGATGTGGTCTGTGGATAGAGGAAGATGGGAACAAGATGTTGAATAACAAGTTAAACCTATTTAATCTCTTTTTCTGGGAACTGTTTGTACTTGACAGCTGCAAAATATATGGTAGCCCGTAGATGGGAGGGATTTAGCATAGCACATGGGGACGGCAGGAAGAAAATGAAGTGATGATTCTTTCTAAGTTACATAAAATCATGGTCAGTGATACTGTGTCCTGCACAGCTGCGAAGCCCTACCAGCTGATGGGATGCTAGCTCTTGGAGGGTCTCTAAGTACTCTTGACCCTTCTCACTGTCCCCGAGTTCAGGCTGTCCCCATATTTTAGAGGCTAGAGTGGGAAACGGTGTGTGTTGTTTCTACGTGTGCGCCACTGACCGGAGCTGAGTCATATAGCACCAGGCTAAAAGCAAGGATGGCTGGGAAATGCAGGTTTTTGTTTTTGTTTTTGTTTTGTGTGATTTTGTGTGTGTATGTGTGTGTTTTTTCATGGGTCCTGGAAGAGGAAATGTGATTGGAGAGACTCTGAACTGTCACTGCTGCCTTCCTGGTGCAGAAGTTTGTCTCATCATTTCCATACCCCATGGCATCTCTGTATACAGTAGCCTGAACATATCAGGCATCAGCGAAATTGACACTCTGAGGACCAGTGTGTGGGCAGGACTGTATGTGCTAGTTTTTGCTATTTTAATTTTGCTTCCTTGCTCCTGAATAGGGACAAAATCTTGTGTGCCTTGTCCTTTTTGACCTTCCCCTCTACTTCTCTTCTTCTTCAACCTTTTCTTTTTTTTTTTTTATTTGAAGTATAGTTGACATTTTTTTCCTTCTTCTTTCTACGTTTTTCCTGCTTATCATCTAAAATTTTCCTATTTTCTTAGGGTGCTTGGGTGGCTTAGTCATTTAAGCCTCTGCTTTTGGTGCAGGTCATGATCCCGGGGTCTTGAGATGGAGCCCTCTGTCATGTTGGGGACTCTCTGCTCCACAGGAGTCTGCTTCTCCCTCTTCCCACCCCCCTGCTTATGCTCTCTCTCTCTGAAATAAATAAAATCTTAAATTTTTTTTCCTATTTTCTTTGCCTTTTTTCCCCCCCTTTGCCTTTTCTTAACTTACTTTTTATTCTCACTCAACACCTAATTGCAAAAGGCCAAAGTGCAGAGTCAAGAATGGATATGTGTGTGTTCTGGGGTGGGGGGGAAGAGGGAAGCCGTTCTAATTTTATTCTCTTTTTTGGTGGTGGGGGGTGTTGGAGAGGTGTTAAATACACTTTTTACTTGGGAATTATTTTGAATTTACAGAAGAGTTACAAATGTGATACAGAGTGCCTCCACTTACCCCTCACTTGGTTTCCCCTAATCTTACATTTTGGTACTTTTGTCAAAACTTAAGAAACTAACATAGGTACATTTCTTTTAACTGAACTCCAAACTTTATTTGGATTTTGCCAATTTTTCTCCCAGCATCCTTTTCTCTGTTCTAGAATCCCATCCAGGGTAACATATTACTTTTGATTTTCATGTCTCCTTAAGTCTTTTCAGTTTTTGTCTATATCAGTTTTTGTCCTTGTTTTAGATGACCTTGACAGTTTTGAAGGCGAGATATTGTATAGACTATAGACTGTCCCTCAATTTGGATTTAATGTTTTTCTTATGATTAATTTGGGATTGTATGTTTTGGGGAAGAAAACCATAGAAGTGAATTTCTTTCCTCATCACATCACATCTGGATACATGATATCATTCATTATGATAAACCCAATCACTTGTTTACATAGTACTTGTCAGATTTCTTCACTTCCTGTTTTCTCCTTTCCATACTGTTATACTTTGGATACCAGTCACAAAGTCCATCCCATACTCAAGGGGGAATGGTTTTAAGCTCCACTTCCTGAAAGGAAGAGTATCTACTTAATATGATTTGGAGCATCCTATTCTTATGCTTCCTCACTTAAATGCTTTCAAAGTTCCTAAATAGATTTGAGCCTCCATGGCAGACATAAATCCTGGCCTCAAAAGCTATCTCCCTGACAACTAGATGAAGAGAGTTGTACATTTTTATTCTATAGGTGAGTGAGAGGGTCCATCCTTAGGAATCAAAACAAAGCAAGCAAATGAACCTATTACCATGTAATCATGCTGTGAAGTAGCACACCTTGGAGATGGCTAATAACACATAATACTGCTTGACTCACTCACTGCCTTCATTATTCATGAACCCACATCCTTACTCTTGGGTAAAGTGGTGAGGCACCTAGGCTTTTCAAAATTACTCCCAACCTTTGTGGCAGGCCAAGACGTTGAGGTGCTCTGTTAGCTGGCAAGGGAAGAGGGCAAGAGGGTGCAGCCACAATCCTGCCCCTCCTAGGCAGCTTATCCAGCATCAAGCATGTTAGAGGTGAACCTGCAGAATGTCTGATGGGAGGTAGAGTTTCTGGCTTCAAAGCCTGCTTTCTCAGCTGTCATAAAAAGTATGAAGGGAATGCTTTTGAAATAAAAAATTGAAATGAATCACAGCTCTAATTGTTTCCCATTTATAATCATAGTTGGGTGAGATCAGTTAGGCAGATCACTTTATTCTACATGTGAGGATCTGTAGATGATGGGAAAAGTAATACAACTCAGTTGTAACAGTGAGGCCACTTTAGGACTTAGCTGCTAACGCACAGCCTCATTGGGACATACAGTTCTGAGAGACAGGAGCTGGAAGGGAATTAGGGGAGTTTCAGCATCAGGCACACCTGAGTTTCAATCCTGATGTTGCCATTTATTACTCAAGTGACATTTGCAACTTCATCTCTCTTGAGCCTCATATTTCTCAGTTGCAAAGTGGAATTAATGAAAATTTTCTTGGATGGTTGTTGCAAGGATTAAATGATATAATGCCTGTTAAATACCTACCTGGTACTTAACACATGGTGGTTGTGTCAGAATGCTTTTGGCCCAAGTAACAGAAAATCCAACCCAAAGTGGCCAAAGAATCAAAATCACAGAAATCAAAGAGTGGTAGTAGGATTATTCTAGGATTTTTTGGTACAGATGTTCAATATTGTCATTAAAATCCCAGGTTCTTTCCACCTTTCTGCTCCGTCCTCCTCAGCAGGATGTGTTAGTCCTCAGAGTAGCTCCCCTCATAGTCATAATATGGCTGCTGAAGTTCCAGGCATCACATTAATAGATGAGAATCTTCAGAGGAACATGAGGTACCTCTTTAGTGTCTTTCTTAAGAGTGAGGAAACCATTTTCAAAAACAAACCCCATTCCCACCCTTCCTTTCCAAGTTGATTACTCTTCATGTCAACTGAATTGACTAGAATTATATCGCAGATTTGTATCTAAATTTTGGGTTGCCCTAATCCACTCCTGGGCCTGTGTAATTGGTTTAAACCAATTAGAATCCCCTCCTGGGGCAAAGGCTGGTTCAACCTTCTTAATGCAATAGCCACACTTTTATCTGAAAAGAAAAAAATCTAGATTCTCTTGAGAAGGAGGCACATATGAATATGTCAGAAATTTGGAGATTCAGCAAACAAGGTTGCTGAGATAATTCATGAGGCTGGTCCTTGAACTTACTGGTTAAGATGGAGATATTTTTCCTTCCCTTTAAACCGGCCATTTGTAGAGTTGTAGAGTCTCAGGCTTTACAGAAATCTCTCTAAAGTGTATCTAAAGAATGGTTATTCCCTTGTCTTGAAGTCTTGAGTCTCTCCCTATAGCATGGCTGAATGGCTTCTGGAGAACCAACCTTGGGGTTATATCTTTTTAAAAATTTTTTATTTCTTTATTTCTTTTGAAAATCTTTTATTTATTTGTCTGAAAGAGAGGGAGAGAGAATAAGCATCAGGCAGAGGGAAAAGTAAACCTCCTGCTGTGGACCTTGGGATCATGACTGAGCCAAAGGCAGATGCTTAACTGACTGAGCCACCCAGGTGTCCCTTATTTTTTTTTTTTTTTAAGATTTTATATATTTATTTGTCAGAGAGAGAGTATGTTCACACATGCCAACCGCAGGCAGAGGGAAAAGCAGTCTCTCTGCTGAGCGTGGAGCCTTATGCAGGACTTGATCCCAGGATCATCCCCTGAGGTTGTATCTTAAAGTGATTATTTATATCAAAATTAATTGAAATTAAGTAAAATTACAAATTTAGCTCCTTAGTTGTACTAGGCACATTTCAAATGTTTAATAGCCACATGTGGCTAGTAGGTATAATATTGGACAGTATAAATTATGTAACATTGCCATTGCTGTAGAAAGTTCTACTGGACACTGGTGCTCTTGATTATTCTCCAGATTTTTTCACTTTTATAATTCTGAAGGAGTAAAAGGCTCAGGACTACTGATGTCAATATATGGATTTAAATAATTTGATTGGTAAATTGATTGGTTGAAAAATAGAACAGGGTTACCTGAGTGGCTCAGTCAGTTAAGTGTCTGCCTTTGGCTGAGGTCATGATCCCAGGATCCTGGGATCAAGCCCCACATCAGGCTCCCTGCTCAGTGGAGAGTCTGCTTCTCCCTCTCCTTCTGCCTCTTCTCTCTACTCATGCTCTCTCTGTCTTTCAAATAAATAAATAAATAAATAAATAAGTAAAATCTTTAAAAAGAGAAGAAAAATAGAACAAATAAGAATGATTTATGGGTCGACGTATAGAAATTCCTATCATAAGTTGTCAGTTGATCTATGTAAACTGTAATCAATGATTTTCAATGTGTCTCCATTTGCAATATGAGTTTTAGTTGGTTAGTATATAACATATTTTGTGCCTATTCATTTATGCCCACAAACCTCAACTCTTGGTATTCTGGGAATAATAGTCTCTGACTTTGTCATTTTCTCTCTTGGCTTGGTCTGCCCAGTACTTTGCAATTCCCAGTTGTTCACGCCTTCATCAACCAGAAGATGGGGGAAAGGAGAGGGTATTAAATTCAAATAGTGAAAAATTAGAGCTTGTCAATGACTTGGGGAAAGGTTCGGAGGGGAGAATTTGGTCTAAATGAATTTGGGCCATCTCTTGATTTAATTATCTACTGGTATTGTTAATAATATTATCTTATATTGGAATATCCCTTTCATATTTGTTATTCCATTTAATTTTCACAACAAATCCATATAAGTTATCATATTATCCTCATTTTTAGACAAGAGACTAGTTACTACTGTGTAATGTGGTACATTAGTTGAAGGTTACTTTTTTAAAATAAAATAAATATTTGGCTCAATAAAACTCTCACTGATCATATACAATATGTGTTTCAAAAGATCATAAAACTAGAATTTGAACCCAGAACTCCTGATTCAAAATTCATTGTTATTTATATTATCCCAGCTTGCCTTTTTATTGTTGTTCTCTATTATATCTTAGTATCTTTCTGTTTTGCCAGAGATATTTAACATGTGACCATGCTAAACTCTCATAGGAAGTTACGAAATACAAAATAAATGGACTCAATTCATAAGTAATCATTGAAGGGCTTAGAGATCTTGACATGAAAGCTCTGCTAAATTATGATTATATAAAGAGGATATAAGCTATAATAGGATTTCCTTGATCAATCAGAAGTGTAAAACACTAACGGATTGACACAAGCCCTCTTATTTATTGTAAGTAACTGTTACCATTTACGTGCTAGGATGATGTCAAAGGGAGTAGAGAGTATGAGTAGGAGATGGTGAGTTGAATGGATAGATACTCTGCCCTAATATATTCCCTGTTAATGTTTCCAGAGAGGATACACTCTTTCAACTGATGTAGACAAAACTTAAATAATAGGTCAAGTGAATTGGATAACAAATATTGAAATGGAGAATGATTATTGACTCTTTCCATTACTTAATCTGATGATGAAAAGCCTAGGAGAACTCTCTGTCTGCTTCTTCTCCAGGGGACAGAGGAGATACAACAGCTGGCAATGAATCTGTCCCTCGCCTCGTTGATTATTCAGTTTTAGAGCCTTTATTTAACTGTGGTTGCTAATCAGGTTTTTTCCAGGCAGTCTTCACATTGCTTTTTAATAATGGGGATGCCCAAGCAAAGCATGTGACAGGGATTAATTTGATTGTATTGTCCAGAAAGTGGAGCATGGGCTCAAAGAGTGCTGCAATTGCACAGTCCTTGAAGAACCAGGTGATGCTGACGTTTTTCCTAATGGAGAATAAAGATGGAAAGTGCTAGGGCTGGAGGTGGACCCTGGTCTATTTTTAGATTGCTGTGGATTGCTTGCTATGCATCTTTGCTTGCAGCATGAAAGCTGGTTTGTGGAAGCAAACTTCCCTTCACAATATGTATTGTGTTAAGTGTTTTGTAGGGTCTTTATCGAACGAGACCCTCAATTTATAAAAACACTATGATATTCTTATGCCACATCCTAGATTACTAGATACAGGAATAAAATGAAAGAAAGCAAGAATGAATGGGCGAATAGATGACTCTGTCAGTAAGGGTGAACTACGTGAAGAAAATACAGTGCTTTATAAAAGTAGGGCTTAAAGATTTTATTTATTTATTTTTGAAAGAGAGAGAGACCATGAGTGGAGGAGAGGGGCAGAGGGAGAAGCAGACTCCTTGCTGAGCAGGGAGCCTGATGCGGGACTCAATTCCAGGACCTTGAATCATGACCTGAACCAAACGAAGGCAGAAGCTTAATCTACTGATCCACCCAGGCGCCCTATAAATGTGTGGTTTAAAAGGAAAGTCTTCTGGGTATAATTACTTCCTTCTTTTCTATTAAGGGCTGGTAAATACACAACACCAAACTACTTCCAATTAAACAAGTGAACTTTGCATGTCTTTTTCACATAAAGGCAACTTTTTGGAGAAGGAGGCACAGACATTTTAGATTCTCTTAGGCCCAGACACTTCCTCTGTTTAATTATGATTCAGTAGAGTTTTTGTTGTTGTTGTTGTTGTTGTTGTTGTTGAGATACAATTGGCATATAACCTTACGTTAGTTTCAGGTGAACACCATAATGATTAAATATTTGTATATGCATATTGTGAGTGATGTAGTATAGATTTACTTTGGATACAAGGAACTGAGCGAAAGCTATGTCAACATGGATCAACATTTTAGTAACTTTAGCCTTACTATTATTGATATGTGCTTGTTTTGGCTCCTCTCTCTTTGTAACTAAATACACATTTTTGTCAGAAAGAGCCCTTTGATAAGGTAAAATCCAAGATGGAAGGAAGTAACATTGAGTTATTTTATTTTATTTTATTTTATTTTTATTTTTTTTTTTTAAATTTTATAACATTGAGTTATTTTAAACCAATTCATTCTTTAACAAATATTTTTGGGCATTTGCTATATGCTGGACACTTCTGGGAACAGAGGAAGCAAAAATGGTTGAATGGACTAGGGTAAAGTTATTGGGGTTGACCACAGAGGGCTGTGCTTTCCTCTAAACCTCCCTTGAGATGTCTCACTTTTCATCACCACTACTGCAAGACGTTTTTCAAAGTATTCTTTCCAACAATCTACGGGACTTGTTATGAGAAGAGTTCTGGGAACACATTTTTCTGTTTTGCATCACATTTCCCTTGATGTTTTAGTGTTTCTTCTAGATTGGCATGTTGGGAAGCAATACTCAAGAACCTTAATCTGTTGTGAACTCCTTCTTCTTCTTCCTCTCCTCCTCCCCCCTCCTCCTCTTCCTCCCCCTTCCTCTTCTTTCCCTCCCGTCCCCCTCCTCCTCCCACTACTCTCCATCCCCCTCCTCCTCCCTCTCCCCCTCCCCCTTCTTCTTCCTCTTCTTCTTCTCCTCCTCCTCCTCCTCTTTCTTCTTCTTCTGACTTTAGGTCTCTGTATTAAGGTCTGCTGAATGGTTTTACTTAGGAGTAAGGCATAATGAATTTTGCAGTTTAGATGTTCCCTCTCATCAGAGTGGAGAATGAAGTCCTTGCCTCTCTTCTTGTCTTCTTTTTCCTCAATCTCTTTAAGCTCTTGCACTTTTTTCTCTAACCTCTTCATTGGGACTGCTCTTGTCTGGGTTTTCACTGATTCCCGTGTTGCCAAATGTTATTGCTACTTCTTTGCCTTCATCTCACTTGGTCCATGCTACTATGCTGCACAGTTGATCATTTCCTTCTCAAAACACCTTTACTCTTGGCTCATGTGATCACCACATACGTCTGTGTTTTTATACCTCACTGGCCATTTTCTTCCTCAGTTACATCTACTGGCTCTCCATCCTGTACTTGACAACTCCATTTTAGGGAATCCTATAGCTTAGTCTTCATCTTCTTCTCTGTCCTTACCTTAGGTGATTTTATCTGTCCCAGGTCTTTGTCTTTTAACACTTAGACTATGATATACCTAGATGTGGTTTTCTTGAATGTGTGATTCCTGGATATAAATTTTTCTGCCTGCACTGTTGTCTAAGTACGATTTTGTCTTTTAATAAATTTGGGAAATTCTGGCCATTTTTTCTATTATTTTCTTCTGGCCCAATTTCTTTCTGTTCTCCTAGGACTCCAACTACCTTTATGGAAGACTTTTGAAATTTCCCACAAGTCCCCAAGGCTCTTTTAATTTTTTCAGTATTTTTGCTGTTTTTACACTAGATGATTTCTATGAAATCTATCTTCAGATTCATTGAACTTCTTTGTCTGTCTCCCCCTACTATAAACTCCCTGAAGTTAGGATCTTGTCTGTCTTGTTCCCTGATGTCTCCACTGTCTACAACATTGCCTGGAAGTGCTAAATACAGAATTGTTGAATGAATGAAGGAAAGAATGTGAAACCACTTGGAAGGTAATGTCTGTGGTTTAGAGACTAGGAGAAGCTGAACTTGGGCAATGGCAATTAGGAGGAAGAGAGGACAGGCCCAGGAAGATACCTTATCATGAGTCATATTATCAGATCAGTTTGAAATTCAATATAAGTAAATTATCCTAAGGCAGAGAGTGAGTGAATTAGGCCGAGAAGCCTTATTGACTCTAATGAGATGGATTCATTAGGCCTCCTGAGGGTCACTAATGCATTAATGGGAGCCCAAGGCTCAACTCTGGTGTACAAGTGACCAAGCATACCTTAAGGATTTAAAATATTCATTTTATCCATCCAATGAATCAGTCAACCAACCAACAAATTATTATCCTTACTGAGAATTGGGTCCTGGGCCATATCCTAGAGATACAGAGGTGATTACTTTATGTTACTTTATGTTATGAGACTAGTAGTGTCAGACATTCAGAATAATCAGTGCCATCTAGCATGATAAAATGCTCTAATAAGGGGGTTGTGCCAGGGGCTCTCACTCTGAGCATGAATATAAAAGATTCAGGAGATTTGAAAGGAGATGCTTGAGTTGTGACATTTGAAGGACAAGTGAATGCCTTTTAGACACCAAGGGGAAGGCTTATGGGGAAATTTACAAGGAGTTCATAACCTGTGGGAAAATTCTGGCACCCTCTGGTGGCGTGGAGCAGCCTTGATCCACCTAGATTTATCCTGACCTCCTCAACTTCAAGAGACTAAACGTGAAATGGGACTTAGATGCCCAATAAAAGTTAGCCATAGTAATGTTACTCACTATTGTTAGTGTAATGGTGACTGGGCAGAGCACGAGTTCAGAAGATGGTTTTGAAGACGCAAGAATGATTCATTAACGTCATTTTTTTTCTTTTGATCAATCACTACCTTGATAAAGAGAAGCTTGAGAGCAATTATCTATTATATTTTAACAAACTGAAAATAATTTGTTTTCCTGTTATGAAACTGTTATGTTCCATGTTTATTAATAAACTGAATTTGAGGGCTCCTGGCTGGCTCAGTTGGAAGAACGTGTAATTCTTGATCTTGGGGTTGTGAGTTCAAGCCCCATGTTGGATGTAGAGATTATTAAAAAACCCAAATAAACGTAAAAAAATATACTGAATTCGGTAAGCAAATAAGTATATATGAATATATTGAAATTAGCATAATAATAATCAAAAAGAAGAAAATTTAGAAGTGTAATTCTAATACCCAGCTATAATCACTGCAGTATCTTTTATATCTTTTTACTGTTGCTGTATGCTTTTCTCAAAAACAAACAATTTTATAATTTTAAATTATAATTTAAACTAAAATTAACTATAATTATAAATATATAATTTAATTTAAGCGATAATTATAAAGCAAGTCATAATTTGCTTCCTGCATGAATAGTGTATTAGGAACATCTGGAACATCCTTCTGTGTCAGTAAATGTGCATCTTCAGTACACTGTTCTCAACCATTTTTTTACTCCAACAAAATTGAGGGATTAACTACAGTCTTGATAGTGATACTCAGTGTCAACTTTTTTTTAAGGGGTCAAGAAATGGGATGGAGAGGAAGGAACAAAGATGGTCAGTTATGTAAAAAGAAGATCATGTGACAAATACTAATATGCTACACTTTTAATGATTGTGTAAATTATAATGTTTTAAAAACAAGTCCCCAGTTGTTGGTCATTTAGGTTATTTCTCATTTTTTAACCACAGTGTTTAATATTGATAAACATTTTTTTAATGTCAGACTTCTCCCCACATCTAATTATTTCCTAAAAATAAATTTCTAGATGTAGAATTACTTTACCAAAGAGCTTTTCCTGCATTAGTAGTACATTGACTTGGCCATTGGCATATTTTTCTCATTAGTATTATCCAAGTTGATATTATTGTTATAACAGTTGAAGAGATTGTCCATGTTCTACCATTTAAGCCAAGAGCTTTAAAAAAATCAATGCCAATTTGATGGTACAGAAACATTATCTTTGTTTCATTTACATTTTAAAACTAAATAGTGAAGTTGAACTTTTTAAAAAAAGATTTATTTATTTTATTTGAGAGAGAGAGACAGTAACAGCATAAGTAGGGGGAGGGGCAGAGGGAGAGAATCCCAAGTTTACTCCCAGCTGAGAGTGGAGCCTGACATGGGGTGGGATCCCACCACACATGAGATCATGACCTGAGCCAAAATCAAGAGTCAGAGGCTCAACCGACTGAGCCACCGAGGTTCCCCAACACTTTTATAATCTTATAGACCATTTGAATTCCTTCTTTGTGTATGGATCTGTCTCTTCATATATATATATATATATATATATATATATATAATTTTATTGAATTAGTACAAATTACTACATTATTCTATTTGTATCTCATTTCTCCATTATATGGTGTATACTATTAATTTTATGTCGTGTGTTGACACATAACAATTCTTGCAAGGTGAGGTTTCTCAATCCTTTATTTTTCATGCTTAGAAAAATAAATTTTCTGAATAAAATTTCTAGATAAAATTTCCACTTTCAGATTATATAAGCAGTTCCTTAAACTGTAATTTAGCATTCATATGGCTTCATTTTTTTAAAAAGATTTATTTATTTTGAGAGAGAGAGAGAGAAAACAGGTGAGTGGGGGGAGGGGCAGAGGAAGAGAGAGAGAATCTCCCCGTTGAGCACAGACCGTAATGCGTAGCTCTGTCCCAGGACCCTGAGATCATGACCTGAGCCAAAGTGAGTTGTATCCTTAACTGACTGAGACGCCCAAGTGCCCTTCATGTTGTTTCATTTTCAAAATATATATCTTTAATACATTCATGTCTACTTTGGTGTCTTGCATAAGGTAGTCACTAATTTTTTTTTTTTTTAAGATTTTATTTATTTATTTGACAGACAGAGATCACCAGTAGGTGGAGAGTCAGGCAGAGAGAGGAGGAAGCAGGCTTCCCACTGAGCAGAGAGCCCGATGCGGGGCTCGATCCCAGGACTCTGGGATCATGACCTGAGCTGAAGGCAGAGGCTTTAATCCACTGAGCCACCCTGGTGCTCCTAATTTTTTTTTTTTTTAACCAAATTGCTATATAGCTTACAGAATACCAACTCTTAAAATTCTATCTCCTAAAGAAAAAAAAAAAAAGGGAAAAAGAGACATGGTCCCATTTGTGCCATGCTCGCCTGGGGTAGATGATCAAACCAGATGTTACAGACTCTGGCTGGGGTGAACCTGGCCGGTCATTTGGTGCAGGGCAGCATGTTCTCCCCTCCATGGCCATGAGGGGTGAACAGCAGTAGCAGGAAGCCAGACATGGGTGACATCCGCTACCAGATCATGACCACCACCAACCAGAAATTGGATGAGGCACAAGCAAAGAAACATGTCCCAGACAGTCACAGAATGAAACCCTCGCTCTTCAGCATCCTGTGTGAGATTAGAGAAAACAGTTCTCAGCATCAGAGGAGCCCAGGAGGAGGGCCCCCGATCCCCAGCTAATGAGACTGGATGATAACGCTTTTGGCAGAAGGGGTTTTGGGTCCTGAGAAAGGTGGGATATCAGCAGCAACAGCTGCAGCTGGGACTCTCTGGAGGTTCTTCTGATAACTCTGTTGAACACACAGGTTACAGAACCAAACTGACCCAGATCAGACCAATCTATCACAGGAGAGGCAGGCAGACAGAGAGGAGGAAGCAGGCTCCCTGCTGAGCAGAGAACCTGACGTGGGGCTCAAACCCAGGACCCTGGGATCATGACCTGAGCTGAAGGCAGAAACTTTAACCCACTGAGCCACCCAGGCGCGCTTTACTATAGCTTTGTAGAGTATCTATTCTGGTTGGGTAAGTTTCCTTTCGTTACTATTCTTTTTCCCCAGAAACATTTTAATCAATGTATACATTTAATCTTTCAGGAAAAATTTAGAGTCTCTTTGCACATATCCCCCCAATCTTATTGAAATGGCATTAAGTGTATACATTATTTTAGGGATAATTTAGATCTTTACAATATTGAATCTTTTAGTTCAGGAATTGGTGTGTTCTCTACTTATTTTAGTCTGCTTTTATGTTCTTCAAGAAGATTTTATCAATTTTTTGATATTGTTCTTGTTATGCTTGTTTCTAGGTATTTTATATTTATTGTTGATTAGAAAACCCCCACCTTCCTTCCACATTATATTATCTTCATTATTCTTGTTGTGTAGGAATATTATTATTTTTTGTAATGTATTTTGTTACTTTAATGAGTTCTTATTTGTTTTCTTTTGAGTTTTCCTGGTAGACAGTCATGGCATTTGCACATCAACCCAGAAAAGTTTTCTTCTATTATGTCTTTGATTTTTACTCTTGTTTCATTGCTTCTACTCTTTCTTTAGGGACTTCTATTATATTAAAGCACATTCTCAGTGTTTTTCTTTGCACTCTGAGGAGCTCTTAAGTTGGTTTCAATTCCTGCACCAGTTAGGGTTTTTTAGAGGTACAGAACGAATAGAATATATGTATAGATAGAGATTTATTGTAAGAAATTGGTTCATGTGATTATGGAGGCTGATAAGTCCTAAGATCTATAGTTGGCAAGTTGGTGACCCCAGAGAGTCGATGGTGTAGTTCCAGTCAAAATGCCGGCAGGCTTAAGATCCAGAAGAGCACTTTGAATCTAAGGGCAGAAAAGAACCCATGTCGGAGCTTAAGACTGTCAGGCGGAGGGAGTTCCCTCTTACTCTTGGGACACTCAGTTTTAGGCTGTTATGGGAACTGGAACCTTTCCTATTACATTGTTGCTTTTGTAAGACCCCTCTGGCAGCTCCCAGTAGGAGTCTTAAATGAAGCAAATCTGGAGATACGTTTAAGATGTTGCCTTAACCTGGGGCTTTTCAATGTCATTCTGTATGTTTCTAGCTGACAGTTTTGGCTTAGCAGCTTGAGTGTTCGCAGTCTCCCTTTATTTCTTCCAGTTCCCTGAGAATCCTCTTGAGCTTTCTGTAGACTTGGAATTTTAGTATAAACAGAGTATGTCCAAGTATATGTATGAATCAGTGTGGAAAGCAGGGATTCAGTGAGAAAGGGACAGAGGAGAAAATAAAAACTCATTTTTAGCTTGCCATTGAGACTGACACCTTTTAGCTCCCCAGTCTACATGTCTTGGACACCCTCTTATATATTATCTGGCTTGGCATTTTGTGCTACTCTCTATCCTGGAGGAGTCCTTCTAGAAGGAGTTCTGGGTAGGATCCAAAGTTAGTCATATCACTATAGCATCACAAATAGCATATAGCAACTGCAAAATGTTTTGACCTAGAGATACAAGAAATGTCATATTTTGTTTTATTTTTCTACATGAAATCAACCCTGGATTTAAACCCAACTAGCTATGATTGGTGAAGAATTCTAATGTTCATTTTTATTGGGATTTTCTTCTGTATGGGATCATGCAAGAATCTCTGTAGTGATGTGTGTCTTGGGAAATGAAGGAAGGACTTGACCTTAAGTCCGCGGTGGTCACCATCATTGGTGTCCTTCCATTTGTTCCTATATGCTCCAGTTGAGACCTGCTCCTTTATGTCTGTCAGGCTTTGATTTTATACTTGTCTGTGGTGATGCCACCAAGATCCCTCGTTGCAGGCATGACCATGATGCTATGCAGTCTCCCAGTTCCTCTTTACTTATCCCTTACTTCCTCATACACACTCACATAACTTCTCAGGTTCTAGAAATCTAACCCTTAGAAATAAGACAACTCTCTCTTCCTCTCGTTGCACCAGTGTCCATCTGTCCTCTGCTTAGAAAACTCTCCTAAATTATTGTCCTTCCCTGAAAGTAACAGAAACTAGCCCTCAAGAACATAGAGACCAGCTCCCTCTTGGGAGGGGAAGGGGAGAATAGACTTAATTTTTTTGGCTAATGAGTTCACAACAACATCCTACCCCCAAATTAAAAGCAGGGTACCAATTTAACTTCTCAATAATTCATTGTATTCCAGAATTTCTATAGTCATTTAGGAGAAAAAGATGAGCAGTGGATTTTGAACACTTTTGACCACAGCCTACTATAAGAAATATACTTCTGGCCACACTGGTCAAGAAAATATGAGAGAAGACAAATGAGCAATATTAGGAATGAAGGAGGGGACATCATATTGATCCTGGAACACACATATGTATATGTGCCCCCATGTGTGTGCCCACATATGTGATAAACTGACCAACTGTTATAAGTTTGAAAGGCTTGAAGACACAAAGAGTTGAAGGAGTATTATATTGGAGTTGAAAGCTTAGGTTCTACTTATAGCTCTGGTAATAATTTTGAGCTCATCTCTCAACTGCAATGGACCTCAGCTTTACTGTGTACAGAAGAGTAAATCAACCTGTACCAGAGGCCCTGAGGCCCCAAAAAGATCATGGACACAGAATCCTCATACAAATTATAAAGTCCCACTTACATATGAGATCGTTTTCCTTAGTTATTATTATTAGTGAAGTTTGGTCAAATAGCTTTTGGTCAAATAGTGTGGAAAGCCTAGACAGCCAATGTGCTTGAGATTAATATTTTTTTTTCTTGACCATTAAAACAAAATCTGTCTGAGGGGTTGGACAGAAAGAAAAATTAACATGTCAAGAGAGGTAGAAATTTCAAGGATGTTTTCCCTCTAATGGGCTTCCAGATGCATACTGAGCAAGAGTTTGATTTCTACATCTGCATACTCCCAGGAGCAGAGAGGCAGAGCTTTTCACTTGCGTAGTTGAGTAATAATTTGCAAATAAAAATGCTTTTCCCCATATGGTCGAGGAAGTCACAGTGAGATGAGGAGTGTTAGCACTCCCCTCTAATGGCTTAGCTTATTGCCATGAAATGGGCTATAGGGTGCTGTTGATAAACTTGTCCAGAGATGTCACTGAAGCTTAGTAAAGAAGTAACTATATGTTTGTAAGGAGCACAAGTTTTATAATTCCATAGTTTTGTAGTCCAAAGCAATAACAAAAGAGGACACAAGTCACCTAATGGGGATTATGGAGTGAAAGGTTTCAGACCAACCTCTCTTGTTCTGGTTTCCTCTCACTCTCTAGTTCACTGCTCCCTCAGCTCCTGGCTCCCTCAGCTCCAAGGTGACTGCACCTTCTGTGTTTCCCAGAGCTCATCGTCATTCTCACCCCAGGTGGTGGTATGCAGAGAGGAAAGTACAGGTGGCAGAAAAACTCTGGCACCTTCTCCTTTGCTGTTTTACATATGTACGTGCCTATTATGAGCAGCCCCCCTGCCATTTGGGGAGGTCATTAAGGTGTTTACTTGGAATAAATCTGAAAAACCCCTGCCTGCTTGGTTATTATGATGCATCAGCTTTAATCAGAAGCAGCAAGGGCACACTACTCACATCCCTTGAGAATAGCAAGTGTATTATCTAATGGGGTTTGCTGAGCACATTAGGAATGTCCTTTGGCAATGTGGTATGTATACCTCTGTAGTAGGAGAGAGAGCCGTACATCAAATCTTCTACAAACTGAGTAGTGTATGAGGAGTGGCTTGCAAACCTAGGTGCAGAAGCAAAAGGAGGAATGGATTGATTAAAGTAATGTTATCAGAACATCACCTCAAGTTTCAAAATACCCTTTAGTTCCTCCCCAGAGATATGTTACATTTAAGGACAAAGCTTTCTTGATTCACACTTCTGTAATGTTTTAGGGAATTTAAGGGCTTGGTCTAAGAATCTTCTTCTAGAACACCCTCATTCTCTCGTTTCAATACTCCAATCTCATGGGTATATTTTTACACTATTACTTGAGCAGTATCCATGCGTCTATGCCATTTTGTCCCCACCATACTGGTTCCTTAGTCATGTGTGGCTTTGCAAGATGGGCTTCTGACAAGTCACAGCTTTCCACTGTGCAAAGCCTTCTGGAAGGTGTAGTTCTTTCCTCTGATGGCTATTTTCTACAGAATCTGCCCATGCACCTTTCATCCTTTTTCTCTTCAGATAGTTGGGGACAAGGAAGAATCCAAGGGGGCAAAGGAATTGGAGAAATATGGTAAAGTAATTTACATTTATAATTGTATCCTATAATTAAGTTATCACACTGTTGTTGACTGACCATTTGGCACATTGCCTAGACTCATTTTTTTTTTTTTTTGGCTTATCTTCCTTTATTAGGAATATTTAGCCCCACCGAGTTTAGAAATTAGGAGATATAGTGAGCTTAATATTGCAAATCTTGGTTATGATTTTTTGTAGAAATTAATACTTCAAAGACAACTGGTGGCCAGTCTCATTTCTGAATATAGACACAAAATTTCTAAAAACATTATCAAATTGAATCTTGCAGCATCATGACCAAGTAAAGTCTATGCCAGATAAATTGATTTCAAAAGGCAACATCCATTTCTTTTTTTCCCCTAAGTTATTTTACTTTATTGTGTAAGAACACTTAACATGAGATCTACCTTCTTAGCAGATTTTTAAATATAATGTTGGCAGTGTCCACTTCTGACTAAATCTCTTACAAAAATAGAAATAGAAGGACAAGTTATTTTTAGGACACAAAAAATGGTAACAAGGGAGGTTTTTCACGATTGGAAAGATGTATTATGAAGCTATAATGATTAAAACACTGTGTACAGATTTGAGTATAGATAAACATAGATGAAGAAAATAGAGTAAAAAGTCCAGAAATGGACCAATGTCTATATAAGAGTTGTTTATGTAGTAAAGAAGGCTTCTAATTGGTGGGTAAAGGATGGCTAATTCAATAAAATGTGTTGGAACCATTGGTGAAACATTAGTTAAGAATGAAGTTGGATCACTTATGTCATTCATACAATAAGCTTTAGAAGGAAAAAAATGTGAAAAGAAGAGTAAGAGGAAAGAAGTTGAAGAAACATGAGGAGGAGGAAGTAGAGGAAAATAACACGGAAGTAGGAGAAAAAATCATTTTGGAGATGAGGAAGGCTGAGTGGGGGGCTTTCCAGCAGCCTGCAGTGAGTACCTGGAATTGGGGGAAAACCCATGAGAAGACACATAACCTCATTGAGGGAGACACGATCTCCAATATGGAGATTCCTTTATGATTCCCAGAGTGTTAAGAAAGTTTAGGTTCTGACGACTCCTCTTTCAGCAACAGAGAATTACGTGTTTTTTGGTTGAAGGATAATATTGTAGCCATGAATGAGTTCAAGCAGTATTGGGTGAAGATACCAAAATGAGGTTAGGAGAACATCAAGGAAATCCAGTTTTATTTTCCTGTGGAATTTTCTTGTAAAATGGATAGGCAGGTAACTTATATGAGTTTATTATGAGATCTTGTTTTGTCTACCTGTCTCTCACCCTTACCATTCCTGTATTGACCAGCCCTGACAAGAGTGTGGGCACTGCACCCCGCCCTCCCCACTTCTCAAGTTGTCTGTCATTGTTCTTATCTTGTCTTCTTAGCTCTGGACTCTTTTTCCTGCAGTTCTGGCTGCTATCTGATTGTAGTCCAAAGGTCTCCTGATCTGAACCTGGGTTTCCCCGACAGACTTGGACTTGGTGGGTTCGTGGCTCCCAACACTTCTGTGGCTCCAGAATAACCCAACTCCCAACCGTGGTGCCACAATCTCAGGCTAAATGGTTGTGACCTAGCTGTCCTTCCCTGCCACCTCATTCCACCTCTATGCCTTGCACCATATTGTATGGTGGTGGTAAGTTTCTAACAAATTTAAGACAACCGGCACCTCACACTCACACAGTTGTGTGTCTTTAAAATGCTATGACGGTGCTGATAATTTTTAGAAGATTTCAGGATCTATAATCAAACCTACTATCTTTGGTATCTCAGTAACATCCTTACTGTCACTTCACACCTGCCCCTCTGCTCCAAGCTTAAAAATCTAGGGACTTTGCACTAGTGATGTATAATTTTAGTACTTTCTGGTTTCATTTGCTTACACTTTTCAGATTTTTAAGAGATTTCATCCTTTTGAGTCTGATTCAGAGAGTGTTCTTGAGTTTGCTGTGGGACAGAGAAGGAATGGGAAGAGCCCCTTACTCTCAGAAGCCTTGTCCTACCATCTGGTTACAAACCCTGTTTCCCACTGTGGTATGTATGAAAGGGCTCACTACGAGTGTAATTTGTGTCAGTCCACTGCCTCCCAACAGCACCCTCCAGCTTTGTTTGCTTAAATGAGAGTACATTCAACGTGAGATGTTTTATTTCCAGCAAATGTGTAGTTGTGCTTCAGTCCACTCTGGAGTTTTGAAATTTCTCTGGGGATTTTAAGGAGATTTTTAGTTTCCTCACAGGCAAAGTCATCTTATAATAAGCTCAGTTGTTGCTTTCCCCACCTGTTCCTGAGAACTTAAAATGCAATAGTATGGAAAATACCACCCATCTACGGGGTTTTGTCAGATGGCAGTATCTGAGAGGCTGCTGGTTTGGTGGCAGCGGCACCATCTTGAGGGACGGTGATTCATCAGCATCATTGTTACAGTTGTGTATAGATTGTCATCTCTCCCTTTAAATTAGGCAGAGAGAGAGGGAAAGGGTGGAAAGGGGAAGAGATGATGATGGAAAGGGCCAGTAGAGTGGGACTTGGGGGCCGAGCATGTAGCTGCCATCTTCTTTTGGTCAACCAAGGGGAAAGACCCATTCTTCCTCAGGTGTCATGGTTTCTTCACACAAGGCAGCAGGATTTTGTAATGAAAACAGTGGTGATATATGTATCATCCTATGTGCTAAGCATTGTCCTAAACTCTGGATAATAGATTTCATTTAGTAGAAAGTTCCTGGGCTTTGAAGGTAGACACACCTGGATTTATCATTTGTGTGTTGTAGTCCTGGGTAAGCTACTTTTCTAAACCTCAGTTTCTTTACATATAACCTGACCCTGAGGGTAGTGAGAGAACCTGCTGTAACAATGGCCCATGACAGTCCCTTCATGGCAATTTTGTTTTATGATCCTTCATCGATTTCTCTTGACTTGGGTTTGGCACAGCTCGTCTCAGCCCCAAACATGGCCTCTTTGTGCACTTAAAAATTACACTTCTCTTCTGTACACCTGATCTAAACATACTACTCTCCTTTCATTTAATGGTTTAGGGATTCCGTTTGGCTGTCCCCCCGTCCTGTGCACATTCACATGTCTATCTTAAAATGCAGAGCCTTACAGAGGGTAATGATCATCTCTCTGCCACTTCCTCTCTGCAGGGCCAGGCTATGGCCAGGCAGGGTTCAGTGGATAATGAGTATACTTTGACAATTCTCTCAAAGCTTAATGGAGGTGGTGAGTGAAAATGCAGGCATACTTTCTCAGTTGGAACTGGCTCTCTGGTGGTTGCCTCAAGAATTGTGTTGAGCATTGCATAAGGTATAGAATTATGAAATCAGTTTGTTGTGCAGCAGAAACTACTATAACATTGTATGTCAACTATACTTTAAAAAACAACAACAACAACAGTATAATCTGCCCCCCTCAAAGCCAATTCAGGCATATGTATGAATATATTGGGAAAAACATGTGTTCCCATGGTGGTGAATTTACATTCTTGGTATTTATTTATTTAGAATGTTGCATGTACCAGGCATTGTTCTAGGCAGTGGGCATATAGCAGTGAACAAAACAGACAAAAGTTCCTGGTCATATTTGGCTCATATATATCCCTATAGCTAGGAGTAAATAAGTAACACATAGAGTGTGTCATAGGAAGATGAGCTATAGAAGAGTCATGTCGGGAAAGGGAATGGATGGAGAGTGCTGGAGTGAAATGAGGGGTCCTAATTTCAATTAAGGCTTCACTGAGAAGGCAACTTTGAGCAGAGTCCTGAAGAGGTGAGGAAGTGAGTCCTACAGATACCTGAGAGGGAATTTCAGGCCAAGGGAAGGGCAACTGCAAAGTCCTAGAAGAGCGAGTTGGTTGAGGAACATCAAGGAGGATGAAGGGGTAGAGCAGAGCAGAGTGAGTAGGGGAGGGGTAGGGAGGGGACAGCACATGAGGTCAGATGTGGGGCCTTTGTAGGCCATTGTAAGACTTCACCTTTTACTCAATGAGAGATGCGGGCCACTGGATCGTTTTGAGCAGGGGAGAGTCATGATTGAACTTCTATTCTAAAAGGATCACTTTGACACCTCTTCTGAAGAGTGACTGAAGAGGGATAAAAGCAGAAGCAGGGAAACTAGAGAAGACTGATCCTTAGAGTCAGGGTGAGAGGTGGTGTATAGAGGCAGTGGAGGTGTAAGATGTGGTCAAGTTCTGGGTATATTTTCAAGGTAGAGCTAAAGAGGTCTATGTATGTCCAGTGAGAGAAAGCAGGGATGTCAAAGTGGGAAAGGGCAAGTAGAAACAGTGGCCTGTGGCTCCAGAAGGCAGAAGTGGGGACAAAGAATATGATAGAGGAGCTGGTTTCAGCTCAGGAATTAAAGAAACAACAACCCAAACCTTATAGTCAAAGCTGTCCAGTGAAGAAATGGACTGCCCTTACGCTGGTGAAGCCTTGGTGCCTGGGGGAGTCCCAGCCAATGCCTGCCATCCTAGAGGGATACTTGTGCATGGGAGGAGGGGTCAGCAAGCTCCTTCTGTGAAGGGTCAGATGGGAAATATTTTAGGCCTTCTGGGCCATGCAGTTTCCATACAACTATTCAGTTCCACCAGTGTAGTGTGAAAGCCATCATAGATAGTACCTGCGACTGGGTTCCAAAAAAATTTTAGTTACAAAAATAAGTAGTGGGCTGGATTTAGCCTATGGCTGTAGTTTGCTTATCCCTGGACTAGAGGGTCACCAGAGTTCCCTTTCACCTCTACAATTCTGTTATTCCCTAAATAAAAAAAAAATCGTCTTCATTTCAGGCGTATCTAACTATAGACATTCAAGGTCCAAGCTCAGAAAGTAAACATTTCATTTTGGGTTTATTAACAAACTCTGTTGACCAAGGTGAGCTCTTTGTTTCAAGTTGCCAATGCAGTATTTTAAAAATATTCATAGTTCCTTAAGAAATAGAAGCTCATGCTATAAAAATCAGAAGATACCTCAGAAGACTTCTTCATTCTAAGAAGAAAAGACAAATCACTTTTTATCTCACCAAGCAGAGACAGCCATGGTTAAGATTTACTGGATAGTAAAATATCTATACTATGCACCCTTCCAGACTTCTTCATTTAGGGCAGTGGCTCTCAACTGGAAACACTTTTGATCACCCCTACCCTCAGCTGCATTGGCAGTGTCTGGAGACATTTTGAGTGGTTCCAACTGGGGGGTAGCTATTTACACCGAGTGGGTAGATGCCGGAGGCGTTGTTAAACATTCCTACAGTGCACAGCCTAGTCCCCACAACCATCATCTGGTCCAAAATGTTGATAGTACTGAGGCTGAGAAAGTTTATTTTTTTTTTAATTTATGTATAGTTGACACAGTAATTCAACATTTCCATACATTAGCTTGTGCTCATGAACGTAGCTCCCATCTGTCACCATCAACACTATTACAATACCATTGAGTATATTCTCTATGCTGTGGCTTATTTCCATGACTTATTCATTCCGTAACTGGAAGCCTGTATCTCCCATGCCCCTACACCCATTTTACCCATCCCCCACACTCCTTCCTTCTGACAACCATCAATTTGTTCTATTTCTAGGTCCAGTTCTGCTTTATGTTTGTTTGTTAATTCATTTGTTTTATAACTGTACTTATATTAAAAAAGAAAAATGGAATCGAAAGTATATACTATTTTGTCATATGGTCTCTGGCAAAGCAATAAGGCTCTATCCATCTGTCCATGTATCTAAACTCTCTGTTGTTATTAAAGCCTATGTTATCCTTTTCTTCATGTGGATGTATTTTGATTTTAAAAATCTCTTCCTTATTTTCAGATATTTAGATTATCTCCAGTTTTTGTTTTTGCTTTTGTGATCACAAACAACAGTATGAAGAGAACTCTTGTACATAAATATTGATGCATTTGGTGAGTTTTGTACCCCAGTGACATATTGTGCCTACAATAGAGTGGGTACTTGATAAGTGTACCCCAAGGCTGAGCTTCCATGTCTCACTAATTCTTTTGCTCCAACAGTATTTGTGGCCAATTCCCTACATGTTCCTTTGGCCAAGGGGCCTTATTTTACCTCAAGTCCTGGAATGTGGACCAGTTGAATCAGAATATATGTGTGCAGGCATAAGGCTGAACTGAAGAGAAGGCACAAACATTGGAACGGAAGCGTATGGTAGCCAGTGGATTACATTGAATGACTCAGATTCCATCTAAAATCTCCATGCTCTGGCACAACCCATAGGCCTGGTGCTGTGGGCATGGGTTGGTATCTGACAGAGGGACCAGAGAGGCTGGAGGGGACCAGGGTTGATATCTGACAATGTGGGATGCAGGAAGAAACCATGGCTAGATTTTCTAAATTAGGAACATTAATACTATTCATCTTATATGCTAATTAGCACAAGGAGGGAGCAAGTTGATATAGGTCTGGAGCCAAATGTTGACCTTTGTCATGGTATTAGGAATATTGTCAGGGCACAATAAACGCTTAGGAAAGGATTGGGGCTAAGGATCTTGCTTTTATATAATTTTCTTCTGGAATCATGACCTGGACAAACCCTTTGAACCTTCACTATCTTCTGGATTGATCCTCTAATTTTTTTTTTAACCTTTTCTATTTTTGTTTATGTGCTTTTTTTTTCTTTTTTACTATACTCTTTAGAAGAGTCCTTCAGCCTCTATTATGACACATTAATTCAATATTTAATTACTTTTATTGTATCTCTAATTTCCAAGAGTTATTTATTTCCTTATCTCACTGAAGGTAAATGTAATCTTTTTTTTTTTTTTTTTGCAGACAACATGTAGTCAGGTTTTGTGTTTTATTCGTTACAGTAGTCTCTGTCTTTGAATTGCTGTGCTTGCCCCATTCACATTTATTTATTTATATATTTTAAAAGATTTTGTTTATTTATTTGACAGAGAGAGAGATCACAAGTAGCAGAGGGAGAGAGAAGGGAACAGGCTGCCTGCTGAGCAGAGCCTGATGCGGGACTTGATCCCAGGACCCTGGGATCATGACCTGAGCCAAAGGCAGAGGCTTTAATTCACTGAGCCACCCAGGCGCCCGCCCTATTCACATTTAAAGTAATAATTGCTATAGTTGGATTAATATCTATCTTACTTACAACTTTTTTCTCTTCTTGTCCTTGTTCCTTGTTTTTTTTGTCTTCTAATTTTTTACCTTCTCCAGTTTTAATTAAGCATTTTATATAATTGCATTTCCTCTTGTCTCAGTGTATCAACTTTATTTCTTTCAAAATTTTTTATTAGTGGTTGCTCTAGAGTTTGCAATATGCATTTGCAATTAATTCAAGTCCACTTTTAAATGACACTGTGCTCATCATAGGTAGTGCAGGCACCTTATAACAAAGAATTCCCAATTCTTTCCTCCCATTCTTTATAACATCACTGTCATTTATTTTACTTAGCCATAAGCTGTAATTATCAAGTAATTACAATCAAAAATAATGGTTACCATTATTATTTTGTACAATTGTTATCTGTTACACAAATTAAAAATAAGAAAAAATATTTTATTTTAGCTCCATTTATTCCTTCTCCACTGTATTATTTTTTAACTTATGTACATCCAGGTTTCTGACCTATGTCATTTTTCTTCTTTCTGAAGAATGTCTGAACATTTCTTACATGGTAGGTCTATTGGTGACAAATTCTCTCAATTATCATTTGTTTCAGAAAGTGTATTTCTCCTTTATTTTTGAAGAATAATGTTGCTGGATATAGAATTCTATGTTGCTTTTTTCATTTAGCACTTTAAATGTTTTACTCCAGATTCTTGCTTTACATGGTCTCTGAAGAGAAGTCCAGTGTACTTCTTTTTTGTTGTTTTTCTGTAGGTAGGTGAGATACCCCTCCCTTTGTTTCTTTCAAGATTTCCTCTTTGTCTTTGATTTCCTGAGTTTGATTATGATAAGTGTAGATTTTGGGTATTTATACTATTAAGTGTTTTTTGAGCTTCCTGGATCTGGGGTTCGGTGTTTATTGTTAATTTTGGAAAATTTTCAACCATTATTACTTCACATTTTTTTTGTTTCTTTCTTTTCTTTCTGATATTTTCCTTATGTATATGTTAATCCCTTTGCATTTGTCCCACAGTTCTTTGATATTCTGTTCTCTTTCTTTCTTTTTTCTCTTTGCATTTAAGTTTTGGAAATATCTATTGACAGACATACAGTAAAGATCATTATTTTGTCTCTTCAGACTGTTTTGTCATTAGTATGGCTTATAATTTTTTTGTTAAAAACCATATATTATGTATCAGGTAAAGGGAATGGAGGTAGATAGGCCTAATTTCTCTAAGAATTAGATTATGTTTACTGTAGCTGTGGTGTCAGAGGTGAAAATTTTCTCTCGTGTGCTTTTGTCTCTTGTCCTTGGGTTCTCCTGGAGGTTCCATAAATGGAATCTGAGCCTTGTAGTTCTTTTAGCTGTAATCCCATTTCATTATAAAGAAGCCCTATTGATGTGGTGTGTGTGTGTGGGGGGGTGATAATTTTTTATTAATTTAAAAATTTAATCTTACAAAATCTCTTTTTCCTCTCAGGCTTTCCCCTCTCATACCCTGTCTTTTACATTAGACGCTTCCTTTAGATTCTGATGCTACATTATTGGCTGTCCATATTTAAGAGAAGGGCACTAAAATGCCACTTAAAAGCTCTGTGTATGGGTGGAGAGGGAGTGGTAGGATGGTGCTTCTAGATTGTGGACTTTACCATGATTGGTTGAATTGTTTGCGGGGAGAACCTGTGATATCAGTGTATTTCTTTTTTCTTTTCTTTCCTTTTCCTTGTCCTTTTCATTCCCTTTCCTTTCCTTTCTTTTCTTGGGCTAGTGCAGATTGCACAGAGGAGAATTTTTGTAAAAAATTTTCAGTTTCCCTGAGGGTTGCTGGAGGGGAGGGAGTGGGAGGGATGGAGTGGCTGGATGATGGACATTGGTAAGGGTATGTGTTATGGTAAGTACTGTGAATTATGTAAGACTGATGAATCACAGACCTGTACCCCTGAAACAAGTAATACATTATATGTTAATACAAAAAGAAATAAACATTAAAATATCAATGGAAATGACTCTAATAAAAAATCCTAACAGCAAAGAAAATTTTTTTTCAGTTTTCTTTAGACCGCATTTGCATTTCTCTTTCCTTCATCCTCTCAGTATACAAGATTATTGTTTTTCTTGATCACCACTATGCAGTGGCTTTATTTTGTCTTGATATGGGACCCAAGAAACAGGAAATCCAATTTAGGAAAGAAGTCAAGTTGAGCTGTGGGGGTAGCATATCCTGTATAGCTGCCTGAGAAAAAGAATACATTTTTTTTTTAAACCTTGTATGTCTGAAAATGTCTTTATTCTATTCTTATGCTTGTTTGAAATTTTAGCTATGCTTAGTTTTAGGTTGAGGAAGATATTTTTTTCCAAAACAATTAAGTCATTGTTTTATTGCCTCTAAGTTCTTGGGTTATAATTGAAAGCTGCGTGCTCCCTGATTCCATTTCTTTTAATGTGAACTTTGACCTTACCCTCCTCCCTGAAGTTTTTAGTATATTTTCTTTAGCCCTGGCATTCTGATATTTTATGATGGTATGCCTTGATATACGTCCTATTTCTCATCGTGTTGCTCACTTTGAGGACCCTCTTAATCTAGGAACTTGTATCTAGTTCTGGGAAATATTACTCTATATTCCTCTGGTAATTTCTTTCCATTATTCTCTTCCCTTGATCTGGAAACATTTGTAGTCAGATGTTAGATATTCTAGATTGTTCTCTTATTTTTAAAGATCTTTTCTATGATTTTCCATGTCTTTGTCTTTTTATTTTACTTTATATTAGATTTTTACAACCTTACCTTTTATCCTTTGTGTTGAATCTTTTAATTTTTATAATATATATATATATATTTGCTTTTAATAGCTATTTTTTGACTTTTATCATGTTAAATAATTCCCTTAAATACATGACAAACATTGTCTGTTCATTCATATTTAAGAGCTCTAAAAGCTAATAGCAAACCCTCTCTATGCGATTGGACTTTAAACCTCTTGAACTTTACTGTAGGGTCATTGGGCAGCTTTCTGGCTGGTCCCTTTGGGGAATTTCATGTTAGTATCTAGGATATTTTCTCTGGAAAATATCTCTGGATATTTTCTCTTCTTCAGTTTCTCAAGAGTCTTCCAGCCTCCTGCTTGAGCAGGAATTGGTGGGAGAGATCTCTCTGACTGCCAGCACCATGGGAATAGAAAGCAGGCTAAGACCCTCAGCTCCATCTTCATCCATACCTTCCACTGAACTTGACTGCTCAGGTTTTGGGTTTTAGGATTCTGCAGGATGAATCACCTCACCCCTCTTGTGGAGGGGTACAAGTATTTTGACTGTGGTATGCTCTGTTAGCATAGTCAGACTGTACCCATTGCCCTTTCCTGCTTCCAGATAATCTATTGGAATCTTTTCCCCTCCCTTGTCTCCTTCACATTCTTTTTGTCCATTTTTATGCTTGGGTGGAGTATTGGGTAGGAGAGTCAAGCTAATAAAACCCGAATATAATTGATTATATTAAACCAGTATCCCCTGGACTTGTACTTTTACCCTCTCTATCTGTAAGTGGCAACTGAGTTTTACCTGGCCTAGGCAGGAACTTCTCCCTTATTGAAAGGGACATGATTTTATATGGGTGGTCATGGGCTCCTCAACACTGGGGAAAACCCTACAATCCTAACTTCTCTATGTGAAGCAATCCCACGGAGGCCAAGGGAGGCTGAAAGGTCTCCATGGATACATGTTCTGAGTGAAGAATGTCTATAGTAAACCAGCTTCTCCAGGGCCTGCCTTTGGCAGCAGGTGAGGGGCCCATGCCTCTGGCAGCGAACTTCCGGAGACCACACCAAAAACACAATTGTTAAACAGCAGTCACCTCAAAAGTCACTCTTTGCCCCTATGTCTCCCTGTTGCTAGCATGTTATGCTGTAGAAGCAGTTGTCACTCCAGACCCCTCAGGAATGAGTACAGTTTTTCCCGAACTGTTGCCTCCTACCAGAAGGGAAGGGAAGGAGGGAAAGGAGTTGACATTGACTGAGGTAGGCAGCATGCCAGCTGCTTTATATAGGCTTGCTAACCTCATTCTTGTATAACAACCTTTTCAGAATAGTATTATTACCCTCATTTTGTAGAAGGGGAAGCTGAGATTCAGGGAGGTTAAATAGCTCGCCCAAGGGCATGGTGGCTAAGTGGCAGAATGGATATTTGAACCCAAGTTTGAAAAGCTCGAAAACTAGTAGACCTGTGGTAGACTACTGTGGAGGAGGATAATGAAGGGGCCTCTGTTCCCAGGAAAGCCAAAAGGAATCCTGCTCTGCGTTTAGAGGATGGGCTCAGTAAATGTGGTCTTAGTGAGTTAACAAATACAATAGAAGGGTTCCCTTTTTCTTATTATTTAAGAGCCTTAAGAATACCTGGTATTATAGATCATTGTTTAGAAGAATCCAGAAACTTAGATACCCAACCAGCTTTGAGTTGCCTTTGACCAAGAAATATATCTTGAGGATCTGACCAAATTTTTATCATTATTTTCAAGTAATTCTCTCTGTGGGGGAATCCATTGTAAGAATAACTTTGTTGGTTGATGTCACATTCATATGCTTGAAAAGCAGGTTGACCTTCTTTTGAGACAGTTTTTGAAAGGACATTTTTAAAAGTAACAGGGAAAAAAGCAACTTATATTCAGGAGCAAGAGAATTTGGATGTGGACCTTCTTATTTTCCAGCACAATGGTTTAATGTTGAGCCTGGGATCCCATTGTAGGAAGTGACATCAAGTGTGACCAAAACATTCAGTTGATCCTGTATATTGTGCCATGTGGACATTACATTAGTAAGAACAAGGTAATGTTGAATCATATCAACCACTTCTTAAGGGTTAAAATTAGTTCATGTTTGTCTAATTCTTTTTCTTCAGCACATTTGTTCAAGTATTGGGGAGAACATAGGTACACCAGATCTGGCTAAGGTAGGGCTGTAGGTTGGGAGTAAATTGTTGAGCAAAGAGAAGATCAGGAGCAGGATAACAAGTGTGCGTGTACATGTGTTTGTGTATGCATGTGTGATCATCTCAGGCATTGTGTTGGATACTGTTTGGTGTTTTGGGATCACCTTTCTTATTCTGGCAAGTAGGTGGGTATGGATAAATCAGTCTAGATTAAAAGGGAAGGTTAATGTCTGACTCTCTAAGGCATTATGTACTGCTTTAGGCAGGACTGAAGTCTTTACATGGCTTTCTGAAAAATTAAAATAAAACATTGTCTTCACTTTTTCCTTAATCTAGTAGACATTGGCATTTGGGCATGAGTATGTAATTTAGGAGATAGTAGGTTAATATGCTACCAGGCAGGAATTTAATTTATGGTATTGGATGACTAATGGGAGCAAGCAGAACTATGTATTTATTTTCCCATCAAGCAGTGAATTTATACCACTGATTTCCTCAAACAAAAAGTTCTCTAGGAATGCCATATTAAAACATCCTGAAGTTCTATGGGACATAGAAATGTTGCCTCCCTCCTTTCATTTCTTTCTTCCTTTTGTTCTGTCCATCTTAGCTGAGAAATGGCGATGTTCCACGTGCTGTGCTAGGTACCCGGGAGTGGAATGGGGTCTGAGGGGTTGTTCCGTGGCACAGACTCACATGCCAAGGAGACAGTCATATTTTTAAAAAGTGCATTGTGAGTACAACTGACAGCAGGAGGTGGAAATAGGGATGCACCATGTTAACTAGACTTATGGTGGTCATCATCTCATACTACCTACAAATATCAAATCACTGTGTTGTACACCTAAAACTGATACGATGTTATATGTTGCTTATATATTTCAATTATAAAACAAAGCAAAATGGAGAAAGAAACAGCAACACAAACCCTAAGCAAACAAACAATGAAGATTCAGGAGGTAGCACAACTGGTGTGATGGTCGTGGTGATGATGATGAAGGATGGAGGCATGAGATGGTGAAGGGCCGAGAAGAGCTCACTGGAGGGGTGCTAGTGAGCCGGCCAGGTCAAAGGAAGGCTCAGAGTGAACCAGGGGAAAATGTACCCACGTCAAAGGTAGGTGTGAGGCGAGGGTAGGCAGAGCAGGGGTCTCTAGCCAGTGGAGAGAGCATCCTCAGAGGCATGGTGGATGGTCTACTTGAGAACAAGCAGAGAGTCATGGGAGAGGAGGAGACTGAAGCAGCAGGCTTGTGGGGCCTTGAATGCATGTTCAGGACTCAGATGGGATTTTGGACAAGAGGGACCCTGCAGAGGTTTGGTGGTTTTTGTCTTTTTAATCAGTTAATTTAGTGTTTTTCTAATCATATAATATATACGGACTTATATAAAACATGCAAAAGTTTTCACAATTTATAGAACGTTAGAGTTTAAAAGGATCCAAAGTATCACTTCTACACCTTTTTCTTCTAGATGACAGTATTAACACTGTAGAGGTGAAACACACATGAACAGCACGCAGAGGTTTAGGGGAAGCAAAATCGGATGTAGTCCAGGGTTCCTTATAAGGCCACAGATGACGTTTCCTCCCTTTGTGTACTTTCTTCTTCTTGAAACCAAATAATCTGTGTATAACTCTTTTTCTTTAAAGACTTAAACATTTTTTGGGTCTGGCTTATGTAATATACTTTATCTCACTCTTTTCATATTTATGTAAAAATATTTGAAAAGCTATTTTTTTTTGTTGGTTTTATCCTTTCTGTGTATTTTCCAAGAGCAAGTATTGCTGCTATAGCCATTTTTTCAGAATAATTCAATGTTTCTTTCTCTCTTTATGGTTCTTGGGGCTCCTGGGTGGCTCAGTGGGTTAAGCCTCTGCCTTTGGCTCAGGTCATGATCCCAGGGTTCTGGGATCAAGCCCTGCCCCGTATCAGGCTCTCCGCTCAGCAGGGAGCCTGTTTCCCTCTCCCTCTTTCTGCCTACTTGTGATCTGTCTGTCAAATAAATAAATAAAATCTCTTTATTGTTCTAATGTAGTAGAGCATATACAATATAATATTTATCATTTTAACTCTTCTAGAGTGTCGAAGTCTGTGGTATTAAGTCATGCACATTGTTGTGTAACTATCACTACTCTGCATCTCCATGTACATTTTCATCTGGATCTGATTTTTCATCCTCTTAAGCTGAAACTCAAAACTTCTCCCAGCCCCTGGCCTTACACTATCTCTATGAAACCCCCATATTTTTAATGAAAATTTTTAAATATGCAGTTAAGGTGATAGAATTGTACAGAGAACATAATATATGGACCACCTTCCCTCTGTAGTTAACAATTGCTATATTTGCATTTCCACAGATCTGTTCACCTGTCTATTTCTCTGTCATCTATCAGTCCCTGTTATTTTTTCCCCTATGTTTTTTGATACCTTCCAAAGTAAGTTGTAAACATCAGTATCTTTTCCCCTAAATACTGCAACATGTGTGTCTTACCAAGAGTTCAATATTTGTTTACAGCCATAAGTAGATATTTTAAATCTTAACACCAGGGACCAACTTCTTCAGGTAGTTCAGTGATTTAGAAAAAGAACTTGACCCCATGTGCTAGGGGAGATAAAATGGGAGTGATCTAGAGGAAATTACTCCAAGGTTTATAGCAGGCCCAAGATACATATAGATCCAGACTCACCCTAGAAAATCCTGAAGGATACTTAAACAGAGTGAAACAGCAAACTAAAAACCTAGTGTAACTAAATCTCTCAAACTTAATGAAGCAAAAGGAGTAAAAGCTTTGGAATCAGAGAAATCTGGATCTTCGTCCCAGATGCCCTATGTGCCCATCTTTCCACCCATCCTGCTTCTACGGTGATTCATAAAGGATTTGGTGTGGTTTATAAAGGTCTAAGAAAAATAGACATTGAAATCTACATGGAGGGATTGTGTTAAGATCATTTGAACTCGAGTTTCCTGGTAGCAAATACAATCATTTATGTAATTCTCATTGTCCATGAGAAGACAGACTCTCCAAGGTCAAGTCACATATCTTACGTGAATCCCATTTCTCTCATCTATAAGATGGGGAATACAAATTCTTATATGTCTTAGGATTGTGGTGAGAATTATGTGGGTCATTGCCTTTGAAGGGCCTGGCTCACTGCCTAACATACCTGTGCTTAGCAGTTGTCAGTCCCTCTCCCCTTTCCTGCCATGTTACCTTGAGACTTGTGCTCCTACTCAAAGTGGAGTGTGAGGAGTCCAGCAGAAGGGATGTTTTAGTTAGAGTCTCATAATTGAGGTTCTAGTGCCCATGGCAACTGTTTTCCTATTTACCCACACATTTCCCAGTGATAGTCTTAGTGTATTCTTTAACTGTTCATCTTTTCAGGGCGGGCAGAAGTTTGCTAGGGTGCTTCATTTTTTTTTTTTTTTTCTTCTAAGATGCACCAACAGGGTAGAGCTATATGATTAAAAAAGCAAACAAAGAACACATTGTCATCAGCGTGGGATACTTTGTTGATGGCTAAGAGCATTTCAACTTCCGTTTACAGTTTTCCAAATGTTGGTATTAGAATGGAGGCATGATCTGATGATCTTTGGGGGCCAGTCAGTGGGCAGCAGGCAAGATTGTTGGATAGTTCACCGTAGCTAGATTATTAAACGATTCCTCCAGTGCTTTAGGCATCTTGGCACTAGAGTTGGGCTGTCACTTGGCATTTCAATTTGCTTCTTGGCACATTGGTCTTCTGACAACACCGAATTCCAGATTTACTCAACTTAGTTAATTCAGTAGATATATTTAGATGTTGTGATGGTTAATTTTGTGTTTTAACTTGATTGGACTATGAGGTGGCCGGACGTTTGGCCCGATATCATCCTGAGTTTGCCTATGGAGATGTTTCTGGATGAGATCAGCATTTGAATCAGTACACTGAGTAAAGTAGTTGTGGTGGTCTTCACCCAGTTAATTCGAGACCCGAGTAGAGCAAAATGCCTGAGTAAGAGGGAACTTCTCTTGCCTCCTGTTCCAGGGAGCTATTCCAGGTCTATTCTGGCCTTTGAACTTAGATTGAAATAATCTGTTTTTGGGTTCTCGAGGCTGCTGGCTTTCAGACTGGAACTTATAACATTGGCTCACCTGGGTCTCCAACTTGCCACCTACCTATGTATCTAGGGACTTCTCAGTTTCCATAATCTTGTGAGCCAATGCCTTGCAATAAATATACACATATTTGGTATATATCTGTACATAGAAAAATACACAGTTGTTATTTGAAGAGTGTGAGGTTTGGGGCACTGACCCCTGGCACCATCGAAAATCCACATATAACTTTATATTCTCCCCAAACTTAGCTACTACTAGCCTACTGTTGACTAGGAGACTTATCAGTAACATAAAAGGTCAATTAACACACATTTTGTGTGTTGTATATAGTATATACTGTATTCTTACAATAAGGCAAACTAGAGAAAATGTTAAGAAAATCATAAGGAATAGAAAAATGCATTTATAGTACTGCACTGTATCGAAAACAGTCTGTGCATAAGTGGACCCATGCAGTTCAAACCTGTTTTGTTTAGGGTCAACTGTGTATACCTATATATGATTGTTTATAGATCCTATTCATTCGGTTTCTCTGGGAGTCTTTATTAATGCAGTAGCTTGGACTGGAACCGTCACTTCTATAAACATAGAGCATAGGTTATTTGCATAAGACATAGTGGGACGTTTTCCATATCATAGAAAAATAATAATTTTAAGGCATGAATTAATTGATTTTTGTTATGTGATGGTATTTATTGCCTTATATAATTCTCAATGTAGCCCTGCAAGGCATTTTAGAGCCAGTGAACAGGAGCAGAGCCAAGATTTTCATGCAGGTGTGTTTAATTACCAAGCCTATGCTCTTTGTACCATGAAGAGAATCCTAGGATGTCAGGAGGAATAAATAGTTTATTCTCTTGGCAGGATTTAAGGCTCTATATGGCTTTATAGTTTAGGATTAAAAATTTTTGTTTTGGAGATATTTTAACATTTTCTGTTTAACATTCTGTTGTCTGACTTCAATCTGTATGATGGCTTGAAAAAAAAGTCTAACAAAACCGTTAGTGCTTTCTTTCCTTGGCTTTGATTGAAGTGCCTCACCTGCTCAGTGACTGAATGAACTCACGAGGCTAGAACTGGATTCTCAAAGTTATATTGGGAGAGCGTCAGTGCCTACAGGTGATTTGCCAAAAAAGGAAGTTAGTGGGGGTGTCCATGGTCCATTAAGTTGGACCTACATAATATACCTCATTTTGGAGGTTCGTGATTGTACCTGAGAGTGTTAAGTTCTCAGATGTCCTCCGATAAAGATACCCTCTTCATATTTTGTAACTCAGCATTTCTAGAACTTATTTGACCCAAGGCCATTTATGATGCCAATTTAGAACCCCATGCAACATGGTATTATGGGAAATACTGGCCTCAGTATGGGATGGGTGTTTGCCCTTGGTACTTATTGAGGCTGGAGAGAGGCCAGGTATGAAGGACCCTGTGTTGTGCTCCTCTGTAGGTACTTTACTTACAGCCTCGTTTGTGTAGGTCTCATTTGAGTGAAAGCCTGGAGGACATACACATTTGCATCAGGATAGTCAACACATGATGCATGCTGTTCTAAAATCCAAGACGCAGAAAGAGCAGCGTTCCCAGAAGTAGCAGTGTAATTGCAAACTTCGTGGATGAACATCCCTCTAGCAGCAGCACGCTGGGTGCGTTGGAAGGTGGATGCAGAGCCATACATTGAAGCTCTAAGTGGGCTGGAGAACTAGGAGAACACATGCCTGCGTCTTGTTTGGTATTCCCCGACCCAGTGTGATTCTGGCCAAGGCTGTAGCCCCTGCAGCTGCGCCCTGTGACACAGCAGCAAAGGGCAGACCGCTCCTGCTGAGGGTGACACTGCTCTGTTACCATAGTCTGGGAGGAAGAAACTGTCCATGAAGGTGGGACTTGATGCAAACCCGTAGAGGGTGATGGATCGGTCTGTCCTGGGAACATGGTTTTTGATTATTGTCTGACTTCAGCATCATCAGAAATGCCACCATGGTATGCTTTCTTTCCCAAGGAGATTTTCAATCTTCAGGCAGTCTAAGCACACAGAAGTCTCTTTGAGCAGCAGGAGTCTTTTTCTTAATGAAATAGCGAGATGATTTCAGCAGGCATTTATCTAACATTTCCTATATGTTCTGGAGGACAGACTAGCCCAGTCCTTGCCTTCAAAGAGTTTACTTAGTTTAGAGGAGGCAAGAGTGTCTTTTAAAGAAATAAGGACAATAAGGTAGCAGAAAGCTATGCAGACCTTAGCTGGAGATGGTGGATGGGTGAAAGGAGGAATGTCCCCAATAGTGGGGTGGAAGGTATGACTTGAGGCCAGAACTGGGAAAGAGCCAGTCATTTAATGGAAATCCCAAGTACTGTGGCTGGAGTTTAAATGAGGTCACTCAGGTCACAGGGTTGGTGAGGAGAGGTGGGATCAGGGCCAGATAGCCTCTGTGCCATACTACATACATATCTGGGACCTTATCCTATGGTGGATAGGTAGCCACTGAAAGAATTAAAACATCATCGTATCTACACTGTAGACAGGATGCTTGGACTCCTGTATGGGGAGATGCAAACAGATGAATAAATCATAAATAGGGCTCGGGACTCAGATTTATGTTCAGTTGACAGTCTTACCCACTCGGAGGGTGGTCTCCTTATTTGTTTAATAATAACAGCTTCGCCTCTTTCACAGCAGTTTTTTTGGTTGCACTGAAATAAAACATGCAAACTTGTTTAGCACAAGAGAAGTAAATTACTTGGCTTGACGTAGTAAAAAACAAAAAAAAAATCCCTCCACTATATTCAAGCCAAGTGTGATGCACTTCCTCTGTCTGCTTCTGTGGTTCAGTCATTCTTACAACAGCAAATTCTTCCTCCTCTGTCATTCAAGAATTGGAAAAGTGGGGCTAAAGAAGGACAAGGCATTGAGTTCTTCATGTGGGGATTTGAGTGGTCATGTGCTGGAGGTGATTGTTCTCATTTCTGCCCAACTCTGTGTTCCATGACATCATGTTGGTAACTTGAACCTGGCCATGGTGGGAGTATTTACACTGCAGAAATCAGCAAATGCTTCAAAGAAGGTCCCACCCTGCACCAATTAAACATTGACTGGCCCACTGTTGCAAGGGGGGACTTGCAGAGGCAAGAGCAGAGATAAGCAGGGGGAAGAGACTCCTGCTAGTGGAATCCCTTCCCATCTATTTCTGGCTCACAGTGACATATTCAACTCTCTTTGCCTTTTGGGCATTAGCCCTGAGATTGAGAGCTGAACGAGAGACTGTGCCTTCCTGTGCTCCTAGCCTTGCGGAGAAAGGTGTACAGTAGGGCTCTTCTGCCCCTTGGGTCCACCCTGCCAGCAGTGTCTAAAACACATAAGCTCGTGTCAAGGGCCTGTCACCCCAGGCACAGCTGGGCTGGCTGTGACTGATCAAGGCTCACAGAGCCTAGTGCAACAGTGCCACTATATTGGCTTATTTTTACCCCTCAGTTTTTTTGATCAAGTCACTAGATGATAAAGAGGAGGAGGATGTCTTCTGTGTCAACTGTCAAGGTCTAGGTCCCAGGACATCATACCAGTGAGACTCCTTGTAAAGAGAGACCTTTGCCAATTGACAGGTTATGTGACAACACTAGGCTTGGCTCTAAGTTGGCATAAATGTCTGTGGAATGAGTGAGGGAGCACTACTAGCAAGTGGGGCAATGCAGGCTTGGGAGAAATAACACCACTTTCCTGAGCAGTGGAATTTTATCTCAGGTAGCTGAACTCATTGATGTCCCCTTGGAAAGACATTGGGTAGATTGGTCAGGGGTATAAATTACAATGACTTGAGCAAGAGTTACAGTTGACATTTTGCAGCAAAGAGATGCAAAAGGCAACGGGATGTGGGAACACTCACAACTGACAAGCTTGCTGGGAGACAGCTGGAGAACTGATCCTCTTGTGGAGTTGAATGTGTAGGAAATTGGGGATTAATGTTCTGCAGCAAATTCTCACAAAGGACTCCCTCTTGTGATGGCAGAAGATTGGCTATTAACGGGGTGGGAAAGAAACCTGTTCTTCGTAAAGGCAGAACCCACTTTGGAGGCCATATTTACCTTAAATAAGAGTGTGCACTTTTAATTTTCCCAATGATGTTTTTAAATTTATTCTGCTCAGTTTTCTAGGTATTCATGACATGATTGCATTTTTATGGGCATATTTTCATTTCAAGAGGAAACGAGGTACTCTCTTATGCTGGTTTGCCTGAGTCTTTCCTGCATCTCAAACTGAAAGTCCTGCATCCTGGGGACCTTCTCAGTCCCAGGCACACGGGGGACAGCCAGTCATCCTAGAGCAGCTATGGTGGAAACTGTTATCTGTAGTCGGACATCTGTATGGCTTCACTGAGTCACTTTGGGCAAGTTGCTTGACCACTGTCACCAGAACAAGGGTCCAAATTATGCTGGCTTCCTAGGATGTTGTGTGGAATTCAGTAAAACAATAGTGCCATGCACGTAGTTGATGGGCAATGCGTGTTTTTTTTTTTTTTTTTTTACACAAATACAGTTTTTCTATCATCCTGTCTTTTCCACTTTAGTTTTTTTTTGTTGTTGTTTTTTAAAGTGAATCCTTGATGGAAGTAAGTGGGAGGCTTACCCTCTGCAAACCCTTTTGCTTTAACCTCGTGTAGACTGTCTCCTTGGCTGTGCGGTGTGTTCCGGAAGCGAGCTCCACATTCACTTTTGATTGTGTCCAGGGCTGAGGGCTCGACATTTGCCTGGCAGCCCACGCTAACCAGGAATGCCTGTGTTTTTCATGGGAAGAGAGGGGACAGCCCTGGCTTCTCACTCTTGGTGTCAGATTCAGGTCACCTGGAAGTCAGCATCGGCCTGCAGCTCCCTGTTTCAGAAAGTTGTTTGGAAACACTCGTGGTCAGTGGCCAGCAGGAACTCATTCCAGTACTGACCTGGCGTCCAACAGAGCGGGAGAGAAGGTCATGCAGCCTCAGATATGAGGATAGGGAGTGAGACAAAATAAACACTTTCTGGAGCTTGCTTTCTAACACTCAAAAGTGAAAAACGGGCAGTTTTTAAGGAATTCTTCCTCTTTTCTCACAAGGCTACGCACAAGAATTTCTCTCATGTAAAAAAGAAATATATTTGGAAACTGTATGGAAACCATAAGCACATTATTTTTCTCAGGTTGGTTTTAAGGTCTTGAGAATAAGAGCAGGCTTTTTTTTTTTTTTTTTTTTTTTTGCCTAATTAGAAGGTGGGGATGAGCCTAACAGGTGTCAGTTTCCATTTCTTGGGCCTGAAACCTTGGAGTCATCCTTAACTCCTCTCTTCTCTCACAAGTTCAGAGTATACTTCTCTCCATCTCCACTCCTGCCACCCTGGCCAAGCCACCATCATCTTTTGCCTGAAAAACTAGATGTGGCCTCTCGCTTGATCTCTTCACCCCTACTCTCCATCCTCATGTCAACAGCCAAAATGGTCTTTGAACACGGAGTTCAGATCATGCCTCTGCCCCAATCCGTATTTGCCATGAGTTCCCATTTCACCCTGAGTAAAAGCCATAGTCCTTACAATGATTGACATGAGGTCTTTCTGCAGCCTCGCATCCCCAACCTTACCTCCTATGACTCTTCCCCAGGTCTCCCGACTTATTCCTAGAGCCACAAGGTCTACTTCTGATTAGGGCTGGCCCTGGCTGTTCCCCTCCCTGGCATCCTCCTCCGCTTAGCGCATCCTCTCATTTCCTTCCAGGCTCTGCTCAAATCTCACCTTCCAGAGAGGCCACCACTGACCACCCTGTGTGTGTGTACCTGTGTACCGTGGCCTGGCCTGGTCCCTCCATGTGCCCCCAGCCCACCTACTCTGCTTCTCCTCTTTCCTGCAAGTCTTGCCAGCATATCATTTGTGTATGTCTTTGATTTAGTCTCTCATACCAAATGTTCATCAAGACACAGGGCAAAGAGAATAGGCAGATCTGAGTTCAAATCCCACCTCTACTAGCATTTATTTCCTGTCTGATTTATAGAAGTTGCTTAACCTCTGAGAGGCTCAGTTTCCTCTTCTGCAAAATAGTGATAATGAATTCACTCAGCAAGTAATTTGGTTGGGTTGGTGGGGGGGGAGGACCAGCACTGTGAAAGGCACTGGGGAGGGAGAGGTGAATAGTAAGACACAGTCCTTGTTAATGCGATTGTAAAGAGGATTAAATGCACATATGCATATCATATACCTGGTAGAGAATTTGGCATTCATTATTTGGTGTTCATTAAATACAGTTCACTTTTTAGGGATACCTGGTGGCTCAGTCAGTTAAGCATCTGCCTTCAGCTCCGGTCATTATCCCAGGGTCCTGGGACCGAGTTTCCTTCTCCTTTTAGCTCATACCATTTTCATTTAGTGCTAAGAAGAGTGAACTAGATTAGAACACACACACATACACACATATCATTGAACCACAGTAGGATTTTGGCGAAAGGAGCCTGGAAGAGCTCCAGGAGAGTCCAAGAGTCTCCTTATATATGCAAATCGTAGCATATAGGTTTAATTTAAATAGACAGAAACTCTGTAGCTTTTATCAGATTCTCTGGGAGTGTCCTTGATCCATAAAAGTTTAAAACCACTCTAAAACCCCATGATTGGTCCACTATTCTGGGCTTCTCTAAACAAACATTTGTAATGGAAACTCTGAAATGATGATTAATTCCAGGGTGGAAGGTGGCTTTTGTGTGGTATTGGTGCTGAGCCCCCAGCTTCCTGGGTGGTGAGAGGAAAGCCTGTGTATGTCAAGGTCATTGCCTTTTGAATCCCTGGTGCCGCTGGAATTTAAAGGCTTGTTCCTATGCAGATGAAACCAGCCCTGGCATGGCTGGGATGACAGTGTGAGAAGTGTAAGCACAGGTGTTATGAATGCTTCCTTAATCTGGGTTGAGTAGAGATCACAGAGGGCAGAGCCCCTCGGGCCCTCTGCATAATTCCATGTTCTGATTTGGGAAGCCCGAGAAAAGGACTGCCCCAAAGGGAGATGAATGCAGAAGTGTTGCTATTATTGTCATTATTATTACTATCATTATTATTTGTGTTATCGACCCGGAGCCTGCTGCTCATTTAGCTTTGTGCATTGCTGTCTGCTCTGGAATATGTCAGCTCAGCTCCCATCATTGTCTCTTCATTTGCATGTACCATTCCAGGAACACGCTTCCTTTTCATTTCTTGCAGCAGAAGAATTAGATGAGAGGAATGAGAGAAGTTTAAAAGACAGGAAAACAGTGCCAAGAAAGTATTTTGTCCTGCCTTAATGAAGCAAACCAGTACTATTTTTACTCTGGTCTCTCCTCTGGAGGAAAATGCTGCAGAGGCAAAAGCAAGACCATGGAGTGGGTGAGAGAGGGTTTCCTGGGTGTGTGATATGTGGGGTTTCTTTCTGGAGTCCCTCACTGTGTTCCCTGTTGGTCATTGGAAACCCCTGGAAGAAAGCATGCCTCCCCGGGAAACCGGTGGTGTGTGCTGTGCTGTGTCTTTCTGAAGGTGAGGCTCTATTCGTAAACCTTTAGATGAATGACCGACGTAGTTCCCATAATAATTAAAGGCTCTTCCCCCCCAGCTTTATGGAGGTATAACTGACCAATAAAAGTTGTATATGTTTAAAGTGCACAATGTGATATTTTGATATATGTATACACTGTGAAAGGATTACTACAATCAAGCTAATTAACATACCGCTTCACATAATCACTTTTTTTTTGGGTGCTGAGAACACTTAAGATACACTCTCTTAGCCGTTGAACTCAGAAAAGCAGAGTCAAACAGTGGCTGCCAGGGATGATGAGGGGCAGGGGAATGGGGCAATGTTGGGCGGAGGTTTGTTGGTACAAACAATGTTCGTACAAAGTTTTGGTTACTCGGGATGATTACATCCTGGAGATCTAATGTGTAGCACGTTGGCTTATAGTTAGTACTCCTATATTGTATACTTGAAATTTGCTAAGAGACTAGCTGTTAAGTTTCTCACTGCAAGGGCCTTCCATTTCAGCATACTGCCACTGTCTGCCAGTGTGGTCTTGGGTCAGTGGTCGTGGCTCTCCTCTCCTCTCCCTGTTCTTCTCTGTAAAGCTACTTAAAGATGGCTGGAAATGATCTGCAGTTGCAGTCATTGTACCGTTATCAGAGGGCTGTGGGTCAGAGGGCTGTTGGTTAACCAGACGCTTGGCATTAGCCTTCCAGCTTACACAAAAATACCTACTTTTGGGAGACACCATAATGGGTAGGCCGATGACAGGCTTCGGTTTAAATCCAGTTCTGCCACTTACTAGATGACCTCGGGCAAGTTAAGTTTCCTCTGAAGTTTTCAAGCATTGTCATGCTTACAAAGGGGTGATACAGACTACCTATAGTAAACAGTAGCTATTCTTATTACTATACTGCTACTCTTACTATTACTAACTCACATTGGTAGCAAATATTTATTTTGGGGGAGAGGAGAGACTGGATATGTCCTTTGGACACTATGCAGGGTTAAGCCTGCCCCTTCCGGAACAGTGAAGGCTCTGTATGCACATGGCCTTTTAGAGCTGTATTTTGACAACTGCTCAATTACCCAGATAGCTGAAAACTATGTCAGCCACGATCCCGATGCATTATTGATGTTGGCCCTTTTCTTCCAGTGGCATCGCCGGGTCCTTGTCAGTGGAGAACAGGAAGGGTATGCTCTCTGTCTTGTGTCCCTTGGAGGCAGGCCAGAGTGGAATCCTGCTCCAAAATGTTACTTCCCTTCAAAGGTGAAAAGCATGAGTCAGAGCTGGTCGTCCCCCTGGGTTATTTCCGCGGGGCCCCTCCTCCGCACCATTTCACGGGTGATTAAGGACAGGCAAGCGCGCTCCACTGGGAGTGAGGACAGAGCCCGCGGTGGTGCAAAGAGGGATTTTCCTTCGCTGAGCAAACACCCAGCGACGTCACCGAGCCTCTGGGGCGCTATCAATTGCTGCGGTGAAAGGTGAAAGCGCCTTCCGAGGGGATATTGATTTGGCGTGATGGTTAGCAGCAGCTGGGACAAATGGAGCCTCCTCACCGCTGCGGGCTTCTGGCCGACTTGGAGGACCTGGCCAATGAGAAAAGCGTGTTCTCAATGTTTGCAAATGCCAGGCGAGATGGGCTCAGCCAGCGGCACGAAATGACGCGGAGTCAGGCTGCTGCGAAGATGCCCAGAATAATGCGTTCACATGTACTTTTGGAGATCAAACTCTGATAAGCACTCAAATTTAAGCACCTGCTTAATTGGTTTAAAGAAAAGAGAAAGAGAAAGAAAAGTCCAATCACCACATTTTCAGAAGGTGGTTTGTTTGTTTGTTTTTGCCTTTAAATTTCTGTAGCCTTTTTTAGGAGTGGTTCCCCCCCCCCCCGCTTTCTTCCCCCCCCATTCCTCCCCCACCTCCTTTCCTTTATGTTTTAAGTGATTTATGATGATGCATTTATTAGTCGTGGTTTCCGGGACTAGATAGTAACTGTGGGCGGTAGGTGATCCCTGCAATTTTAATCAAATTTATAATCAGATTGAATGATAGAAGTCTCCCTGCCAAGATTCTGACATATGCACGTTTTCATTTTGATGAGAATGTTGTTTCTAAGAGCCATAGTTATCAAATAAAGCTCCCGAGGTGACCAGCAGTAAATGACCAGCCCTGCTGTCAATAAACCCTTCACCAAGTTTGATTTTGCTGTGGGAGGTGGAGGGATTTTGAAAAGGTCATGCATGCATTAAAATTTCCTCTCTGACCAGCTGGTTCTAGAACAAAGAGATGGATAAATCCTGCAATAAATGAATAGGAAACGTGGTCCCACGTCCCAGCTATAGTAGTATCTTTAGGAATTGCTTGGAATTGATCTGGCAGGATGTTTTCTGATAGATTGGGTCCTACATAGAGCAGCAGTACATGGGAAATGATTACTGTGGTCATTAAAATTGGAACCTCCATGGCAAATGAGACCAATTTCTGCCCCAGATGGAGAGGCTGGCTACTCCTGCTATGTTGCGTAGATGGGTGAAGGGTGGGGACTGATTTTCACGAATGCTCTGTGGGCCGGAGTGGGCTCGGGAAATAGGAAATGGAATCTTTGTTATCTGGAGGCTGGTGCGGAAGGCTGTGTTTGGTGTGCCTATCGTGAAAGCAGAAGGGCTGCAAACAGGATCTTAACTGACAAGATTGGAGCTCTGTTCAAGGACTTGGTACTTTCTTTTCAGTGCTTTGATTAAAATTTCTCAAGTGCTTCTGAAATCCCACTGAGGAGAATTATTTTCATTTCTTCACTTACATTTAGCCCAGGCAACGGAGAAGCCACAGGACAGTGCCTGTGGGAGTCCACCCCCTTCCATGGCAGTACTGGTGGCACATAGGGTTTTTAGAGCCTCTGGCTAAGATTTGCTTTGCATGCTAATTACTTTTCCAATTGTGCCCATAAATTTCCATGCCTCTCCATAAATCAGGTCCCACACTCTGCTTATAGGAGTCTGTTTATATCTCAGAAGTAAAAATATAAGCATATGCCAACTTCTGATGAATCTGTCAGTCTGTTATGTAGGAAGGATTATGGGCCAGATCATGGTGGCTTCAGGGTCTTTTTTATTAGCATGAATCTGTCAAAAATGTATGGGTAGAAGGTATTCACGGGGACATTATTTTATTCTTCTGGATCTTAAAAATCCTTTCACTTCTGAGAATCAGAGGGAATAGAATGGGCCATTTAGGTGTCCTGGAGGACAATTTAAAAAATGCCCTCAGGAGCATTTCCCCTAATTTCCCTTGTGTCCTTAATCACACAAAAAGTAACATTTCACTTATCTGGACATACAGTTAATCTTTTATGCACCAAAATGTAACCTGGCCAGCGCCTTACTGCCTTTCCCCAAACCACCCCAAATTAGCTTCCCGTCTAGTTGAAGACGGATTTGTTCCCATGTCTCAGGTTTGCTCATTGAATATAGCTCCTACAGCAGGAATCGTTTTGGACTATAAATGAAATAAATTTCATAATCCTTCTCTGAGAAACCCAGTTGGTCATGGACAGTTTGTTCTGTTATAACCTCAGGGACAGTGGCAGACAGGACACTTGTGATCTCTGCCCTCTGGGACACTAGTCTCATGAATCCTGTAGTAATACTACCAACGGGGAAATCAATTCATCACTGATTGGATTAGTTCAGTATTGTCACTGTGGGTTTGGATGCTGGAACTCATGGGTCTAGATCTCTCCTCAGTTCAGGTCACTTTTTTTTTTTATTTGTAAAGATTATTTTTTTGAAAGAGCAGGAGAAAGAGAGAGAGAGTTTGTGGAGGGAGGGGCAGAGGGAGAGGGAGTGAGAGAATCCTTGAGGTAGGGCTGGATCTCAGGACCCTGAGATCAAGACCTAATGGGAAATGTAGAGCGGGCCTCTTAACTGACAGCCCCACCCAGTGCCCCAGGTTACTTTTTGAGATCATTTGCATTCTTACTCCTTTCCAAACACTCTTCATGTAGCAACCAGAGTGACCCTTTACAAACACACCTCTTGGAATCCCTAAGTGATTTCTCCTAGTACTTCAGAGGAAAGCCACCCTCAAATCTGCCCTCAGGGCTCTAGTAGGGCACTACCTGGCTCCTCCCTGGCTCCTCCTCCCACTCCCCCCCCCCCAACTCTGCCCTTTGCCACTCACCCCAGCCACACCTAACTGCCCTCAAGCCCCTTCCTGCACCAGAATCTTTGCATCTGCTGTTCCCTCTTGTCAGAAATGTTTTCCTCCTTTCTGTTAGCTGGATGACTTCATCTCCTTCAGATCTTGGCTCCCATGTCACCTGCTTACAGAGGCCATTCTTGACCACACAGGATTAAAGATGGCTCTGAAATCTGTGTCACTTTCTTCCCTCCCCACCCCACCCCCCAGCCTTGGAAGGTTGAATTTATTTCTGCTGACCTTGAATCAGAGCTAGCACTGTGATTGCAAACAAATACAGTGGAAGTGATCCTGGCCCAGCCTTTGAGAGGAATGGCAGCTTCCCCCCTTGGAACGCTTGCTCTCACAAGCCAAGACCCACATGTGCCTGAAATCATATTCGATAGTATGATTGCAAGTGCGTGAGAGACCCCCAAACAAGACCAGTGGAAGAACTGCCTGGTCAACCCTGAAATCATGAGAGGCAAAAAATGGTTGCTGTTGTTCTGAACCACTACATATAAAGCAGTAGTTGGTTGATGCCAACCTGTTTATAAATAGGCCCCACCCCTATTGTTTTCTGTACTGGATTCTGTTTATTGTCTTTTTAGCACGGTTCATGATTTGCAACGATGTGTTTATTATCTGTTTCCTAATTAGACTGACATTCCATGGTGGAGGCACTGGGTTTCTTATTGACCGCTGTATACCTCTCACCACAGAGCGCCCAGCACATAGTAAGCACTCAGCAAAGTTTGTTGAATGAATGAATGGATTTTCAAAGTCCTGGCATTTATTTGTGACATTGGGTCTGTGTCATCCCACCCTCCCCCTCCCTGTCCTGCTACAGAGATAAGAATCTGCAAATCTTTTTCTCTTGTGGCAGTTCAAAACAATTTTTTGAAAAAAAAAATTATTATTCTTTATAAATTATACTTGTTAAATCAATTCTGCTTTGCATCTGCTACACACCTGCTCAACAAATTTTAACAGTTCCCTACCGATAAGAGCATAAAAGGATTAAGCTTCCATATGGTGGCCCCAGCCCACCTCAATGTCCAGCCTTTGCCGTCCCATCCCTGGGGCCCCCTACACCAGGCACACCCATTCCTTGCCATCACCTGTGCCACCACACGCGTTTTCACTTTCCTGGAGTTTCTCTTCTCTAGTTTTTTCCTTCAGGAAGCCTTTGCCAATGGCTTGTGCCTTTAGTGGGCATTCCTTCTTCTTATCTGTGAACAAACCATTGAACCACATCCTTGGATGGGAGCAGGAGCCATTTTGGGAAGGAGGCTCAGGGATAATGGAGCACTGGTCCATGGCTTCTGCTTTCAGCTCTACCACTGGGCCTTCTGCACTGGGCTTCATTGAAACTGGCTGGGCTACTTGTTCCTCTCCATATGATTAGCATCTTGGCTAAAAGAGTTACTAAGGTCCCTTTCTGTGCCGAGGTTTTCCACATTCAATTTTGCTTCATAGCCATCGGAAGAACAACCCGCTGATTTATGTGCATTTGGGTCAGAATTTGGCTGCCTGTAGCATCAGCAGTTTTACATGAACGGAATTTTCAATTTTATTAGTACAGCCACGTTAATTCTGCTGGGTAGGCAGTGTCTTCTGAGAGGCAGAGTGGCCACGAGAGCGAGGAGTCAGGAAGCTGCGTGCTGTCATGTTACCTGGCCACTAGCTGGAGGGTAGACCAGCAGAGGGAGGCCAGCAGATCTCTTGGACCTCATCCACTTCATTTCTAAACTGGGGATAAAAATAACATATTTCGCTCACTTTAGGATCGCTTTGAGGAACTCACTTGTATAATAATGGCAATGCCTTGGCAGGCCATTATCAAACTGTTACTGAAACAAAATTATTGGGGCACCTATTTATCAAGATAAAAAGTCTCCTTACGTTTACCTCGGGTCCCCTGCCCACCCCAAGGTCCTGTACCATTTCTAAGTTCCTTGCCTTCATGTTCTATTGGATGGATGAGATGGGGGAGGAACTCTACTGTGCTAGGAGAGCTTTCAATGTTTAAGGCACTGGCCATACATTTTTTTTTTTTTAACTCCTTCCAAAAATCCTCTATGGGAGTTCTATTAGTCAGAATTTTTATGGTTTTCAGTGGCAGAAGTCTGATTCAAGTTGTTTATTTGGTTCATCTAACTTTTTTGGGGAGGGGGTTGAACTTTTTTTTTATTTTTAAATTTTTTAATTAACATATAATGTATTATTTGTTTCAGGGGTACAGGTCTGTGATTCATCTGTCTTATACAATTCACAGCACTCACCATAGCATATATCCTCCCCACTTAAAAAGTCCATGGATATCTCTGGCTTCAGGCATTGTAGGACCAAGGGGCTCAAAAGATCCTTTAACCTTTGCTTCTTTGTGTCTGTAGCTATTCTCTCTGCTGTTCTCTGTGTTGGTGTCATTTTTTCTGGTATACTCTCTCTACATGGTAAAAAGATAACCCTGGGGCCAGGATAACTTCAAGCTTTATAATATTATCTCAAAGGAAAGATAAATAGAGCCTCTCTCTTTCCCAGTGGCCGTATCAAATCTCTCATAGGGAATAAATGCTATAGTTACATGTCACCCTTTGGTCACTTTGTTTAGAGATACAGGGATGGCTCTGATTGACCAACTGAAGTTGGGTTTATTAGCGTCAAATCTAGCCAGTGGTCAGACTCCAGATTTTTCTGTAGCTTTTTTGGGGGCCCATGAAAAGTTTGATTATCCCAGGCCAGGCTGTGGGTTTCAAAGGTATGTGAGAACTGAAGAGATCTGGCAGCCACTGAGCCCAACCTAGCCCATGGCCAGAGAAGGGAAGTATCTTATCTTAGGTCACATGTGATTCAGTGCTATGCTTAGACCTCTACTTGCCTGTGCCACCTCCACTGGAAGCATTGCATGAGTTTGTCACAGCAAGTGAAGGATCCTGCCAGAGAGAGGGGCAGAAACTGGTTCAGTGAGACCACATCTGAGCTGGGATTGCATCCCATTTCTTCTCCTGTCTGCTCCCCCTACCCCTCTTGGCCAAACTCTGGGTAGCTGAGATGGTAGCTACTCAGAGCCCCATTTCAGATGGGCCAGAGAATGGGAGTCCTCTGGCCTTAGTGGTTCACCCTTCTTCGTGTACTTCCTTTTTTCTGGTGGAAGTGGTTCCTGAGACTGAGTCTGCCCCAAATTATAAAACCAAAATGAGAAGGCATCAAAGGGAAAATACAGTGTGACTGTCACCAGAGAGGCCCCTTGCCAGAAAGGGAAGCCGATGGGAGAGGAGAGCCTCCGCTGACAGTGTGTTATGGGGCTGGCTCACATCTGGTGTGAACGGGAAGGAGGAGCTGCGGTGCCTGGCGGTGCTACTTCCCATATCCTAAAGTCTTCCTAGAACTTCCCCCTCAGCAGACTCTCTGGATGATGCCACTGCCAAATCATGAAAAATGTAACAAGGGCGCTGGTGAGCTTCATGAAGGTTGAAGCAGGCAGTCCTGATCTCGAAGCTTCTCAAAGGGTTCTTTGGAGACAATGCCTTGTACTTTCTGGTTGTGTCTCTTTTCTTCGGGCAACTCTTCCTTCTTCGAAGGCCGAGGTGCTCATTTGTATTTGATAGTCGGATTCCTCTTATGGAACCCTGGTTATCATTTGCCCCACGGTTGTTGCATATGCCCCTGGCAGATTCCTGGAGAGCTGATCTCAGTGTGTGATATGTATTCAGGGCAGCGGGCACCCTTGACATGGGACCATGCCTTCCGCTGCTTAGCATTACCCCTCATTCTCCGTCATCTGGGAAGAACCTGAGTTTCTTCCATGTCCATAGCCTGGCTGATCCTTCCAGCCTTTCCTCCTGTTCTTCTTAGTTATGCACTTACAGTCAAGCCACCTAAAATAGTTTGGGAGCAGCTGCACACCCCACACCTTCTCGTGCTTCTGTGTTTCTTTTCATGCAGTGTGCCCTTTCTGGAATCACCTGCCTTCACTCATCTTCCATGTAAGCAACTTCTCATCCGTTTTCAAGATCCGCTTTGAATGTCACCTCTGCTTTCCTATCCCCCTCCCCCCAGCATCAGTGACCCTTCCTCTGTGTTCCTACAGGCCCACCCTCTCTGTTATCTATCTTTTTACTTACCTTTTTATGTGTCTGCAGGGACACAGAAAGGAAAGGAACAGGAGCTTTGCACTCTGGTCTGGGTTTAAAACCTGGCTCTGCCACTTGTTAACTGTATGTCTTTGCAAAAGGGATCTGACCCTTGAGAACCTCTTCTTGCCTTTACTTGTAAATGAGCATGAGGAACTCTTCTGAACTGTTCGGTTGAGGATGAAATGAAACAGCCTGTGAGGTGCTTAGCATGATGCTTGACAGAAGGTAGTAGTGTTCAGTAACAGGTAAAAGTAGTGATTGTGGTTTTTATGATTATTATTGGGTTGTGATGTCCTAGAGATGAAAGGGACCTGAGGGCTCATTCTTTGCATATGAAGCCTGATGCCTACTTCCTTGTCGGAGAGTCACCCAGCTTCTCCTTGAACTCTGCCACACAAAGGGACATCACTTTCTCTCTTATCTTTAGATACTTAATGCTGCTGATACAGAGGCTTGCCTAGTGTTTAGACAAAGTTACTCTATGTTTATTTGGGGAACTGTTTTAAATTGGCAGTTATATTTATGTATATACGTATATGTATATGTATGTATATGTGCATTATATATTATATATGCATGTCTGTCTATCTTTTTTTCTATCTATTTTCTATTTTCTTTTCTTTTCTTTTTTTTTTTTTTTTAAGCAGGCTCCCTGCTGAGCAGAGAGCCCGATGCGGGGTTCAATCCCAGGACCCTGAGATCATGACCTGAGCCGAAGGCAGCGGCTTAACCCACTGAGCCACCCAGGCGCCCCTATTTTCTATTTTCTATCTATTTCTATCTAACCATCTTATATGATGTTTCACCATATAAGATTTCCTAAAAAGTCTTACTGATAAAGCTGGGTAAGGAAGTCACAGTAGAAATTAACTTCCCAAGCAAAGTTGTGAGTGGCTTTGCATTTCCTTAGATCTTTAGTTTCTCGGTGGGTTTGCATCTGTTTATTGCTTCTCTCTGTGTGGACTACCCATGGAAATTGTTCATAATGTTGCTGCAACTGTCAAACATATCCTGTCTGTGATAGATAAAGAGAATAAAATCTGAGTAACATAATAACATGATGCATCTAATAGTACTAATACTTCATTGGCAGGAAGAAGACAAATTTTTCCTAATGTGGTTTAGAAACAACCCTGGATTAGGAGCAAGAAATCCTAAAATAGTTTACGGTACTTTGGCTTCAGTTTTCTCATCTGTGAAGTGGGAGTATTCGTCACACAGAGATGGGATATAGAGAAGGCAGAGGTGGACTCTGTCCCTGAGAACTACTCATTTCCTCCCTGCCCTGTTCAACCAGAGCAGCTCTTTCTTTAATTTTTCAACATGAAATAGCATTGGAGTCCCTTATAAAATGTTATTCTAAATAAAATATTCTGTCACTTAAAAATTTGTAAACTTCTAGACCATATTATCTTTAAGGTCTCTCTGGCTCCAAAAACTATGTGTCTCTAAAATAAAGAAGAGTGATGTATCCTTACTAACTTTCTGATGCATGTTCAGTTTTTAAAAATGAAACAAAATTACTTTTCAGAAACTTATTTTTAAAAAAGATTTTGTTTATTTGATGGAGAGAGACACAGTGAGAGAGGGAACACAAGCAGGGGGAGTGGGAGAGGGAAAAGCAGGCTTCCTTCAGAGCAGGGAGCCCAATGCGAGGCTTGATCCCAGGACCCTGGTGTGGGGCTCCATCCCAGGACCCTAGGATCATGACCTGAGCCGAAGGCAGCTGCTTCACGACTGAGCCACCTAGGTGCCCCACTTTTTAGAAACTTTTTTTGAATAATATTTTCTGTCTTCCCTCTCTGATTGGCTTAATTGCAGTGGAAGGCTGTTCCTTTTCTTTTTCTTCTAAAATTTGCTCTTCTCTGACTTAATCCAAATCACACATCCGAAGAAAAGGTGATAAGTGTGTATGGTGGAGGACAGGAAGACAAATATGCTTTATTATTCCCTTTCATCCTTTCATCCCAGGCCAGTCCTTGGAGAATCCATACCATAATTAAAATGTTTTCAGCAACATGCATCTCCCTTTTCTGTAGTTCCTTCCCCCCACCACCACCCCGTTCTCTCCAGATGACCTTGTAGAATCATAAAGGTGGAACAGATGTAAAAAAATCTTTATACCTAAATTCTTCACTTGAACCATGTGGAAAATGGGACCCTGTGAGGGGGACAGATTTGTACTGGATAGGGTAATGAGCCATAACTCAAACACTGGTCTTTTCCAGGTCAGTTCATTTTCTAGTAGGTCTGGAAAACCTCCTGTGCTTTAGCTCTCTTATTGTAAAATAGGGATGATAAGAATAGTATTTGCCTATTAGAGTTGTTGCTAATATTATGTGAGTATAGAACCTTAGAGCAGTGCTTGGACTATAGACAGTTTTGGATACCTGTTTGCCGTTACTCTCATTACTACACTTCCATATTCTGACAGCAGGCTGCCCAAGGTGCACAGAGATGGTAACCTCATTTGGAACCATGCTGCCTCCCTTCTTGCATCCCCAAAACAAGTTATTAAAATATGTCTTTTTTTTTTTTTTTAACATCTAGTTTTAGCAGGTTACTGCTCCCTGCTGGGTAACATTGGGTAGGTAATAGGTTCTTTTCAGATAAATGAATTTCATGTTAACATGTTGGCTGCTTAATGCTCTCTTTGTCTGGTGGTAATGTGTTAACTCGGTGATAATGTATGTGCTTCCAGAAAATCAAGGACTGACTTTCATGAGGTGACTTCAGATTGTGTGGTAGGCGAGTGTGTAAGCCGTTTTCAATCAAATGGGTCAGTCATCTCACCTTGAGGAAGGCACTTTCTTCCACTGGAATGAATGGGGGTGGTCATGCCATTCCCATCACTCTCACCTCTAATTTCTGGAAAGTAAATGCCAACTACCAAATGGGTGAGCATTTAGGATTTAGACACTATCATTGTATTCCTTTATCAAGGTGGTATGACTGTAACTTTACTGGAACAATGAGGAAAAACTAGCTCTTATCTTTATCACTATCTTACTTTTGAGAAGCAGGCATATAACTAATGGCTAGCCAAAGGATTCTGGGAGTGTGAATGAAAGAATCTGCCAGGGAGGGAAATATGGTTAAGGGGCAAGCTGCTCCCAGAATCTCAGGAGCCCTGGGTCCCAGCTTTGAAATAGCCCTGGGAGGTGGTAGTGGCTTCATCTAGATGGGAGTTTGGCTGCAATCAACTTGAGCCAGGATCTTTTCTTTGTCCGTCTTTGGTCTCTCTCTTAATACCCCCTCCTTCCTCCCTACCCAACTCCATATCTGGTCCCATTCTTCCAGAGCACAGAGCTTTATTGCACTGTGAATGACCTAGAGGGACACAGTGAGTTGCCACTTTGTGGAGCAGAAACTCTTTTCCAGTCTCAACGCCTGCTCAACCATTGCGCCCCTACAGGGACCTCTTGAGGAATATGTGGCATTAATCGGTGGAACCTCCTACCTCCTCAGTGTTGGTTTATGTTTTCCTTCCCGGCACCCCTAGCATGCCCTCCTCCTACCCCATCATGGGTCGGGGAGGCGGGGAGGGATGGACAAATGAAGGCTCTCATTAGTAAGAACATATCAGGACTTTTTAAGTGTGATGTGTGATTACTTTAATCCCTACCAATTGCTTTAATATTTCAAAATGGACCTGGGTCTTCGGCGGGCCTGTAGGTGAGCCGCACCTGAGAGCTGCCGGCGCGAACTCCGCGGAAGCTCGCCGCGCGGTTCTGCCCGCAGCCCTCTGGGGGGCCGCAGCCCTCGGTTCCCCGGGACGGCGCGCGGGGCACCTCGGGCGTCGTTTTGTGCGCGCCGGGGTGGTGCGTGGCGCGCGCGGGGCTCCCGGTCCAGGCCCGAGCGTGTGCCCCGCGGACGGCGCTTCCCCGCGCGCCCCTCCCTCCGCGCCCGCGGGTGTCAGACCAGACGCCCAGCCCCGGCGCGTTGACAGACGACTTTTCTCAGTTGTCAGTTTTCTCGCTTGTCAGCAGAGCTGCTGGTAAGTGAAAGAAAACAAGAGACGGGGCGCGAACGCGGCGAGGCTGGGCAGAGAAGGTGGGACGGGAGGAGGGAAGCCGCGGGCCGCCCGCGGCTGGGGGCGAGGGGCGCGGGCCAGTGGGGTGCGCGGCCTCCAGGTCGAACCACCCCGCCCGCACCAGCTCCCCCTTGGCGCTTCCCTTTCCCTCTCTCCCCTCTTTCCCTTCTCTCCCTTCAGTCTCCCCCTCCCTACCCGGTCTCCCTTTCTCCTCCAAATCCATCAGCTGCTACACTGATCGTTTCTGTGGCTTTGTCTTAAAAAAAAAAAGAAAGAAAGAAAGAAAGAAAGAAAGAAAGAAAGAAAGAAAGAAAAAAAAATCCGAGTAGGTCCGAGGTGCTTTCTCCTGGAGCAGGAGCACAATCCCTGTTCCTGGGGATTATCTCGGAACCAGGGCTGGTTCCTGCAGCTGCCTCCGGGAGCACCTGGGCCGGGGGTCGCCCTTGCTGCGAGCCCGCAGTAAGTCCGGGTTTGGGGGTACAGAAAGTGACAGGCAAAGGCGCGCGGCGCCGGGCTGGGGCTGGAGGGCCGGACCCGCGAGGAGGCGGGGAGAGGGCCAGCCCAAACTCTCACAGCCTCACTCCCAGTGATAACCTGCAGCTATGGAGTCGCCAACCAAGGAGATTGAAGAATTTGAGAGCAACTCTCTGAAGTACCTGCAACCCGAACAGATCGAGAAAATCTGGCTTCGGCTCCGAGGGCTGTAAGTAAATCTATTTATTTCTCTTGCCCCGTTTCTCTCTGCAATCGGTATTTTACGACCCTGCTACAGCCATGACTGCTCACCCCCTTCCTGAAGGTCCCTTTAAATACATCCCTGGACGTTCCACAACTGCTTCTCGGTTAATTACAGTCACTGCTACCTTCCCCCCCCCCCCCCAAGAGACTTGGTTTTGTTGTTTTGTTTTGTTCTGAGTATTTTAGAATGCCTTGCTATTTCCAAAGCATACTTTCTTTGGGGGGAGGGGGAATGTCCTTAGATTTCAGTTGTAGTTAGCTCAATGTCCACAGAGATGTTTCTCATCTTTTTATCCAAGGAGGAAAGTCTGGGGGGACTTAGGGCACAGACTGTTAATCAAAGGAAGATACTCTCTGCAAAATGCTTGCAAACATCTTGGCAGGTGGTCCAAGAACTTACCAACAGTTCAAATTCAACATTCATTCTGGCTGCTTAATTTTCCTCTTCCTTGCCCCCGTCTAGTTCAACTTCTGATATTTTCTTAGGATTCTTTCTATTGGGGAAATAATTACTGGAAGGTAGGGCTGTTTTTGGAGAAAGTGGGGGGTCAGAACAAGTATTGGAGTTTCCTAGCAATATTGGAATAGTGAAATAGCACATTTGCTTTCAGTACAGTGGCCAGAATTCTAGTTGGACTGATGGACAGAGATCTCTGAATTTCATTCACTTCATTGTTTCTGTCTGGTTTTGGGTGCTGAGGAGAGGTGTCCTTAAAATACATGGTATTTTCTGAGAAGATTTCATAAATAATGAACAGCTGGCTACCCCGGTCAGGAAGCTATAGTGATAGCTGTGCATTTACAGCTTGCCCCTCAGTTGACCAGGCAGATCCCCAAAACACCTTTCATAACTACCAGATATTCATTTCATGAGACATTTGGCATCAAATATCTAGTGCAGTTAAAACAACAATAAGAACAACAACAACAGTTTTTTTCCAAGTATATTCTCCATTCTCTTCCTTATGGACAGTGATGGGAATACGAGCTCCCTGGCAGTTCGTTTTGCAGTAGTCGGTATGTTTGAAAGCGCGCACGCGCGCACGCTCACATACACACAACCCGAAACAAAATAAAAAAGGCGCTGATATAAGTTAGCTTCATCCTAGAGGAGACCATATCCCAACCGGGATGTTCAAAGTTTCTAAAGGGAAGGGATAGGCATATATGTTTTTTAAGGCATATATGTTTTCAATGGCACATTGAAAGCGCCATTTATAAAAGCCCTTCCATCAGTAATTCAAGTGAGTTTCATTGTCACTGATCTACACAGGAAACCATGCCAAATAAGATGATTTTTGGGTTGTCTGGCTCCTGCAGACAGAGGCGGTACTTAGAGATCTTGTCTTTTTGGTTGGCAGGCTGTCCTGACCATCGAGGTGCGTTTGGTGTTTACAGTAAGCGTATGTCGTATGTCTGAACATTACAACTGATCATATTGGGGTGCACACAGAAAATTGTTGTGTCTGCAAAGTTGGGGTCCGAGGTAGGCAACATCAAAGTGCTGCTAGGGGGGGGTCCCCTAAAATCTCAGCTGGAGGGACTTGTCCACACACATTCAGGAGCTGCTTCTCTCTGGCTGCTTTATAACTACAACTAACCCCATGGAGCTGCTCAGGCTAGAGGGGAGTGTTTGAGTAAATCAGCCAGGCTGAGCATGTGTGTGAAAAAGCATTTAGTGCTTATAACACACTGTCTTACCGCTTTCTGGTTCCTATCTTTTAGGCTTCTCTCCCCAAGGTGTTGGGGTGTGACATAACCACATTTTCGTTCTCTCGTCTCTTCCATCTACTCAGCATCCTGTGCCTTTGAACATAAAAGGTGTGGGTTGGTTCTTCTCCAAGTGTGTGTTTTTGAATTCCTCTCTTTACCCTTCCTACTGAAATGCCCTGCCTAAAAGCAATCTGAGGAGATCTGTTGCTCCACTTTCTATTTTGAAAAGGACATGTTACTATCGTTATTGTGACATATATATATATGTGACATATATATATATATATATATATATTTATATATATATATAAATTTTTTTTTTACTACTGTTAATGGTTCTTATTGACACTTAAAAAAAAACCAAAACACCAAAAAAACCCAAACAGTAGTGTATGATAAGTTGCTAAAGACTCTGGAAATCAAAGGCATGCTTATTTATACTATTTGGAATAACACACTTGCAGTTCAAAAAATAGAAACTCACAGGAGGTGGAAGGGTATGTTTCTGTTTGTCCGCACAGCAGATTGTCGGTAAGAGAGAGGAAACAGCCCTTACGACATTTTAGAAAGACCAAATAGCCACAATTGGATTTTCACTATTACCTTGACTCCCTTATAGAAGGGGCTTTGTAGGCAAACACAGATAGTCAAGAATTTGGTTCAGTTTGTTTGAGAGCCATCTAAGTTCAGGACTTGATCATCTCATACCTGGATGGTTCAGTGGCATCAGTCTTCTTGTCAGTATCTTCTGTATTCAGTCTACTGTTGAATTTTTCATCTCCTCTGTTAGAACATAAGTTCCTTGAGGATGGATACCTTGTGTGTCTTACTGCTGTACCTCCAGGACATAGAGCAGGGTCTGGCACATAGTAGATGTTCAGTTAATAGATGATGAAGGAAACATAAATAACCACATATGAACTTTTTAATAGTTAAAAAGGAGGATAAATATATATTGGGGTCAGCTTAGAGGCCACATGACCTATCAACACTGTATTGCATGAAGTAGATAGGAGGCAGGTTTTGTTAACATCATTACCCAGGTTGGGCACAGAAATCTAAACTGAAGTAGGAACAGGGTAAGAGGTGGGAAAGCCACAACCCAGGGCTGAATCCCACTCTTTGGTTTACCTAGGTTCTCTTTTTCCCTCCCCGTGTCCTCTCCCCTTTTGTGTACTGGCCAGGAGTGGTCCTTACCAGCAGAAAGAGGACTGTTATTGCTGTTCTTATCTGCCAAGAATCCACAGTGTAGGAGAATATAGGGGATGATCCTTTACGTGTTACAGCCTCTACCCATCCCTCTTTCATGCTTTGTTTCCTTTTTTTTAAAGATTGTATTTAGTTAAGAGAGACAGAGAGAAATTCTGAGAGCGTGAGTGGGGGAGGTGGGAGAAGGCCAAGGGAGAAGGAGAAGCAGACTTCCAGCTGAGCAGCAAACCCAGTGGGATCCCCTGGGATCATGATCTAGCTCAAAGCAGATGCTTGACCGACTGAACCATCCAGGCGCCCCCCCCACCATGCTTTGTTTCTTTTCTCTTACACATCTCACCACCTAAAAGCTATGTATTTTGTTTACTTATTATGTAAATGTATTTTACATGTGTATTTATTTTATTTACTTATTATGTACTTTATTTACTTATTGTGTTTATTGTCTGTCTCCTCCAACTGAAATATAAACTTCATGAGGACATAGTTTTTTGGACTGTTTTGATCACTGGTGTATCCCTGCACCTACAGTACTATCTGGTATATAGTAAATTCCCAATACATATTTGAAACCTAGAGCCTGTTCACATATTTCTCTGGGAAAAAATTGGGAAAAACTCTTTTTTTTTTTAAGATTTTTATTTATTTATTTGACAGAGATCATAAGTAGGCAGGGGGCGGGGGAAGCAGGCTCCATGCTGAGCAGAGAGTCTGATGCGGGGCTCAATCCCAGGGCTCTGGGGATCATGACCTAAGCCAAAGGCAGAGGTTTAACCCACTGAGCCACCCAGACACCCCTGGGAAAAACACTTAATCTAGCCTTGTAACAACATCAAGATGTTAATAGCACATCGACTATCAGAAATGCAAATTTTAAACATTATCTACCCCTCTTGAGATCGCAAAACCCTTGCAAGTTTTGATGTTTACTGTAATGATGACTCTTACCTCCCTTGAGCAAGGTGCTGAACACCCGTGCATGGAGGCTGGCTGTGATTCGAGGCTTGTGGTATTCCTCAGTCTCCCTCTGCAGCCCTGCCACCATGTCATACCCATGTTCCTCTAAGCCGGGGGGAAACAAATACTACACACCTGAGTTTTTTAATGATCTCTGCCAAAGGGATGCTGTCCGCTTATGTTTCTAGGAGGAGCCTCTTCCCCCCCGCCCCATTTCCATTTCAGTAGACCTCTGTTGTTCCCCAGTACCATTGTCATACCTCTTTCCTCTGTAGAGATGGTGGAATCTGAAAGAGCCCTTCCCAGTGGTTGTTTTGTCAGGGAATCTTCCTATCAGGGAAAATATGACAAGGGTGACACTTTATTCCTCTGGTGATGTCGGGGAACCTCAGGACTGCATAGGTTTGAGTCATGACTTGCTCCTTGAGTCCTGATCAAGAGTTTTCCTATTGCCAGCCTGTTCTATGATGACAAAAAATGTTTCTATACTTTTTTTTTTTTTTTTAAATTGAGAGCAAGCCAACAGGTTTCACTGACGCCTTGGCATTTATTGTCACAATTGTAGTTAAGCCATCATGTATTTATTTTGCCCAAGTATAATTAATTTTTTGCTTATGTGACACTATGAAGATGATTTCTTTTGCATTATCTAAAACAATATTATGATATAAAGGGAGGTAAATGGCTTTTAAGGTAACAGACCAGCACTATTGATTTTTTGTATTCAGTGAGCTTTTTGACTCCCTAGTATGGTAATGGGCCCTGCCTCCCTCTACTCCCTACCCCTGGCTTGGGGATGAGCTCAACGCCCAGGACTAGCCAGTCTTAGGATTTCACCCTAGTGGCAACAGTGGTAGGTGTCAGGTGTGGCAGGGAAACCAAGCAGAAATGATAGAGTCCTTCATTGAGACTGCTCTCTTGGCTGTTGGGGAGTGCTGCTTTCCCTTCTGGGTTTTCCTGGTGGCTGCCACTGGGTCCACTTCCTACTTCATGGCGAAGACCTTTCTGTGATAGGGGACAGGAGAACCAACACTCAGAGAAAAGCAGAGGGGAGAACATGGAGGGGAAAGCCCGGTCTGCTCCCAGAGGCCCCAGTTCCTACACCTGTTTCTCAGATTCTGGGCTCTCCCAGCTACAGGACCATCGGGCTGTTTCTGCTTGGGTTGCTTGGAGTTTGATTTGTCTTAAGGAGTCTTCACTAATACCCCATTGAAGCAGAGAGCTTAAGTGACTCTTCCAAAGATGTGGGGAAAAGCCACAGGCAAAGAAGCCTGCATCTTTGCTTTCATATTTCTTATTTAATTAAGCCCTCTTATGCTGTATTTTCTCTGTACTCATCAGAAATCTTTAATAGTGCCGTCAATGTTCAGGCAACATTAGTTTACTCAGTTAACATTTACTGAGTGTCTATTCTATGCCAGGCACTTTGATAAGTTCTGGGTGTGCGAAAGCAGATAAGATACCCGCCCTTCGGCCCTTGCCAAGCTAGCAGGAGAGACTGAAAGGAGAAGCTGGAAGTGCTGACTATAGTTACAGAGGAACGCACGGGGCTCCTTCACCTGGGATGGGGAAGGTGCTGCAGGCTAGCAGTGAGCTGCAGATTTATTCCAGCAGAGTCCTTAGAGTCACGAGGAAGAAACTTGCACAGATCCTTCTCATTCATATCAGCCTTCCGCAAAGAGGCGAAGAAGTCTTTTCAAAGATTTGAAGAAAACAAGGAATCCTCTAGTCAGCCCAGAATAAACCAGCCCAGAATTCTGAGCTGATTTTATGGAAATTGAGAAAAGCTGCTTCTACTTCCTAGGGATATAGCCTGAGTCCTAGTGCCCTTCTCTATGTTCATCTCTCACTGATAATTCCTAAAAGAGGAGGGTGTGGTTGGTTCCATCTGCTGTCCTCTAACATTGAGTTACTGGATAGAAATCTCTCAGGTCACCTCAAAAGGAGTTGGCCCCCAAATTGCTCCCTGGTCCCTCAGGGACCTCACAGGGTTACCTTCCCCTACACATCAATTCCCAAGAACCTTAGTTACTTTCCTTGAAAGGTAGCAATGTGATATCCTCTTGCAGTGTATCAAGTACGATATGGAGGGATAGAACTAATGAATGGAGGTAAGAGAGTGTGCAAAGTACAGAGGCACAGGAGATATTAGTACGTCAAGGAGGAGTGAGAGATAATGTTGAACAGGAAGGCATGGGCCAGGTAGTGATACATGTAATTTTGAAAAATTTTCTTTTTGTTTTATTCAAAACTATACATGCTTATAATTTAAGGAGGTAAGTACTTTAGCACGTTTTCCTATGTTGCACATACATAGAAGTGTGTCCCACTCTCCACTTATCTTGCAGAATCTTTTTTATTTTGATACATGTAATTTTAAGGAGTTTACATTTTATCCCTTACCTTATAATGAACTGTTAAAAGAGTTTAAGCTAGAGAATAAAGACTGAGACTTGAATTTTAGGATGGGCTATTCTGGAAGAAATGTGGAGGGCAGACTGGTGATGGAATCTGAGGTCTGGAGAGCAGTTGGAGAGGATTCTTGAATTTAGGGTAGTGCCACTTAGTTTTGGAGCAGAGAGAGAGAGAAGGAGAAGTTGGCTTCCAAGTTTGTTTTGGCTTGGATGTCTTAGTGAGTTTGTTGCCATTTGCCTTGTTAGGGGCCATGGAGAGAAGAGCAGGCTTGGATAAAGCAGGATGATAAACTTGGGTTTGGACATGTTGAAATGGAGTTGCCTCTGGGAGATCCACATAGCTATTGGTGATAGCAGTCTGGAACTGTGGAAAGACCTTTGGCCTGGAGCAGGAGGTCTGAGAGTCATGGTTCTGAGGTAAAGCCTTGTGAACAGATGGCCTAGGGAAGAAGGGCTTCACCCGACTCTCACTAATAAAGCAATGCCAAAAGAATAACCAAAAAAACTCTTCACGTCCACCAGATTACATATTTTAGCATATTAATGGATCCTTCCACTCTCTCATTTAATTGAAAATGTCAAGTGGCTGAGCATATTTTTGTAGAACTCCTATTATATACCAGATACTAGGAGCTTCAGAAGAGATGTAGAAATATCAGGAGTAAAGCCCTGCTCTCAGGAAATTTAGAGTCTAGTTAAAGAGACAAGATAATTCTTTATACATGAGAGAAGTTAAAAAAAAAACAATAGAAGTATGCACAGTAACTAATTGCTTATTAAGTGATATTGACACAGAGTCCTAGGGTTCTGAGAAGGAAGACATTCATGTGTGAGAAATTGTTTTTGTCGTTCTTTTCCTACTAAAGATCAAGTAAGTTTCATCTGAATACTTCCTTAATGTGTATTAAAGGGAAGAGGTGAATAGTAAAAGGGTAAGTAGGTTCTTACACTTAGAATGAAATTTTCTGTACTTGAATACTAACGCAGTATATTAGCACATGCTTGCTTGCTTAACATAATTTGGTTGTGCTGACTTATTAGCTAATTACAACTCAGTATTTATCACTTAAGTATTTATTATTTTGACCAAGCTTTACAGCCTCTGTTGGCTGGGAAGCAGCCATAAGCAGAGAGATTTCTGCATTTCTAGCTTGATTTTCTATCTTTAATTTTCTTTGGCTCATAGAAGTTGACTTGGTTCCAGTTTTCCCATACGGGGGGAAAGTGCTCACCTGACCTAACTCATGGCTTTTCAATAAAAGACTGAGAAAAATAATTGTTGAACATGAGGCCCATAAGGTAGTCTGTAACGGCTTTAAGAATGGCCATCGCAGTTTCTCATTGGTAATAAAAAATGAATTCTACAACAAATAAAATACTCTATTCCTAGAGAAAGTGTACGGAGTCCATGTGAAGCTTTGGTATTCTTCAGACTTACTGGAGTGTATTCTTTTGACAACTCTTATTAAACAAAATAAATGAGCCTTCATGAGTGTATGAACATCCTAGATGTTTTTAGGTTGTGAAATAATGAAAAGCTTAAGAGAATTATTCAATCAAGAAGACATAATTTATAATTATAGGTAATGATTTTTATTTATATATTTGAATGAATACACATACGTTTATATGCAGGAAAGTCATCCATCACTCATTCACTAAGCAAACACTTTTCCTGGCATTTACCGTGCACCGGGCACTAGAGAGTGGGAAGCAAGATAAAGGTTCCCTCTCTTTAGGGAACATTCAGTCTACTGGTGGAAGCAAATATTAAACATGTAATTCCACAAGTAATTATTTACATTGATGAGTGCCACAAAGAACTATAGGGCACTGTGGAAACATGTGAGGGGCTGAAATCTGGTCCAAGAATCAAGGAAGGCTTCTCTGAGGGAGATTTAAGCTGAGCTATGAAGAACAAGTCGGTATTAGTTAAGGAAAGAGGTGAAGGAGAGTATTCTAAGGTATTCAAAGCCTAGGAAAACAGCCTGTGCAAAGAGCTAATTGAACATGGAAGCTCTGAAAAAAACAGGAGGGCCAAGTAGCTGTAGCCAAGACTCTGTGGAGGTAGGAGGCTCAAGACACAGCTAGAGAGGGATCAGATCTTGCATTTTATTTTATTTTATTTTACTTATTTAATTTTTCTTTAGCTAAGGCAGCAGAAGAGATGATTTATTATATACATGTTACATTCAGCCACAAATGAAAACAGAATTAGTCCCAAAAGTCACAGGTCCAAGGCAAAGGACCAAAAGGAATTGTTTTGGTATGAACAAGGTGGGTCTCTCAAAGGTAATAATTGTGATCAGATGGTGATGGATATTCTTGATCCATTGAATCAAACTCTAGAAAGTAGGCACGCAGTCCAACAATTGGTATTAGTATCCCTGGCCTCTGGCTTTCCTTATCTCTGCTCCTATGGATTCTATGGGTGCATAAGCTCACGGTTTGCTTGGACCTCTGCCTCACTGTCTTCTTTGATGCTTTAGCCTACGCATTGGCTTCTTCCTTTACTTAGCTCTCATGGTATGGCAATTTCTAAGAAGAGGTGCTAAGGCCAAGAGGTTTCTTTTTTTAGACCAGGGGGTTTTAGCAATGGGAAGCCATTGTAGGTCTGTAGGGATGGATTTGAGAGATTTTCAGGAGATAGACTCAACAGGACTTGGATGTGGAAAATGAGAAAGAATGTGGAATCTAGGATGACTCCCAGTTTTTTGCTTCATTTCCAGATGCTATTTACTTAGATCAGGACCACTGAGGGGGAGCAAGATTGCAGGTTTTGTTGTGCATGGGAGCAGAATGAGTGGAGATTAGAGGTAATGAGTTCAGTTTTGGACATATTGAATATGAGGGACCTATAAGATGTCCTTGAGGAGATATTGGGAAGGCATGAGCAGTTGGATAAGTGGGTCTGGAGATGAAAGTTCTGGATTGAAGGTATAATGGATAGCCCAACAAATTAAGAAGAAAAGAATATTTGTATATTTGTATATACACATAGACATACACACATAAGAGAACACAGTTTAGTGTGACACCCTAAATGGTCTGACAGAAGGTGCCAGAAGACTGTAAATTTATATGTATTTTCTCGTTGGCATTTTTTTTTTAATCCAGCATATGGGAAAGGCCAGCTAGCCATTGGTGTACATAGCTTTGCTTGGAATCTTTATGTTGACTACTTGGTGCTATGCTCACCATAACATAGATTTGGAGTAGAGACAGAAACCTGGAGGGTGGAAGGATCATTCCCAATATTCTAAGGGTAGAAAGAGACCATGACCCAAGAAGCCAAATGGAATCCAGCCCCCCATTACAGACCTTCTGGGAAAACAGGGCATGAGCCAGGCAGTGAGACCCAAAGTGTGGAGCCCAGCCACCACCGTACAGCCTGTTGAAGTTTGGCTGGGTGGGGGTTCTCTGGACTCTGCAGGAGGCCATCCTTTGTCTAGGCTTGCCCAGTGCTACCCTGTGGGGATAATGTTGTCCTAGAGGAGGCCTGTGATGGACACAGCAGGTCTCTGTCTCTTGGGGCAGTGCATAGGTCCTGTTGTGGTTCGCACCCTCCATACTACATGTGCCTTGTTCACGGCCTTTTCTCTGCTCTTTAAGGGCTTCCCCAAATGGCTCTCCCTCCCTTCACTTTCATTCTCTTCCAGGGGGACCCAATATTCAAGATTCCGCTGAAGCTTTCCTTTCCCTTAAGGCCACCAGAAGAGTGAAAACTTAAACAATCAACGTAAGAATGCGTTGAATATTTTGGCTGAAAGTCACTATTGGACATCCAAAGAACATTAAGTTCTGTTTATCCAGATTCCAAACAATCAAAATGCTGAAATAACCAAGACTTTTCCTGCACTCTAGAGACACTCTGAGTAGATACAGTAGTGAAAGATTAGTTTTTGAAAGCTACTTCCATGTGTGTTTTAGGAATAGTTCAAATTCAGACTAATATCTCACCCTTTTTCCCTCTACCTCTCTGACTCTTGTCTAAGGATGACTCTGACAGGTCTTGTATACCTTTAAAATACCTCCCCCGAAGAATTTTATACTCAGTATACTAGTCCAGGTGGTTGCTATTTGGAAATCTCGTCTGCTAACTATGAGGAACCATAAACACTTTCATGAAGAGAGTCCTGTATTGCTTATTTGTGAAACAAAAGGATTCATTACTGTAAATTGAAGCCCCATAAATATTGTTTAGAATTGTCATTCTTTCTATAAAACTATGGACTGAAATTAGTTATCGTTTAAAAAAAATGAAGGAATTGTTCAAAGTACCCATTTCTGGGAGTCTTTGGATAGTTGCAGTAAAGGTTATCCTCAAGGAGAATTTGGTTCCAATGTTCAACTCATTTCCATTGGCAGTAGAAGCTCAAAATGGTCCCTGTGAGCGCACCTGCCGCTTAATTTTTTTCCCTTTTTTTCTGTATTTTGGATATTGGCCTCATTTCTACCACATTTAAATTGTTGAAATTTACAGAGTCTGTGTCCAGAGAAGAGCCTTATATGGATGATGTTACTGGGAGAGAAGGTTTTAGAGGAAATAGGAAAGACCTCTGCTCCCCAGGAGCTGGTATATTGACTTAAATTCCCCTGCTTTCTGCCAGGAGGAGGTTTTGATCAGAGCTGGGAGGAAGGGTCTAAGAGAGCAGGGAGGGAAGGAATACTACTGGAGTAGATGGGAAAGGCTTGGAAAAATTAGACCAGTCACTGACGTTAAACTTGGCAGAAGATAGAGTTTTTGTTCTGGCTAAATACGTATGGGGAAGAACAAAGTAGGGAGCTGAAGCAACTCCCTGGAGAATTCAAGTTAAAAATTCTACCCCTCCCCTAATTGCAGGGATAGATCTATAAAGAGTAAGATGTTGTCTTAATCCTTTGGATTTATCCCCACTTAGGCAGTGTTGCACAGATATTAAGAAATATTTTTGTTTTCAGCCTTTCTCATTGATGTTTATCTAAACGGGAGCCAGCCGCCCAGGAAAGCGGTCTCAAAAACCTCTTCCAGTCCCACCCACGCAGTTTTCTTGTACTTATAACACAGCCAGTCGTTGTAAATGCGTGACCAGAGGGATAAATAACTTATACAAAAAAGTACTACCTTGGGACGCCTGGGTGGCTCAGTGGTTAAGCCTCTGCCTTTGGCTCAGGTCATGATCTCAGGGTCCTGGGATCAAGCCCCACATGGGGCTCTCTGCTTGGCGGGGAGCCTGCTTCCCCTCTCTCTCTGTCTGCTGCTCTGCCTACTTGTGATCTTTATCTCTCTGTCAAATAAATAAATACTTTAAAAAAAAAAAGTACTACCTGGACTTCTACAAGCATGACATTTACTTTCTATTTTCTTTCTTGAAAAACCCTTTTCCATATTTTGTTGCTGGTGCCAGTAATTCGCTCACTGCCTCACTTAAAGCAAGATGGGAATAATGCTTGGTCTGCTCAAAAAGCCTTGCTTTCCAGAGGAAGATTTCCGCTTTCTTTGGGGAGGGGTCCCATTTGGGGAGCTGTTGGACGGTAATTTGAGTGCTGGAATTTTTAACCCAGGCCCAGGAGAGAAGCAGGCATGCACAAGAGATTTGGATTTCTGTGTCTGGCCAGCTGTCTGCAGGCAGACAAGGGGGCTGGGGAGGGAGAACAAAGAAGAAACAGGGCTTTGAGAATGTGGGAGCATGGGGCACAGTGTGGATTAGCTGTGTGAGTTGGTGCTGTTCCAGGTGGAGCTTCCTGTGGGGTTGTTCAGTTTGGATTAATCTTTCTCAAAGATTTCTCCTCTTTCCAGTGTCCAGCCAGCAGTAGATAGAAATATACTTGTTTCCAGGAGTGAGTTAAGAATTGATTGTCTTATTCACAGCTCTGTTTCAGATTAGCATTCTCTCATTCTTCAGATTCACCACCCTTACCCCCAAACCTCACTTCTTCACTTGAATTTGATCTCATCACTTTGGGTTAAACATATTGCAATTTTGTACTTTGGGAGTTGCTGACCCTGAGTATGATTTTCCTTTATTAAGAAGGCTAAATGAAAGGGTGTGAGTCTGTGGGACAATTACCCCTAATAAAAAAGCGAGCAGAAAGATTTTCTAGAAGATTCACAGAAAAACAACCCTTTCCTAATTATTGGGTTATTCTAGGTGAAAGTGAGTTTATGTCTCTTCACTATTTTTTATTTTTTGTATTTCCTTAGATCTTTGGCCAAGCAGGAAAATAGAATCATTGCCTACATGGATTTTCACTCTGCAGTTTATCAGTTAAGAAATATCTGAACTAGTAAGGGAAGAAAATCCCTCACTTTCTCTAATATCGTCTCCCCTTCCCCAATATTCTACAAGAAGGTGCCAGACAACTGCAATTTATATACACTTTCTTATTGGCGTTTACTTATTCAAAATGAGAAGTGCCATCAAGCAGTCAATATACACATAGCTTTGCAAACCTAGGTTTTATTGTATGCATCATGGAAATGAAATCATCGGTAGGAATAAGAAGATACATACAAGGACCTTCCATTCTTAGCAACATGTAGAGGAGGTCCTACAAATGATTTAAGGCATGTTCAGTAGAAGTTTCCAGATACCCAGTTCTGTTCAGTCTGCCCCCCATATGCCAATGAAAAATACAACCAGAGGATCAGATGATCATTCAGATCCTTGCTCATTTCATGGATATTTGTGACATTTTATATTCGTCCACTTTCCCACAGGGAGTTGCATGTGACCTGAACTCCTGAGAACATTAGTGAACTCCACACAGTTAACTGAGTCTTGCTGTGCACTTTCTTTTTTCTGAGTCTGTCCCCCAGTCTCCACTCCCTTGAGGGAACTGAAGGCTGAGAACCAAGATTCCCAATGCTGTCTGTGCATTTGGAGTGGTAGTGACCTTGGTAGGGTAGGATGGAGACAGGATCTGACAGGATCTGGACCAGAATGAGTCATCCTTGCCTGGAAGCGCGGGAGAACACCGAAGGCAGAGCTCCAGTTCCCACTGTGCATGTTCAGTTGTTGTAAATTCAACTTCCCATACCAGAAAACCTTCTTGTGCCCAACTGGGAGATATCTTGCTGTCAACTTGGAAACTCAGCACAAGTTTTATTTTTTTTTTTTAAGCCAGCTTGTTTGAATATTAAGCCTATTTATAAACCTCATTATTGCAGCACCCATATGGCTCTTACTCAAAGATACTCACTTTGAAAAAGTGAAAGACTGCCAGCCAGCCTCTTCATAATTTAACATCAGTGCTTAATCAACTCTCACTTATCCAGGCTATCAGGAATGATTCCCAAATCATCTGTTTGACTTTGGAGTATGTGAAACTTAACATTTGTTTGATTGTGGGCATGCCCAGTACATTGGGAATGCCTAACCATCAAAAAGCAAATAAAGCCCTTCAGAAACATCCTCTCTCCCACCTCATTGTTTTTCGGTGCTGTTCCCTTGCAGTCTGTGCTCTGCCCCCAGGCAGGTCCAGGTTCACAGTCGACAGAATCACCCCTTTTACACTTGCTTTGTTTCATCCTTTCTCTCCCTGGCTGAAGCCAGGAGAGGTAAAATGAAACTCGGGTTCTAGAAACCTCTGCTACATGACACAGCTATGGAGAGCTTTGGGGAACATTTTTCAACATGGGTGGGGGGAATCAGTGGTCTTTGCTCTTTGATGATGCTCCTGGCTCAGTTTTCACTTCTTCAGATGTGATCAGCTGGATGTAAATGGACTGAAGCCTTTGGGGGAGATTTTCCAGCTCCTCACTTCCCATTCTGTATACAGACACAGACATACACACAGTCATAGACCCACACACAGGCACACACACATGCACACACCATTTGATAGTTCTTGGGCAATCCATGGTTCCATAGAAACATTCCTGGCTTAAACAGACTCTGATTTTCGGTGAAGACCAGGAATCTTCTAATTTGTCTAAGGGGTAAGTGGATATGGGTCAATCAGTGCTGGTTATAGTACATCATGTCTCTGCATTGACTTTCAACTTCTGGAGAGTGCATAGGGATTCTTTGTAAGCAACTTACTGGGCTTCAGTTTTTAGGAATTGTTGGTAAAAAGAATCTTTATCAAATGATAACTTTAGATATTTCTAAGGATTGTTTGGTGTCCAGTTCATAAATATCCAGTTTTACTTTTTTTCCTCCTACCTTCTCAGCAATGGCCCTACTTCAACTTTTGAGGGAAGTGTGTAAATCTGCTAGGTTAACTGGGATCACAGAGAGAGTAGGTGGCAAGGTGTATAACCTACAGGGCTTGAGGGGAAAGCTGGACAGAGTTTTTGCTACTCCCCCTCTTAGCAAGACTCAGAATAGCACCTGCTTCCTCTCTGGTTCAGGTGTTCTTAAGGAGAATAGCAAGTATTTAATTTTTTTTTAAACCTTTAGAAAGCAATCTGCAACTTTTTTTCATTACTTTTTTAATGAATAAAGCCTTTTTATTTCCAAACAGAATTTGGAAACCTATTGAATTGAAATACCATTATTTTTGCAGTACTGTTATTAATACAGTAGCTGACCCTCAAACCCTTCCTTGGTACCCAGCACTGTGCTAAAGGCTCTTCGTTGTTCTTAACACTAGATTCTCACATCACCTTGTGAAGACGTTGTTATTATTGCCCAGCTTTTACAGGTAAGGAGACTGGTGGTTGGGAACCTGATGTCAGTTGCTTAAGGTCACATTGCTTATTGGGCGGAGTAAGTTGGGAGATGGCTCTGAGCTCAGGCAAGGGATCTCAAGCATTGTGCTCTAATGTCTCTCAGAAGAGTGAGGAGGGCCGAACCTGTTCTGGGAAGTTTGCAAAGCAATACTCTAGACCTTCAGGGATGCGGTTTCCTTGGCCCAGCCTTGTGGAGATGACCCACCTTCTGCCTGAGCGTGCAGCCCTGCTGTCTCCATCTCCCACATGGCCAGCTTTGCCAGATCCCAGGGCATAACAGCTCCTGGTCATTCTCTGCTTTTTTACAGCAGCTCAGCCCAGCTATGTGAGTCTTGAGATTTGTGATCTGTTGTTTCAGGTTCCAAAAAATTGTAAATATGAAGTAAGTTTGAAAAACCAAAACAGAACATTTAAAAACATTCCTTTTGTCTTTCAGGTTATGAATCAGGAATAAATTCTTTCGAAGTTCTTAAAAACAAAAGGCCAAAAATAAACTGGGTTCTTCTCCAGTTCATTTCCTGCATTTGGAAGGAAAGGACCCAGTTTGTTTTATTGTTGTTGGTTTTGTTTGTTTTTGTCTAGTGTCTAAGTTCCCTTTTGGCACCCTTTGACTTCTTTGCATACTTTTCTTGATTTTGAAGACTTCAGAGTTTGCTTTCTTTCTCAACCAGCTGAAGGTTCTGTATCCTTAGATAAGTTACTTAACCTCTCTGAGCCTCACTTCCATTAAGTGTAAGGTCAGGTAGACCTCTCAGGGTCCATAGGTGTCGAAGTGAGTGAATTTGTATAATAGGCATGGAACTGAGGAGATGCTCCACAACTGTGAGGCCTCCAGCCTCCTCTCATTGTGTTTCTCCTGTGTGCAGAGAACTATGGTTATGGTAGGTGTCTTCACTGCTCATTGTAAATCATTGCTACACAGAAGGAAAATGAGTAGGAAGAAAGCATTTTTTGATCAGCTTCTTCACAAATCCACTTATTCATTCCCTGCTAATATATTGAGCAGCTGCCATTTGTCAATCACCATGTGAGGAAGGAGAGAAACACCAGCAGGTAGTGGACAAACCATCATTGCCATCAGTGTGACAGATCGTAACTACCTGGAGTGACAAATGCAGAGACGTGGGTGAGCTCTGGCCAACATGGGGCATACAAAAGGGGCACTATCCAGTCTGGGAGACTGTAGAAGGTTTTCAGGAGGAAGTAATGTCTTGGCTGAGAGCTGAAGGATAAGTAGGGCTCATTCAGTCCTTGCTGATCCTACCCAGTCCACATGATCTGTGAGTTGGATATTGAGTAGGGTAATTTCCAAAGATGTATATTTTCTCTTGTACTTGAAGTGCTGACTTTCAACTCCAGTAGAAAATGACACTGTTTGGATTGGGTCTGTCTTGGTTCTGAAGTGTCCAAAAGGGACAAGATGGGAAGAGAGCTCTTCTGACAATGAAGCCAAAGATGCAATTAGGAAGGTGGGGAGTGAGTACCAAGAAGGTGGATAGTACTGAAAATCAAATTTTTGGACTTTCTTTGGATTTACCAAATGCACAGCCAGTATTTGATAAGTGTGAGGGGCAGCTATAAATGATTTATTTATTTTGCCAGGAGACATGTTGTGTGCCACCCATGTGCCATTTGATATGTAAGCCCTTGGAGTAGATACACAGATCCATGTAACAGGACCCCTGGCCTGAAAAAGCTCAAAATAAGGGGTAAAGGGATCTAAAATTTTCAGAATGCCTACAGGGCAGGCATGTACTTGGCAAATTCAAAACACTGTGTCCTCTGAGATTATTCTTTCTATTTTACAGATGTGGGTACTAAAGCTTAATTTAGCAGAGAGTGTGCCTGAGGTCTCACAACTTGGGGGGCAGGGGTGGGTAGTTGGGTTTTGAACCAAGTCTGTTACATCCCAAAGCCTTATTGTCTATCCACATAATAGGAGATGGGACAAGGCAATGCAAGAGGTAACCCCTTCTCCCAGGTATCATCTTTTTTTTTAAAAAAGTATACATTGGGGGCGCCTGGGTGGCTCAGTGGGTTAAAGCCTTTGCCTTCGGCTCAGGTCATGATCCCAGGGTCCTGGGATCGAGCCCCGCATCGGGCTCTCTGCTCCGCAGGGAGCCTGCTTCCTCCTCCCTCTCTCTCTGCCTGCCTCTCTGCCTACTTGTGATCTCTGTCTGTCAAATAAATAAAATCTTTAAAAAAAAAAAAAAAAGTATACATTGTATTACTTTTCCTACCTTTGTGCTCAGCACTTTTTAGCCTTATGGCCTGCTATCTCCTTCTGTATCTGTCTGGGCTGGGCTGGTTTGAGGCCGCTAGACATACCCTCTTTTCCTGTTTGCCTCATACTTAACGTATTTCTCCTTCTGAAATCCCAGCCATCAACCAGGACTACTTCTTCCACAAAGCTTTCCGAGCCGCCCCCCTTGTGTTGGTTGTTATCATAACATAACACTTTTTAGGTACATATTTTAACTTCCATTTTTAGAATAATGATTCTTTCAGAGAGTGAATTTCAACAGTGCTATTATGGGGATTAGTGATCTATGAAGTGCTTGTTACTTGTAGGTGCTGAAAATGGAAGCTCTTATTTTTGTCCATCTTTGATTATCTCAGTGCTCCCAGCAGTGACTTTGTATGGTTCTTGGCAAATGCTGGGGGAGTTCTGTGGAAGCCAACAACAAAGGTTGTCTTCTTCTGACCTTTGAAGGTACCCTCTGCTGATAGAATTAGTTGGGCTTCTGGTTCAAAGCCGGGGCATCCATCTGGCCTGACTGCCCCCTTCTCTTTGGTCTTTGCACACTCTCAATGGGTTATTTTTTGATCTTGCCTTAAGAGACTCCTTAGCCCAGTTTAGTAGACAGTAGTCTTAACAAGGGCTAAGGGCACAGGCAACACCCATAACACACTGTGGTCTATGCCTGTAGATAATCCTCTGCCCTTGGCTACTGCCTAACGAGTGATTTGTTCCTGCTGACAGGGTCCAGGCACAATCTTTAGAGGGGGCACAAGACACTCTCTTAGGCACTCGGTTACTGTGGGGAACCACACAAGAATCTGCCTTTGTGGAGCTGACATTCATGAGGGTTATCTCATTTATTTCTTACCATAATGTCTTGAGAGAGGTTCTCTGATTATTCCCACTTTATAGATGAAGAAACTGAGGTTTGGAGGGGTTAAATAACTGGTCTCATACAGTAGAGCTCAGTGCCAGAGCCAAGACTGGAACGCAGGGAGTTTGTTCTAAAGCCCAAGTTTTAACCCACTGTGTTAGTTGACCTTCCTCTCTTTATAGATGGTATAATCCAAACATAAATATCTTCATATATTTGCATAGTCTTATATGTATATATCTACATATGTGACTACATACATGTGTAAAATAATAGTAAAAATAGTAAATATAAAAGCACTGATCCATTAATCTACTGCCCTGGGATCATGGTTATCATTTTGGTGTTTCCTTTCAGATGCATATTTGGTGCATTAGGCAAGATCACCCTGTACGTTTCATGTTGCATGCTGTTTCCTTCACTTAACACTCAGCACCATTGTGCATATGTTCATTTGAACAGAGGTGTAACAGATCATAGTGATTCTGAATTTGAAAATCTATGCCCTTTTTTAAAAACGTGTGATATATAGCTCTATGAGCAAATTAGTGGATTGGCTTCCTGGGTGCAGTGACTGTAATGGGAATGCTGGTGTGGAACTAAGGATGACTGGGAAGCACTGCACTTTCTGGAGATGCTACCAGAAGGATGCATTTTCCTCTCCTAGTACTTACTTTCCTTGAATCCCCTCCAGTAAAGAGCCTGTTCAAACTCCTTTGAGAGACTTCCAAGCCTGCAAAAAATGACACAAATCTGAAAACCATTGAGATATTGGGATAATAAACTTGGTGGCCACTTCCCCTTGAATGCCACTATGACCTGGGCTGATGTTATCTCTATTTGATAGATTAAGAAGCCCTATGCCCAGGAGATTTGTCCAAGGCTGAATAGCAGAAGTAGACTAGAATTCCAGCCACTTCTGCTCCTAGGGAAGTTTCTTCTAGGAACTAAACCACAGCTGCTGAGCCATTAGCAAGTTCCTACTGCTGCTCTCACCACTCCTTCTTCTAGACTTTCTCATTGCCCCTTTTCTCCTTTCTTCTCTGAAGAGCTTGTGTCTGATCTTAAGGCTTAGCTACATGATTACCTATTTTCATTGTAAAAGGCACATCCTTAAAGGGACTTCAGTGCTATATGGTGGAGGTAATAGTAATAATAGTGACAATACAAATAGCTAATGGTTATTGGCCATTTTATATGTGCCAGACAAAAGAAATGCTGTATGGGATCCTGCCCAGTTACTTCTCACTAATCCCATGAACCTAATAAATGGAGGGGCTGAGATTTGAAACCTTTAAAACCTGACTTCAACCCAGATTCTATAGTGCTCTCAAAGGGGAAGAATGAATATAGGAAGGCAGAGCCCCTGAGCTCTTGGGGTGCTATTTTTAAGTGTTAAGGCTGGTCATAGGCATCTGACCACAGTATCACACAATAATCCAAAACTTTTAGCTGGGCTTTGAAACCCATAAGCCTCACAGAAAGAACCTCCCACAGAGTATTCCCCTTCGTGCCTGTCTCTGCTGAAGTTATCTTTTCTAATTCACTGCCTGCCACAAATTCTTTTCTGATGTGTGTTTATGCTTCTTTTCCTACAGGAGGAAATATAAGAAAACATCCCAAAGGTAAGAGTGTCTTTCTGAGAAAGGAGAGCTTGTTGGTTGAGTCATTTGTGGCACAACTCTTCAGAAGCCTGGCTCACGGTGGACGTTCAGTGTAATGAACAGTCTCTTGGTTCCTTCTCAGCGAGGTGCCTGCTTCATCTTTGGATCACTTCTGCTGCTGTAGTAAACATTGGTTGTAGACATTTAGTGTGGTACCCTGAGTATCTATCTTCCCGTGAGAGTGGATCTGGTGGATGAAAAGGCCTGTTACCTATAGATCTGCCTATAGGAAGTGATTTTACTAAAATCTTGAGCAGAGAGGGCCTGGGCTGGGAGGTGCTGAAGCTTTATGGATGGAAGCACAAAAGTATCTTTAAGCATTTGAATTCTCCTTTGCCTGCAATTCCTATTTGCCTCATTCTCTGATAAAATGTTGTTGAGCTCAAAGCATAGGTACAAATTCCTTTAAGGGCACTAATGGTCTTTTTTTTTAAACCATGGAAAAGGTAATTTAAAGTAGAATATCATCTTTTATCATCCTCCGTTACTTCATTTTATTGAGAAGAGTTGGGAAAGCACATTCCAAAGAAATAGAGTTGCTCAGATCTTTTGTTTGCCAAGCATTAGAAGCCCAGAGTTCAGACTAAAAGGCTAGTGTCTGCTTTTCATTGATTGTATTTGATTTTGGTATTATGACATTAAACAGATTATATTCAGATAAAAAAAAAATCCCACCAATGCAATTAAAACCTGCCAGTCGGTTTCAGCAATGGTAGTTTCAGTCGGATGACCATTTTAATCTTACCTTTTCTCTTGAGCATCATCTCAAGGCGGAGAGTCCTGTTCTGTGGTTTCAAATAAAGTCAACAATCCACAGTAGTGTTGTTACTGTTTGATATGCAGTGTAGAGGTGCACGCATCATTGAGAGAAGATGAATACAACCTTAGGGGTTCCTAGCAGTTGCTATACTTTTCTAAATATAGTGAGCTTACACAGATGGCTAAATAATTCTGTCTTGTTCAGGTTCATTGGGTTCAGGGTAGTAATTGCATGTGAACCACTGAACAGGATGTAAATTAATCACTCAGATTAGAGGGCGTAATAGTCATCAGTAGTAAAAGGCAATTTATCATTTTTACATGTAGTTAACCTGGGGTATGAAATATTTCAAAGTTGCTTCAATTTTATTTGAAAAGAGATAAATAGACAGGTTAGAGGAGTTTTACAAGAGAGCTGCTCAAAACTGTCAAGTTTCAAATTACTATGTCGATTATTTTTGAAAGCATATTTTTGCATATCTTACATGAATGCTGTCGCATTTTTTATTATGTCAATATAATAAAAAAATAGACTGTCTTGTTCCAGCTTCACTGAAGTCATGTAAAGTGCAAATTAATAGAGGGTTGGTTTGGGCTCTTCTATTTTAAATCACATACATATTTCCTATGAAACTGATACATGTCTGCTAATCTCTCATTGATTACAAACCATCTCTAAACTTCTGGCTTGAAACAGCCGTTTTATTCTGCTTACAGTGATACGGGTCAGGAATTTAGGAAGGACTTGGCTGAGTGGTTTGAACCTGGTGCAGCTGGAGTGGGCTGCAGCTACGGGAGACGGAGGGTCCACTTCCAAGATTGCTTCTTCACGCACGTGTGCAGAGACTTGGCGCTCTTTGTTTCTTTCCCTCTTTGCACGTGGCTTTCATCCTCCAGCATGGAGCTTGGGCTTCTCAGTGCATGGTGGTCTCAGGGTGGTTGCACATTTTGCTGCCTTCTTAGGCCCTATGTGTTCCAACAGACAGGAAGTGGAAGATGCTGGTCTCTTTATTACAACTTGGGCGCAGAAACTGGGGCAGTGTCACTATTGTATTTTATTGGCGAAGGTATTACAGAACCCACTCAGATTCAAGAGAAGGGGACATAGATTACAGCTCTTGATGGAAGGGTGGTTACAGAAGTTGAGACCGTCTTCATTTACCAAACCTGTAGCCTTTTTCAGAATGATCTTGCTTGAGAACTTTTCTGGGGATCTGTAAATTTGGATGAAGTGGATACCTCATTTGATAAATGGTAGACACTTTTAAAGATGTCTTGATAGCTCTATCAGATGCTGGTCTGTTTGAATATACCCTTGTCTATTTGGTGATTCATTTGGACTGAGGGGAGCTGTGTTTCCTTTTTCATGTTAGGGGCAAACATGCCAGTGTAAACTCAATGGGCTATTTGAATGCTAAGTGTCGTTATTTGACTTCAGTTAATAATTAGTCAGATAAAGCTGGTGGCTTCATGTAGGGAGACTAAATGTTATATTAAAAAGCTTTAGATCTCATAGGTTTGCTTTGGACATTAGGAGAAAGAGAGTCCAGGATACAAAAATAATCTACCTTTGTTTAAACTTCTTGTGCTGGGCTTCATTTCATTTCACTTATGTATTTATTCACCTTTCAAAGCCGTGTTAAAGAAAAAACAAATCCTCTGGCTTTCAAAGTCATCATCATCCTACTATACAGCTCAACTGAGGTAGGTATCATTCTTTAAATATTTTATCAAGTACTAGGCAGATTTCAGTAGCCCAAGAGTATGTTATGATAGTGATTCTTCTGAATATCACTATTAATATTAAAGGAAATGCACTCATTTCTTCCAAGGCCAGAATTTCAACCAAAAGAATGATGTTATAAAAACCCTTTACTGGGTTAGCAAGGGCACCAGTAAGTAGAAGATAAGATTCTCCTTGCACAGAAGCCCTTATTGGATTAGGCTTTACATCAACGCAATTAAGGGGAGCCATCCTTTTGCCTTGTGATTGAGTCTTGTCCATGAGGGCCAGTCATTCCAAGAGATTTGTTGAAGTGGTGACATGGTAATTTGACAGCTAGAGAGGATTACCCAGGAGAACTGCTTCCCCCTAAAATTCTCATCAGGTTGTTTTTAAATAGCAGCAACTTCAAGTTATCAGGTCTGGCTCCGAGAAGTTTGTATCTTTGAGAAAGAATGCCAGATCATGTACAAAATAATCACAAATACTTAGAAATAATCTAATACTTCTGGGATGCCACTAAAGAAAGGATTTGCTATCAGAGATGGTGTTGTAAGCTGAATCTATGTTAGAAGTGTTTCCAGCACACCCACACACATACGCACACTCACACCTCTATTTTAGTGTGCCTGGAAATGCTGTGGTTGGTCAGCATAATCAGAAGCAGAGGTACAAATAATGACTTATCTACAAACCTCAAGGACCTCTGCAGACTCATGTGCAGTTTTCATGTCTGGACTACGGAAATACTTAGGTCAGAATGGTTAGGAGTTGGAGTTTTAAGCCACATCAGATAGTGGAAACTTCATTAGAATAAAGGTTTTTGATTTATCAGGTATAAATTCTAGGTTGGTGGGTGGGTTTGTTGATTGCTTGGTAGATTGTGAAATCTTAGTTAAGTTTAGATAGTGTAAGAAGTTCTGGCTCTGACTATATCTGATTTACTCATTTTATAAATCTAGACATTTCTGTGATGAGATAACTTTTTGATAATCTAATTAGATTGATAGTCACATGTATATAAGTTTTGACTCCCCCAAAACTTAACTACTAATAGCTTATACTGTTGACTGCAAGCCTTACCAATAATATAGTCAATCAACACCTACTTTGTATGTTATATATATTATATGCTGTATTCTTAAACTGAGAGAAAAGAAAATGTTATTGAGGAAGTTACAAAGAAGGAAAAACACATTTATAGTACTGTATTTAACTAAAAAAAAGATCTGTGTGTAAGTGGACATGTGCAATTCAAACTTGTGTTGTTCAAGGGTCATCTGCACAAGAAATTGCCTGTGAATTGTGAAGCGAGAGGTACATGGTTTTGTAGTTAAGCTATATGTGAAAAGCAAAATAGAATGTGATACACGCTATAATAGATCTGAGTACTGAAGGTCATTGGGAACAACTGGGTCATTTGGGAAGGTATTTACATTATTATATACTCTTCTCTCACTAAACCACAAAAAGGGCTATAGTGTTGCTTCTTATACATGGTGCTTGGAAGTATGGGCATATTAAAGTCTAATAGGGTAGCTGAGAATTGTTTCTCTCTGTTTTCTCCATGTTTTCATTTATCTTAAAGCTGTATGTTTTGCTGGTTCTTTAGGCTTTCTCTCAAAGGGGCAAATGTCTCAAAAATATTCTGGACATTAGGAGGAAGACAGCCCAGGATAAAAACATGTGGAGATAATCGGTTACCTCTATCTGTTGCCAGGCAAAATAAGGAGTTATTTTTTCCTCCAAGTGTCTAATGCCTTCTTTCACTTGGATTTTTATGTGACTTAGTAATCACATTTGATGAGGCCAATAATTGATTAAATCCAGCGAATGATTCCCTTAGTCAGGTCTGCCTGTGCTGTCACGAATCAGCATGTTTAATGAGTCATCAGCAGAACCACCACCTTTGCAGTTAAGAATAGATTGTCATGTGTGTGGTGGGGGTGGGGTGGGGTGGCAGAGGGGGTGGGAAGTGGATCTTACCCTCTGGGAAGGCTGCCTTCAAAGCAATTGTATCCTTGTATGAGCAAGTGCCTCTTCTGCTGAGCTGTGCCCCTTTCTCATTCTGGGACATAGTAAGACTCATTGGTGAATTCTGAAGCTCTTTCAGCATCGCAGACATAAAATCAGTGGACTGTTGTCTCTTATGCAGTGAAAAATGGCAGTCAGTTGAAGGGGATATAGGATAAAGCAAGGCACCTAGTTTCGCATACTTATGAGTGACCAATTTTGCATACTACTACTTACTTAGTAGTGTTGATATTTAGAGCCTGATTATTAGTAGTAAAATCAGACAAGGGAAACTTCTAAGTGGTGAAGTCCTTTGAAGAATATTTTCCTATATTTGTGATGATTATGAAATTCTCAGAGTGGTAAGGACATGTGCATCAGCTGTGAGAATATGTCCAATTTACTCCAAGATTGCCAGCTGAGTCGAATTGACTTTCCAGTGAAGCTACACCAGACAGATCAGCAAAGTGGTTTGGTTAGAGTACAAATCACAGATGGACACTGAGACTTATCCACAAAGGAGAATACCCAATGCAGTTAACATGGAAAATGGCCTACAGGTACTGAAATTTCAGGTGAAACACAACCTGGGGAGAAAGGGGGAGGGTGATGGAAGGTCTATATAGATAGTTTGGTCAGAGGTCAGGGTCACCCTCCTACTATATCAGCAGGAGCCTGGGGAGCACAGGTGCAGGGATGTCGAGCCAGAGAGGTGGTGTAGGTGTAGCAGGAGTTAGGAACTAGGTGTAGGGAGAGAGGGCGCTGAGATAGAGTAAGTAGCTCAGACACTGAGTCTGAATAGTGTATCTAGATACTACTAGCAGTAATGACTTTGTCGTTGAGCTGCTGTTTTCTGAGCCAAGACGATCATCTAGGCACAATTCAGTCTTCATTTCTCTTCCATCTTCGTGTCTGATCATTACTACCATTCTCCCACTTGCCTAGGATTAACACTTTTGAGTCACTTCATATGAGCTTCTGTTGTGGTGTTTCTCCAACTTTAACTTTTGGTTCTTCTCCTTCCCCCATGTTAAACAGGTCTCTGACAGGTGGTTATGGGCTCTTTCTTCTCACTATTTTCATTCTCATGATCTTGCTCCCATCTCATTACTCATCTCTTAAAGAGTATTGAATGACTTTTCCTAACCACTCTTTTTACTCTGGTTTCTTCATTTCATTCCACATACCCATGTCTGATTAATCTTTCCACAGTGTCTCTGATGTGCTGTTTAAACAGCAACGGAACACCTCCATTAGCTTTCTTTTGACTAATAAAAGCTGTCTTCTTGTTTAGGATTTTAAGGGTTTCTGCAACTGCACCTACCTCACCTTCCTGCATTGTCTCTGTTACTCCCTTCTGTTCCTTCCAAGTTCCAGTCAAGTTGAACTCCTCACTGACTGCCATCTTTGCCTTGCGTTTTCTGTCATCCTTCCTTCATTCATAACTTTCTGCTATTTTAAATGTTCTCATTTTTACCTGCTGAAAGCCCGTGTTTTCTTGGAGATCCAATTCGAAAGTCATTTCTTTCCATGGAGCTTCTTAGATCTTTCTGCCTAAAAGAGATCTTGCTCTTCCAGTTATTGCTGGTCTAATTCCGTATGCAAGAAATAGCTGGGTGTGGGTCATTCTTCTTGGCACTAGTGTGATTTTTTTTTGAGAAGGGAATATGCTCCCCAAAAGCATGGTGCGTTGGACGTGATTGGTATTTGTTAAGTGTGGGTTGGCTTTATGAGTGAATCAGATTGGTATCCTCCATATATTTTTACTTTGGGTCAGAACCAAAGTCAGAATTACCAAGTGGAATTGTGGGTACTTATAAGTGGCTTTGCAGATCACCATATATTCCCACATCCAGACTCTCATTTAGTTCTCACACTGGCCAGAATGGAGTCCTCTGAGGTCAGCAAGCTAGATGGCATGCATGGTAAGAACCAGAAAGTGTTTAATCGCTTGGATCATCAACTCTGCTTTTTCTCTTCTATATGATTTCTGTCAATGTGGAACTTCACATTTGGGTGGAAACTGTTTTTGCTCTATTACCAATGCTTTAATCTTTATCTTTCCTCCATTTAAACTATTAATTCTAGAGATGTTTAGTGCCATGACAAATGTATTTGTTTACAGTGCATTATTCTAAATATTTGATAACTGTGGTGTGCATCATTTGGCTGTTCTGTGGTATTTTGCCAAAATGGTTTTGAGAATCATTTTCTTAGGTTGTCTAATAAGATTTAAGTATAACTTTAAGACTTCAGTAGCACTCATGCTGGACATATTGCCTCAGAAGTTAAACCCGGACTTCTAAATTGCCTGGGTAGGCAAGTCTCTAATCCCTCCTAATCCCGGTGGCCTTCAGTTCTAAAGAAGCAGAATTGACTTGATTGATTCAGTCATTGGTGAAGGCTTCCAGATTGGGGCCAAGTCCAACACCCAACAGCAGCAGCCTAAGAGGCAGATTTTGGAGTCTCTGGAGACACTGGATCCAATAGTGTAGATCAGAGCTTCTTAAGCTTCACCTTATCGATACTTCCATTGTGAGGATAGCCTGTGCATCAGAGAATGTTTACTAATATCTCTGGCCTCTGCTCACTAAAGGCCAGTAACAATCCCTCATCCCCTACTTGTGATGACCAAAAAAGTCTCCTGAAAGACAAAAATCACCTCTGACTGAGAACCACTGGTATAGATGAAAAATTAAGAATCAGGTTTTGATTTTGCTGCTAGTTTAGCTTTGCCAAATTACTCTACTCCTCTGTGGTCTCAGTGTCCTCATCTGTGAAGAGATTGAGGTTGAATATGAGGATTTTTCTGGTTCCTTTTGGCTCAAAAACGGCCATTCTGTGATTCTAAGTACTGAGGTCCTTCAAGAAGAAAGCCTAGACCACGAAACAACATTTGCCATGATGGCAAGAACTCTAGGACTTAAAATGAATCATGGGAGAGGAGCAGCATTGCAGGTGAGCGTGGAGGTCACTGAGCAGGTAACACAGACAGGCCCCACAGTGATGGTTCTCTGGCCACCAACCAGATAACCCTTGGTTTAGATATTTCTGATTTCACCTAAAGAATGTGAACTAATCATGAGAAAGACATTAAAAGATCAGTTGCCAAAACATGGTCTTTTCCAAAAACATAGATATGTCTAAAGGGTACTCTATTGGTTAAATTTATTGTGTATCTACTCTGTACCAGGTTCTTCACATGCATTATCGTATTTAATCTAAACAATTATCCTGTTTTATGGATAAGGAACTCAGGGAAAATAGGTAACCTGACTGAGGTCACAAAGCAGAGAAGTGATTGGGCTAGGGTTTAAAGGCAGGACTTTGAGATCTATTCAAGTATTTTCACATTATTTATTTATTTATTTTTTATTTTCAGGATAACAGTATTCCTTGTTTTTACACCACACCCAGTGCTCCATGCAATTCATGCCCTCTCTAATACCCACCACCTGGTTCCCCCAACCTCCCACCCCCTGCCGCTTCAAACCCCTCAGATTGTTTTTCAGAGGCCATAGTCTCTCATGGTTCACCTCCCCTTCCAATTTCCCCCAACTCCCTTCTTCTCTCTAACTCCCCTTGTCCTCCATGTTATTTGTTATGCTCCACAAATAAGTGAAACCATATGATAATTGACTCTCTGCTTGACTTATTTCACTCAGCATTTTCACAATTTTTTACAGCTCTGGAACTCTCTCACTCCCATCCCCAACCTCCCAAAGAAAGCAGCTTGAAGATGAATAAAATCAAAGGGTCAGAAAGAAATGTACTTTTGGAGTTCATTTCCCCACTTCGCCTATTGTTCTTTTTATCATTAGGACATTTTACGTTTGAAAGTTTTCATATTTGTGTTCAGCTCTCAGGGAAGTTGACACTCTCACGAAAGTTTAATGAAATCTTTAAGAAGCTTTCAGGAAAATTTAATGAAATCTTAAATACAAAAAACAAAAAATGACCCAACAAGCTATATTTAAATAGTGTGATTGAAGGCAGGGAAATTCACCTCTACCACCAGGTTCTTTTTTCAAAATCATTTATTTTAGTACAACAACTTAAAGTACTTTGAAGCAATATAATCAGTCATACATGAGTATGTAACTTTTTACGCATAAAAAGTAAACAACAGAAAGAAAATCAGAGAAAAGAAAACTTGTTCTGTATTTTTCTATCCTCTGATTTAATAAGATAATGCCTTTTCAAAGTTCATGAGGTCACTGACTGAATTTTTCCCTTTGTCTCTCCATGAGTGGACTCATGCTCAGCTCTGAGTTGTATATTCCCATAACTTTGGGATGTCAGGCAGAGGGGACCTGAAGGAAACATTTTAAGCAAGCTGGAGGGAGTAGATTAAGCTGAGAAGATTTTTGGGAAGAGGCCTATCTGTAGTCTTCGCTTATCCATGAAATCCAAGTCTTGGCATGAAACTTTTGTCATGTTTGGGTAGGTGCCCCTACTTACCTGAATCTGTTTCTTCTTCGCCAGTAATAATTGGAAATAATAACACTTGCTTCCTAGAATTCTTGGGAGCTCAGAATGAAATGGGATATATGAAACCTTTGGAAATCTTTGGCACATGGCACAACATGGCACATGAATAGTGCTCAGTCACTTGAGAGCTTGGGAGATCCCTCACAGAGAAATCACAATTCCATGGCCACTGTGCAAAGAGCTTGCCCATCGACTGCATGCTTCTCTAAGGAAGCAGGAAGTAGGAGGAAGATAGGCCCTGCTTTTTAGGCAGAGACTGTGTCTTATTTACTGATGGATGGGATCAGCATTAACAGTGATTGTTGAGTGTCTTTTGTGGCACATGTTACAGAATAGAAAGAAGGTTGGGGTAGGTAGGCAGCGGAGCAAGCCACACAAAGTCAATAACCATTGAAACATGGCCCTTAATTTGGAAAAAAGTTTGAAATGGCCCAGTCTGGTGTGGCGTCATGGTCAATCTTTCCACAGGAAGGATAGTTCATCTTCATATTTCACTTTTCAGTTTTGAGAGAAAATGTGTGTTCTTTAAGCCAGGACAGAATGAATAACACTGTATTTTACTGGTTGATAACATGTATTCTAGAATCAGCATGCCTGGCTTCTCACCCCAGCTTTACTGTTTCCTAGGTATGACCTTAATTGCTTAATTTCTCTAAGCTAGTGGTTCTTAAGTGGTAGTGATTTCCCTCTCAGAGGCTATTTGGCAATGTCTGGAGGTATTTTTGGTTGTCACATCTGAGAGTGGGGTATTCTACTGGCATCTAGCGGACAGAGGGCAAGGATGCTGTTAAGTATCCTACAGTGCGCAGAACATCTCCACCATAACAAAGAATTATCTGGTCCAGGATGGGAGTGGTATGTATCAAGGTTGAGAAACCTTGCTCTAACCCTTACTTTCTTCATCTGTACAAAGGAAATAATAATAGTTCTTACCTATAAGGCTGTTGTCAGGGTTAAATGAAATAAAGATTGAAAGCATTAAGTGCACTTTCTGGCTTTTTGTAAAGGTAAAGAGTATTTTAGCTATTATTATTAATGTTACTATTTTGACCTATGGGTCATTGTTTATGTAGCACATTTATGAATTCTATTTCATAGTTTAAGTAGTTGACATATAGGATTTTATAGTGTATTAGATGCATTTAAGTTTTATAAGGAAAAAGAAATAAAGTCCTTCAAATCATGCATTGGAAGAGATTTTGAAATTGTTTTGAAGAGATAGTATTGTTTGGTTTATGTAAGTACAGTAGACTGAAATAAATCAGAAATTATAAATTCTGTATGCTATTATATTCTGTTAGCCCTGAAAAAGCATAAAATCACAGATTTTAAAAGAAATACTTTGATATTGTTGCATATTGTTACATAGGAGGCAATAAAGCAAAACAAATTTACTGAGAAATGAAGTCCCAACTGTCACATGCATTATCAGTAGATCAATGAAAACTGGTAGCTACAAGGTAAGCCTCAATATAAATTGGAATGGATTCCTACTTTTACACCAGACCACAAAAATGTCCCTTGAGTTAAATACAAGTCCAGTAGCCAGTACAGTAGGTCTGAATACATAGCTCTACCTGGAATCACAGGCCATACTCCTTTCAGGTCTGGTGGCAGGGCTCTGTCACCAGAGCTGGGACTGTCCTGGTTGTCTTGTCCCAATTGTCTTGTTTCCCTTTTGCATAAATACAAAGGGAGGACTTATGGGATGACTTTCCCTAACCTTTAAGCTGTGTTTCATCATTTAGATCATAATCAGGAGTTTCTTAGAGTTACACGACAATTAGCCTAAGAAAAGAGCCAATATGGATTGTGAGGTCCGTGATCATTCTCTGCCTGTATGCCAGATTGATAATTCCAAGTAATTTTGCTGTGATTTTGCAGTGATTTTACTAGTTTTCATGTCCTGTGTTGTTAGTAATATTAACAGTAGAAATATATTTACTAGTCACCACGGTTTACTCATGAGCCATTATCAAGAAAAAAAAAAATAGATGGGGCGCCTGGGTGGCTCAGTCAGTTAGGTGTCTGACTCCTGGTTTTAGCTCAGGTCATAATCTGCCGCTCCCCGCCCTCCATGCTCTCTCTCTCTTTCCCAAATAAATACATCTTAAAAAAATAGGAGAAAGAGAAAAAGAAAATGAACCCCTTTGGTAAGGCAAAGAGTGCCTGTTTGATGGGTACACAGAAGCCTCATTCCCTCAGGGCTCATAGTACTGCTCGAGGGTGGGAACGAACATACTGCATAATAATAATATCAATGATGGTGGTGATGACGGTGATGGTGATGGTGATGGTGGCAGTGATGGTGTTGGTGGTGCCCCATGCATACAGCTATTTATTAAGACTGTGGCTTAATGCTCATTAGATCCCACTAACTTCAGACTTAACCTGTTTGCTTTTTATCTGCTTTTTTCCCCACTGCTGACTTCTCTGTATTGAGAGATGGGTTCCAGGAGCATGATTTGGGGATTTGACAGATAAGGTGCTGATGAAGCCATTGTGTAGCTTAAATAGCTTCCCATTTAGCATCATTACTTTGAATAGAAAGAAATTTTCCTTAAATGAGTCTCTTGTGTGGAGAAGGGTACTTTTGATCTTTAGATTGGTGGGGTGGATGATTCCCCCTCCTTGATATCCATGACTTCCTCCTTTGGTTCCTGTGGGGTACTGTAGGGGCATAATTATGCCAGAAGTTTATTAACAAGGCAACATAACACTGACACTCAGAACATGGCTTTTGGGGTCTGAATGGCCTCAATGTAAATCTCATTTCCACCCCTCCTTAATTTTGTGATATTTCAGCTTGATAAGCATGCATATTCTCAAGGTGTGGGCTACTAATTGTTCCTAACTCTTAAGGTTGTTGATAAGGATTAAAGGAGACATGTATGTATGGTAGATGACCCAGTTCTAGGCATATAATAAGTGCTTAATAAATATTAGCTGTTAATATAATGCCTCCCTCCCTATAAAAATTAATGGCTATTGAATGAGACTTCTCCTCATAATAAAGAACGAGACCTTGCTAATTCTCTGCAATATTTGGCCTCCCTCAAGGACTTATTCTGCTTGTACAGGAGATTAATTCTTCAGGATCTCATTAGTCAAAGGAGTAGCTGGACTGGTGCCAGCAAATTATGGACAGAGGTGGGAGAATCTGCCTTGTGCATCAGGCTGATTCATAAAGTTGTGAAGATAAAGTACAGGTCTCTAGAAAGAGCCTAAAAGAAGGAATCCAACTGTTTAGTCAAAGATTCTAGTTGTTACCTGCTCTCTGCTATTCTCTTGGCCCCTGTATTTATCTTTTAAGATGTCCTGCCATGTCCATGTCAGGGGGCAGGGACCTACCATCCCTGCCAGAGATTTAAAAGAGGAAGTCAAGTTGCAAAATGAAAGCTAGTCCACATGGTTGCATTAACAATACTACTCAGAGGTTGAATGAAGAGCAAATTAGAAATATTTAGTTTTAAAAGTGGGTTCTGGGGCACCGGCTCAGTAGGTTAAGTGTTCTACTCTTGATTAGATTAATTAAATTAATTAAAATTAATAGCCATTAATTTTGGCTCAGGTCATGATCTCAGGGTCATGAGATCAAGCCCTGCGTGGGCCTCCACACTCAGTCTGCTTGAGATTCTCTCTCCATCTCCCTCTGCCCCTTCCCCACTTTCTCTTTCTCACTCTAATGTCTATAAAAAAGATAACAATGACTTCTGCCAAAAGTATTGAATAAAATAAAATCAGCATGTTTTATTGGTAGGTATAGATTTTGGCTTGTCTGACTTCATTCCTAGACTCTTCACTTTACTATATACTTACTGAGTATCAGCTGGGTGATGGTCAGGCACTGTGAGACATTAAAAAATAAAAATAAAAGGACTAAGATGTGGTTTCTACCCTCAAGGAGCTAAGGACATAATGGGAGAGAGAGAGGGACCCAGGCAGGTTATTTCAATATGAGGTTTTTCATGGAGGTATAGAGGAGTGCTCTGCTTAGTTTGGGGACTCAGGAAATCTTGTTGGAGAAGACCCTGAGCTGAGATTTAAGGGTGAATAAGAGAAAATAGCCAGATATGGAAAGTTTTTATGAGTATTTATTTAGAAGGAGTAACAGGAGCAGATACTTGATTTTAATAACTTGTTATCTGAGTCCCAGTCTCTGCTCTGGCTTGAGTGGGTTTTGGTATGCAAGGGTAGGGCAGGATCAGTGTGCTATGGGTCTCCTAGGGTTGTGTCATGAATAGTAGTGAGCTGTTGCTCAGAGAAGTAGGTTATCACTTCTCTAAGGGCTGCAAGCAAAGCAAAGGAGACAATTAATAAAGATTTCTCTTTATTTAAAGGCATGTACTGTGGCCATCTGGACCCTGTGGACCACTTGCCTGTTAGAATGGCTCATCCCAAAGAAACCAAGAACTACTTCAAAATAAAAAAGGCAGATAAAAAAAGAATCTCCTATATCTTCGTAAGAGAGTAGAGATTAGAAGTAATGATGGAAAATGTTCTGTCCTCTATTTTCTCAGTTTTTATAAGGCTGGTCTTTTTTTTTTTTT
>NW_019154100.1:31292339-31492910 GCF_002288905.1 Enhydra lutris kenyoni | reverse complement strand
CTTTGGATTCACTTCTCTGCCAGTCCTACCTTTCCGAAAGTGGTTGATTTTCTGTTTCTAGAGTTGCTGTTCTTCTTCTCTTCGATCTCCCGTTGGATTTGTAGGTGTTTGCAATCTTTAGATAAGCTATCTAGCTGATCTCCCGCTACCTGAAGTAGTCTCAGCCTGCTACTTCTCCGCCATCTTCTGTTTTAGATATTCTTATTTATTTTAAGTACCTAAATAATTTCTGAATACATTTTCATTGTAAAAAAATCAAAAGATTAGAGATAAAGGCAAAGTTTCTTTAAATCATTGGTTAACCGTGTTCTGTTTCCAGGTAACCACTGTTATGAACTTTTTTTTTTTTTTTTAAGATTTTATTTTTCATTTATTTGAGAGAGAGAGAGCATGAGAGGGAGGAGGGGTAGGGGACAAACAGAGTCCTGGCTCAGCAGGGAGCCCAGTGGTGGACTCTATCCCAGGACCCTGGGATCATGACCTGAGCCAAAGGCAGATGCTTAACTGACTGAGCACCAGGCACCCCTATTTATCAACTTTCTTATATTTCACTTTTATATGTTAAATAGAATTCATCAGTGAAACCACCTGGGCCTGGCCTGGGCTTCTTGTAGGAAGAACATATTCAAACATATTCAAAGTTCTCCAATGATATCAGAAACATCAGGAAGGTCTGTTAAAACACAGCTTGGTGAAACTCACCCCCAGAGTTCTGATTCTGTAAATCTGGGATGAGGTATGAGGATTTCCATTTCAAAGTTCCCAGGTGTTGCTGATGCTGCTAGACTGAGGAACTGTTAGGGTACAGAGTCGACCACCCCTAAATTAGACAGAGAACACTCTAGATAATGCAGGTCACACAGCGAGGTTTATTTCCAGCTGGCTGGGGTCCAAGTATCCGCCCAGCACAGCGGGTTTCAACAAGGACCCCGAGCACTCAAAGTCAAGGGTTTATATAGCATTTTCAAGGCACTTTTCCATAGCTACATACATCTCTTGCGCCCCACTTTGACAGTTTAACTTTGTTTAACTTTTTGCCACCCCGGTGTCACCCTGGGGTTAAGTGAGATTTAGGTTTAGAAGAATTTTCACCTTAATTACATTTCCTTCGGCCTCAGCCTCCTACAGTTTTATGGTGGGGAGGGCGACCTTTGGCCTCGAGGTACTGAGCCATTTGTCTCTGGACAATGGGCCATTGAAAAGATGGCCTTTTTGTTGTAAATCAACCAGGACATTTGCAAACCAAGGGAGATTCTGGTCTAGCAGGATTGTGATCTCTGCAAGTTAACTATTTGTTTTTTCTTCAACATTTAGTCCCTGTAGCGCCATCACCTAACTGCCCTGGTGGTATATGATTAAGTTGTTTCCTAGGTTTTAGCTGCTTTCTCTTATCTCAAGTCATGTGCGCCCTGTGGGCTGGTTAGGGACGCTCAGTAAAATGGCTTCCCGGCCTTCAGGATGGCCATTCTTATGCTAACCCACTCTTACAGTGCAAGGTGCCAGCTTTTGCTTTGCCAAGATGGCTGTATTTATGTCAGGGCTAGACTCGAGGTGGGTACAGCCTTGTCTTTCTTGGCCTCCACGCCTGGAGCTGGTTTCTGGGACTTGTTTTTAAGTCCCCTGGGGGAAGGGGAGCAGGGACAGTAAAATAGGTCCTTACAGAACCACATTTGGATAATCACTGCCTTAATGGGTGTAGGAGTACTCTGATTTTCTCTTTCTTCCTTGGGTCATTCTTGGTAAGTTCTCTCAAAATTTGTTCATTTATCTATATTGTGATATTCATTGATATGATATTGCTTACCATCTTTTCAGTTTCTGCAAAATCCGCCGTGATACTCCTTCTTTTATTCTTAATAATGGTAATTTGTGCTTCAGCTCATTATTTTTTTTCAGTCCTTTCCACTTGTTTATTATTACCTATTAATGTTTTAAAAAACCCAACTTTTCTCTCTCATCTTTTCTGTTGATGCTTTCTACTCTTTCTTATTTCTTTCTTCCTGCTTACTTTGGGTTTAATTTTCTAACTTATTAAGATGAAACGTAGAGCATTTACTTTAAACCTTTCATCTTTCTAATATAGATATTTAAGCTATACAGTTCCCTGTAAGTTATATAGTTCTTCCTCTGTATCTCTGTGTTGTCTATGCCTATAGTGTTTTCACACTGGATTCTAGTTAGTTCGTCTCCCTAAGCATCCCATAAGCTCCTTCATATAAAAGACCCTCTTAATCATTTTTTGTTTCCCTAATAAATCCAGGATGACTATGTCAGAGCAAGTGGATGAGTGAATATGGTTGACCTGGTGGCTTAGATGCTTTCTCCTTTGTCCTTGTTTCTTACATATGTGGTTCTCAGACACAGGAGCACCATTTATGGAAGGAAAAGTCATTTTTGAAGCAAACTATGTGGGAGTTGAGAAGTCCTTGTTTTGAAATACTGTTATAATAGGTGGCAGTAAGGCCTGCTTGGCACTCGGAGAACATTATTCCACTGCCTAAGTTGGTTGAATTTTCTCTGAGCTACCCCCTCTCTGGCATTTTATTTGGAGTCTAGGCCGCTCTTCGTGCTCATTACCAAATGGGGTCAAAATGAAATTTCTCTCCCTTCAAGTCAGATTTCACAATTGACCAGGTACATTATGGCTGAAATGTGGGGCTGCTTTTTCCATTTCCACAGCAGCTGCTGGTGTGGATGGCTGTGAGAGGCCAGAACTGCCCTCTGCTAATGTACTTACATACTAGAACAGATATGGGCTGATCCCGTTGGAATTTTGCACTACTGGGTCTTGAGATTTAAACTCTCCCATGCATGGATTTTCTGGCTTTTGGCAACTTGTTCAAAGGAAGAAGCATTATGGTGTTTGTTTCCCCAGGGAAAATGGGAACTTCTTTGGAGCATTGAGCTTGGAGGCCCATCATTATACAAGTCATTTACAGTAAAGAGTTAATAACAAAATATTATTACTTTATTCTCAAACTTTTAAATCCATACCAGGGGTATAGATCTCAAAACAAGCACATAAACTAGGCCGAGGAGACATTAAACTTTGATTAGAAATCACAATGACTGTGATGATAATAATAATAGCTATGATGGTACAGGATAATACATGATAGTCATTGTATTCCCGGCACTAGGCTAAGTGCTTTCCTCATTTATCTTATTTAATTTTGGCTATAACCTGGGTGTAGGTGCTTTTGTTGTTCCTATTTTATGGGTGAAAAAAAAGTCTTAGAGAACACAAGCACTTACCCAAGGTCAGAAAATAGTAGGAATTAGTTTCAGCTGAGGCCAGTTTGGCACTGAAGTCCTCTGCTGTCCTGCCTGTTTCTTTGACTCTGGGAGATGGCAGGATGGTGACAAAGTGGGGTTGTAACTGTGCTTGCACAACAGTCCATCATCAGGTCTGGTTTCAGTCATGATGATACAGGTGACTTGGGCATTTGCTTAATTCCTCTGTTTAGTTTCCCTGTGCATCGGAAACTGATGATGACTAGGGGCTACCTCGAACATACCGGCGGGAGAAAAGGAAAAATAATCCTTGTGGAGAATGAAGACCTTAATGAAAGCTGTACCAAAGGGAAGGATCTCCAGTTTGCTCAACCGTTTCTTGTGCTGCTCAGGGATGGCAGAATGCCAGCCTGGCATCTCTGTCCGAGGCACAGATCTGTGCTGGCACAAATCAGCACTTCTTCCTTTTTGTGAGATCTCTGATGAGATGTGCCTTGTGATCAAGTATAATTGAGGTGGTGGTGGGGGAGTATCTAGAAGCTCCAGTCCCATCTGTGGGGCCACAGGAGGACTTGATTTCTCTTTCTGTCTGCTTTTAGAAGTTCATTGAGGAAACCAGTTTTTCTAGTTCTCTCCCTAAGATTCCTCCTTTTTTTTTTTTTCTTGCAAGAGGCTGATTTCCAGGTGTTCTAAATCAGCAAGTGGTTTTCCTGCCCACTGTGACCCACGATAAGAAACGATTTTATACTGTGACTAAGTGTGTGTTTGCACACACATGCTCACACCCCCACACACTGACAACTGAAATAAAAGTTTATCTCACCACGAGTAATTAAACCGGATATCTCATATTCTATTCTGTTAACATAGTAAACTGTTTTTATTACCCACTGATGGGTAGCAACCCATAATTTGAAAATTACTGGTGGTGATCAGTGGGTGCTGAAAATACGGGCATAAATTATATCCTTTTATGGATATATTTGAGTGTCCACGTCTACCCCAAATGCATTAGTAAATTCAAATGTGTGTTTTTTTCTAGGGATAATTTAACAACTCTCCAAGAGTCTTGGGGTTTTCTGCCAACCTAAATTAGAAGCAAGTTGTTTGAACCTCTCTGAGGTGGGTAGATCGAACCAAAAGAAATGGCCCACAGAGGAAGAGCATGGTAGAGTGTCACAGTGAAGGCCCAGGGCCCTTGGCCTTTGCCTGCCTATGTGGTTCGAAGGTAAACACAAAGTAGTGGGAGTGGCCTGTGTCTTAGGGAATCACTTCTTACTCTAATAAACCCCCCCGAGGATCTGCATTCTTTGGGACTTTGCAGTAGATAGCACTAGTAATGGAAAGCAAGATTTTTTTTTTTCCTTTCCCAAGTGCTGACAGGAGGAAGGATATTCATCCCTTTGATAACAAAAGGAATTGGGCTTCTCTGACGCACAGGGCAGCATGAAATGCAAATGTATTCCGTATTCCGTATGCGTATCCATTCTTCACCCTGCCTTCCAGACTGTGAGTTCATTAAAACTACTGAATGAGTTCCAGGGTGAGGAAGACGAAGCTGTCATTTGCTGTGTTCCATGGTTTGCTTCTCCCTTTTCTCTAAGCTCATTCATCTGTGGCTGAGTCACAAAGAAACAGCACACTCACCCCAGAGCATCCTGCACCCTAGTACCACTTGGCGACCTGACATTTATTTGATTCTGTTAGAATACAGTCGAGACAGAGTTTACCCTTCCTCTCTTGCCTCCTCCTCCCTGTGGATTCAGTTCTCAGTTCACCATGGGAAGATGTAGCCTTGTTTGTTGATCTCAGTTGATGATGAGTTTTGAGAAGTCACCTTCTGAATTAATTGTGTTGCTGATGGAGTTTGTATTTTCCAGTTCATGGGCTGGTCTTCTCACACCTGCATCTCTCTGCTCACTCGTTAGCTCTTTGTGTACACGTGCTTTCCTGCTGCATCGCTCTTGGGAACTCTGCAAACAGCACTTCTGAAACTTTGCTGTGATCACCTTAAATATGTTGTTGATAAAATGCAAATTTTGATCCAGTAGGTCTGGGGTGGAACTTGAGACTCTGCATTTCTACTGGGTGATGCTGATGTCCCTGGTCCCTGGCCCTTTGAATAATGAGGCTCCATAGGCCGGCATGTAGGTGCCCGAGAGGCCACTGTTGTGTGGATGTTTATTGGTTTCAATACGCAGTGTGTGACTAGGGGGTGGTAGATTTTAATCTATAATAAGAGAATCAGGAATCATCATTCCTTCTAGGTAGAGTTGTTATGTACCATCCAGTCTGATCACTCTTCTCTCTTTCGGGAATAAATGCCCTGTTTCCTATCAGGGGCTGTCTCTCCACTCCTGCAGCAGTAAATGGATTCATTGAGACCTTGATTCTTGCCTTGGAGTTGTGAGGACCAGAGTAGGCCCAGGTGGCCAAGAGTTGGGAAAATTCTCAGGGTGTGAGAGATTCTTGAGAGTGACATATTTAACCAGGAAAAAGTAGCCAGGGACTGTTGTGAAATACCTGCTGATCTGGGACACCACCTGACAGTGGAGTGACAACAAATAACTTTGTTTTCCTCTTCAGGAAAGCTCCTCCAACACCCCCCCCAATGGGGCCCCCCCCCAAAACACGAATGAAGTCAAACCCTTGCTGCAGCCTCTTCTTTCCAGGATAGCACGTGGCTTTTCTCACTAGTGGTGGCATCATGGATTTCTGCAACACATGATTAGAACTCTACACTACCATGATCAATTTAAGAGGGAGGATATCTGATCCTTTGATATTGCTGTAGCTTTGGCCCTAGAAGGAATCTCAGATGTCATCTGGTTCAGCCTCAGGTGAAGCAGCAAGTTCATATGGTGAAGGGTTGTGGTCAAGGTCAAGCAGCCTGCAACTAATTGCTTGACTTCCAAGAAAGTAGAAAACTGGTTTCACAGTCTCTTGCTGTTTCTCCTCCAAGCAGTGCTGCTCCTGGATTACAGACCTATGGCTTTGGCTCTTCAGTGCAGATACTGTGACACTGAATCGGGTCTCCTTGCCCTGCTTCCTCCCATTCCTATGCCTCCTCCCGTGTGCATGCCCATGGACCCTTATGGTTGGAACAGGACCCTTCCGTTCTTCACACCAGATATACTAAATGCCGTGTCCTTGCCTTTGTTCCCTGTGTCCTGCTTAAGTCGTTGATTCTACTTATACATCAAGGCTCTGGTTAAATTCAATTTCTTTCTTGAATCCAAGATCACTAGCCTAAGTGTCAGGAGCCCCAAGTTCTAGTCCTTACCCCAAATAAGCTATGTAACATGGATAAGATCTTTATACCTCTGTGCCTCAGTTTCCTCCTATGGGAGAGGAAATTTACCTTATATTTTATGATTTCTTGATCTCCAATTCCACACCAACTACTCCTTTCTCAGAATGTTACCCTTGAGACACTGTGGAGAAGGTGTTAGCTAGACCTGAGTTAGAATTTCAGCTCTGTTATTAATCAGTATATGGCTTTAAACACATTATTAATCTCTCTGGGCCTCATTTTCTCACTGGTAAAAGATGGGGTTGTTGGGAGGATTAAATGTATAGTAAAATTATCTAGCACATATTAAGCACTGTGAGGATACTTTTTTAAAGGTAAAATTATAATTCATTCAGGTATAAAATGAGTATGTGTTTAAGATTATAAATAAAATTTATAATTATTTTTATTAACATATAATATATTATTTGCCCCAGGTCTGGGGTCTGTGAATCGTCAGGCTTACACATTTCACAGCACTCACCATAGCACATACCTTCCCCAATGTCCATAACCCAATAAGATTTTATTTAATTCATCATTAACAAAGGAACGGGTAAGAGGTTACAACAAGATTATCCACCATGAGCAAGTGGGATTTATCCATGGGATGCAAGGGTGGTTCAACATTTGCAAATGAATCGATGTGATAGAACAAATCAATAAGAGAAGAGAGAAGAACCACATGGTCCTCTCAATTGATGCAGAAGAAGCATTTGACAATATACAACATCTGTTCCTGATTAAAATGATTCAAAGTATAGGGATAGAGGGAACATTCCTCAACTTCATAAAATCTATCTATGAAAAACCCACAGCAAATATCATCCTCAATGGAGAAAAGCTGAGAGCCTTCCCTTTGAGATCAGGAACATGACAAGGATGCCTACTCTTGCCACTGTTGTTCAACATAGTATTAGAAGTCCTAGCAACAGCAATCAGTCAACAAGAAGAAATAAAAGGTATTCAAATTGGCAAAGAATAAGTCAAACTCTCTCTCTTCACTGATGACATGATACTTTATATGGAAAACCCAAAAGACTCCACCCCAAACTGCTAGAACTCATACAGCAATTCAGTAATGTGGCAGGATACAAAGTCAATGTACAGAAATCAGTTGCTTTCTTATACACTAACAATGAAACTATAGAAAGGGAAATTAGAGGATCGATTCTATTTACTATAGCACCAAGAACCATAAGATACCTGGGAATAAACCTAACCAAAGAGGTAAAGGATATGTGCTTGAGGAACTACAGAACACTCATGAGAGAAATTGAAGAAGATACAAAAAGATGGAAGAGCATTCCATGTTCATGGATTGGAAGAATAAACATTGTTAAAATGTCTATACTGCCCAGAGCCTTCTATACTTTCAATGCCATCCTGATCAAAATTCCACGAGCATTTTTCAAAGAGCTAGAACAAACAATCCTAAAATTTGTATGGAACCAGAAGAGACCCTGAATTGCTACGGAAATGTTGAAAAAGAAAAACAAAACTGGGGGCATCACGTTGCCTGATTTCAAGCTTTACTACAAAGCTGTGATCACCAAGATGTGGGAGGCCACAATAAGGCTTGAGACGAGGACCAAACCAGGCCCCGACTTGTGCCTCCTTTAAAGTCTGAATAACCTAACAAAAGGTTTAGGATGGGAAAAGTTGAGTAGCACTGAGAAAGGGTCTGTGCTATGTGTTGTGCGCTCACCTACGTGACTTCCCACAGGCTTGCTAAACAAATGAGAACAATTCGGTTGGGGTCATAAGTTCATGGCTGGTCCTTGCTGCCCTAGTACAGCCCATAAATTACTTTCAGGTTTGCTGTATCAATACAGAACAATTGTACTGGCATCAGCCATTTGGCGTCACGAGGTCTGCTTATAGTTAATTGGGAACTCGTGGTTGTTTAACTAGACACAGATGTATTGCTTCTCCTATTGTAATATCACTATATATATGGCCTTAATGCTTTGAATAAACTTAGTACTGTTGGACATCCTCCTCAGTGCTCCTCCTGCCCCCATCTCTCTGCTTCTTGAGTTTTTTTCTTCATCCTCTTACTCTCACGTTCCTGGTCGATTTGTTGCGCCGGCCACAACACCAAGACAGTGTGGTACTGGCACAGAAACAGACACATAGACCAGTAGAACAGAGTAGAGAGCCCAAATATGGACCCTCAACTCTATGGTCAAATAATCTTTGACAAAGCAGGAAAAAATATACAGTGGAAAAAAGACAGTCTCTTCAACTGGTTCAAATGGTCATCCAAAGAACAGACCCATAGATTAGAAAGATGCGAATGGAGGGCAGAGATTTTTGCAGGAGGGAAGTTGACTGCCTCCCCAGCAGACAGAATGTATCTGCATGTCTTTAGACAAGAATTATTTTGTATTGGGGTGGCTGGGTGGCTCAGTTGTTAAGCCTCTGCCTTCGGCTCAGGTCATGATCTCAGGGTCCTGGGATAGAGCCTCACATTAGGCTCTCTGCTTAGTAGGAAGCCTTCTTCTCCCTCTTCCACTTCCCCCGCTTGTGTTCCCTCTCTTACTGGTCTCTCTCTGTCAAATAAATAAATGAGATCTTAAAAAAAAAAAAAGAATTATTTTGTGTTATTATCAGTTATCTACAATTTACAGAATTGTCAAAGGACTCAAAGGCTATAGGGGTTATGCTTCTTATGGTGAGGACAGAAGCAAGAGAGACAAACCACTTGGTCACCTTTAACACTTTTGCTTCAGGAGTATATGTCATGACTCACACTCCTGTGGGCAGAATGGTCTCATGGCCAAGTCCAACATCAGTGGGATTGAGAAGACCTCTCATAGGGGTAGAAGAGGTCTATGTAGCAAATGACAATAGCATCTAACACAGTTTGTGTTTATTTTATAAATTCTTAATCAGTTTTATTATAAAGTTAGCCAAAGACAAAGAGGAGCTGTGAATCATAGTTGCAATCCTGCATCAAGCTCAGCATCTAGTAAATTTCTCCATTTTATGTTTATTTCACAGTATTACCAAGACCTTGAGTCATACACAAGTAGAAGCATATGAATGTGTTCAGGTTTACATGAGAAGATTTGTGGAGATGTGAATTTTTAAAAAATATGCAATTCAAAGGAACTACTTCTCTGTATTCAGGGACACATCCCCATGTTCAAATATCTACACAGATATGGTGGGAGAAGCTTTTTTCTTAGGCGAGCACAAATACCTAAGTGTGAATGTGGTTGGTTCCGGTACGTTAAATTTTGACTTGGGATAAACACATTTGGGAGTGTGCCTTTTTGATTTAAAATTCTTTTTTTTTTCTATACAAGTAAAATATGAATGTATTTGCCCTATAAAAAATTGAAATATTACTGAGAAAGCTAAAGCATTCAGTCTCCTTTGACTCTCCCTCTGTCTCTCCACCTATCCTGATCCTAGGTTCCTCCTGAGATATTAATAACTATTATCAGTATGGGGTGCATGTATTTAATATAATATGTATTTCTCAGCAACTTGCTTTTTCAAGCAATCACATCTTAGGTTTTTTAAAGATTTTATTTATTTTAGAGAAAGAGAAAGAGAGTGGGAGAGAGCACACAAGTTGGGGAAGAAAGGGGAAAAGAAGAGAATCTCAAGCAGACTCCCCATCAAGCACAGATCCTAACACGGGCTCTATCTCATGGCCCTGATGTTACGACCTGAGCCGAAACCAAGAGTCAAATGCTTAACTGACTGAGCCACCCATATGCCCCCATATCTTGGAAATCTTTGTTAGCTCCTAAACATTTATCTCTTTAGAAAATTAATAATATGTCTAAGTCGTAGTTAATTGGGCTGCTTGCCTAATGGTAGGCATTTTGTTGTTTCCAGTTCTTTGCTATGATGAGTTATGCTGCAATCAAATAAGAAGGCCCATTATAGTGTTTATTAAGGGACAGTCTTTAAAATGCACAATTGCGATGGCTAAACTCTGTGCTTTCTTAGTTTTTCAGAGGTATTGGTGCATATAATTGGTGTTCATCAGTTTGAAAATCCCTTTTATAACATTTACATTATTATTTAAATCTAGGTCCCGTTACCTGTTTGGGTAAAAGTCATTAAATGTGAAAATCTTGCTCTCAAACTCTTGATTCCTTGAGTTTATTTCTGTGAAATGCTGTGATATCTGCCCCCTTCCCCGCTGCCTTCTCTCCTCCATTCCATCTTTCGTCTCCTCCCACTCCTCACTTCACCTCCCTCTACTTTTTTTTTTTTTTTTTGCAGGCCCCAAATAGCATCTCACATATTATTTCTTGATTTATTCTGCTTCTATAAGATCTTTAGATCATTGTAAAAACAGAACTATGTACAACATTACTTCAAATCCTAAAGATCAACTTGGGATCAAAAATTCTTTGTTTTTCCAAACAGGATGGGAAGGATATGAACTGGAAATAAAATTAACTACAACAATAATAAAACTGAGATTGAGCTGGTTTTCACATTAACGTGGATCTTAAACTTGTTTTTTATTGATTTGCACATATTGAAGGGATGACTTAAGTGCTCTTCTTACTATGCTAAACTTTTTAAAAAAAGATTTATTTATTTGAGAGAGATTGAGAGACAGCGAGGGAGAAAGAGAGAATGTGAGTGCGCATGAGGGGAGGGCCATAGAAAGAGAATCTTCCAGCAGACTTCTCACTACACTCTGAGCCAACGAGTGGCTGGATCTCATGACCTTGAGATCATGACCTGAGCCGAAATCAGGAGTTGGACCAAGACACCCTACTCTGATGGACTTCTAGTAGCAAGAATAATAAGATATGTGAAGAGATTGAATAAGTGCATTTGAATTAATAAATAAACATTTGAGAAGGGGGAAGCATGGGATCTTTTAGATTTACACTGAAAGTCCAAAATCTCTGCTGTTCCATATGGCAACCACTGGTCACAAGTGGCTATTGAATCCTTGAAATGTGGCAACCACTGCTGCATGTTGAAATGATAAACATTGGGATACCTTAAATAAATAGTGAGATACACTGTTTTAAAATGTAGCTGCTAGAAGATTTTAAATGCCACCTGTGACTCTCAGTAAATTTCTATTGGACGACACTGTGGTAGCTGGGAACCAGGAGGAAAACTGTCCCTAGCCAGAATTACTTTTGCATTCCCTTCTTTGGTAAAGACAAACTTAAGTTCTGATCCTACCCTCAGTCCCCAAAGATGATTAAGTTGAAATCCCAAGAGGACTTGCCTGTGCTTTTTTTCTGATTGGTTTTGAAGATTTAATACGGTTTCAGTGTAAGACTCATTATATCAGATTTTTGCTGCTCTGAAAACACGAAGTGAAGAATTGAAGGAAATGGTAATCACTACATTACCCTAACAGATAAAAACAATTTCTTTTTGAAGTTTTTCTGCAGTAGATTATAATGCAGCTCATAACAGTGAGACTCATCTTGATAGAGATTCAGAGTTGTGATTTTTGATTGATAAAAATTCCTTACTTTAGCCTCTTTACCATTTTTGATAAGCTTCTTTGCCTTTGCAAAGAAAATTGAGGCAGTTACATTCATTTGTGACATATTTGGAGTCTTACCCTTTCCCATCTTGGTAAAGACAGCATTTCTTTGGATTGTTGTAACTTGATAACTATTCAAACACACACACACACACACACTCTACCACTAATTCTGCATGTCAATATTTTTGGTTTGGCTTTTGTCAGTCCCTGAAGATTTTTTTTAAATAAATAATTTTATTTTTTAGTTTTACCTTCACTGGAAAACTGAGTGTAAGGTACAGAGAATTCCCATATGCCCCTGCCCCTACACACCTACAGCCTTCCCCACCATCAACTTGATGAACCTACACTGACATATAAGCATCGCCCGAAGTCTATAGTTTATATTAGGGTTCACTCTTGGCATTGTAAGTCCTTCCATGTTTGGACAATGCATTATGACAGATATCCGTTTATATGGAGTAATTTCATTGCCCTAAAAATCCTCTGTGTTCCATCGATTCATCCCTCCCTCCCCCAATCTCTGGCAGCCACTGATCCTTTTTACTGTTTCCATAGTGTCATCTTTTCCATAGTGTCATATGGTTGGAATCGTAAAGTGTATAGCATTTTCAGATTGACTTCTTCCACTTATTAAAATGCATTTAAGATTCCTCCATGTCTTTTCATGGCTTGATAGCTCACTTCTCTTAGCACTGAATAATGTTCCATCATCTGGATGTACCACCGTTTATTTTTCCATTTACCTACTAAAGGATGTCTTGTTGCTTCCAAATTTTGATAATGATGGATAAAGGTGCTATAAACATCTCTGTGCAGGTTTTTCTGTGAACGTAAGTTTTTGGTTCATTTGGGTAAATACCCAGGAACATGGTTGCCAAGTTATAAGATAAGAGTATATTTAATTTTTTTTTTTTTAAGATTTTATTTATTTACTTGAGAGAGAGACAGTAAGAGAGCACATGGAAGGGGAGAAGTTCAGAGGGAGAAGCAGACTCCATGTGAAGCTGGGAGCCTGATGTGGGACTTGATCCTGGGACTCCGGGATCATGACCTGAGACGAAGGCAGTCGCTCAACCAACTGAGCCACCCAGGTGCCCATGTATGTTTAGTTTTTTAACAGACTTCTAAACCATCTTCCAAAGTGGCTGTACCATCTTGCATTATCATTAGCAATGAATGAGAGTTCCTGTTGCTCCATATCCTTGCCAGCATTTGGTGTTGTCAGTGTTCAGGATTTTGGCTGTTCCAATAGGTGTGGGGTGGTGATGATTGCTTTCATAGGCCCAGATCAGTGAGTGGTTCAGTTGGAATTCTCTTGTCCCAGCAGAATACTGTTCTTAGAGGACTGAGGTATGTTCTTGATGTTCTGAAATGGACAGCGAGTCCCTTCTGTGGTGGCTATCGAAGGATGAGAGGAGATGCAGACCAGATGGGGCACCAACACTTTGTCTGACATGCAAGCTGTGGCCAGCTCTGCTCTGTGGGTGAACATAAGGAGAGCACAGGCTATGCACTTGGCAAGGGGAAAAGTGGGAATGCTCAGTTTGAGCTGGAGACAGCCTTTGTTCCATTTGGTGTGGATTCATTCTAACCATGGTTTCTGAATTATATTGGGAGGAGTGTGTGTGTGTGTGTATGTACAAATGAATGCTTGTGCACATGTGGGGGGATATCGGTTACCTCAACGTGTAGCTTTTGTTCTCCGAGAGCAGCTTGTGTAACCAGCTGTCAGATGGAGGGCCCTGATTAGCGGAGCAAATTCCTGGGACGGTATTACAAGGAAACAGAAGCTGCCAGAACTTGGTTGGCCTGAAAAGACACAACTAGGTAGGTGTTCTGATCCTCCTCCCTAAGATCGAAAAGAGAATGTACTTCCTTGTGAACAGAGCAGTGGAGTGGGGGCCTGTATCCTGACTGTGTGTGACCTTTGGCTGTAAGTACAGATTGGGAACTGCGTCTATGACATGGGTGCTGAATATGTAATCGTGGACAGGCCAATCCGCATCAACCAATAATTGAGCTTAACTGTCCTCTCCCTGTTGTAGTGAAATCCCACCCGTGGCAGACCTACCTCATGGCTCTGCCTTATTTCTGACGTGGTGAGAATTGGCTCACCCAGAGCTGCTATTCCTCCTCTCCCTGGCACTGCCCTTCTGCCTTCTGGTTGTCTACCCTATCTTGGAAGCCTCAGCCAGCCCTGCTAGGATCAGCTCCTCATGTTCTGAGTGGTAGCAGGCAGCTGTTTCAGCGATGTCTTCAAGCCGTGAATATATACATGCTTCTAATTACCATCTTCATGCCCCATTGGTTTCTGCTAATTCCCGCCACCATTGTTTCCTACCTCCACCTCCTCTCCACCCCCTGGACCCTTGCCTTGGCTTTGAGGCTGTCCTTGTGCTTGACTTCTCTCTCATACTCTGTTTTTGGTGTCTGGCATCAGATGAATGTAAATAGATAGACACATTTAGAGATGGGAGAAAGTTTTCTGAAAAGATGGTAACTTTATATGAAGATGACTCTTAGCATGCTGCCCATTTTCTGCCTTGTCTGCTTTGACCCTTGAGGTCAGGGAGGATCCATTGCATTCTGGCTTCTAACAGCTGATTCTGGGACCATTTCCTGCTTTACTGGTTCTTGGCCTGCTCAACTGTTCCATTTAAACCTCCTGGACGGATTCCCTCATTGGGCTGGTACTTGAAGACATCACTTTCCTGGTGGCCTGTTTGCCATCTGTCCAGGTCATTACAATTCACTAAAAGGAACAAAAGGGGGGGGATTATATGCACTGAGAGAAGTGAAATTGCAATTATCTTGGGACAGAGACCTCTGTAGAGAGCCTGAGTGATAAGTATTTTGAGCAGGATCTTGTTAAAGTGCTACATTTCAGCTCTGTGGTTGAACTGTATATGGGATCCTGTGCTTCTGAGAGCTTACAGAACTGTGTCTTTCTGGTTTAGCAATTAAACTTAGGTCTCCTTAAAACAGATGCACCTAGATGAAATGAACTCTGATTTTATGCTTAATCTTTGCTGTCTCTGATGGTTGTTGAAGGAGGAAGAAATAATATTTTTCAGGAAGGTCATGCAATAAGAGAGTAAGGAGAGAAGAATAAAAGCATAGAGAATTTTTTCTTTTTCTTTTTGCTCATTGGAAATAAAATCAATACACATGATCCCTGAGCAGTATGGAGGTTAGGGGCACTGACCCATCCCATGGAATTGAAAATCTGCGTATAACTTCCGACTCCCTGAAAACTTTACTATTAATAGCCTACTGTTGACCAGAAGCCTAACTGATAATCAGTCAATTAATACATATTTATATGTCTTATGTACTATATGCTGTATTCTTACAATAAAGTAAGCTAGTGAAAAGAAAATGTTATTAAGAAAATCATAAGGAAGGGAAGATACATTTATGGAATTGTACTGTATCTATTAAAAAATCTGGGTGTAAGTAGACCTGTGCAGTTCAAACTTATGTTGTTCAAGGGTCCACCGTATTTCTTCAGTCCCAGCTCTGACTAAATACCATATATCCTTCTTTATTTTGCAGAACTACCTTATTAGGTTGTATGGGTCCCCATTGTATAAAGGTATATTGAAAGCTTAAGACAACTTTGTAAATTGTTCCTCAAATCAAGTTTTCATCAATTTTTAAAAGTTTTTAAAAAAGATTTTTATTTATTTGAAAGAGAGAGAGAGAGAGAACTCAACCAGGGTAGACGCAGAGGGAGAACCAGATTCCCCCCTGAGCAGGGAGCCTAATGCAGTGCTTGATCCCAGGACCCTGAGATCATGACCTGGGCTGAGGTCAGATGCTTAACCAACTGAGCCATCCACGTGCCCCTTAGCAATTTTCGATCTGCTAGGGATGTTACACATCTTCCTCCCTTCTCCTCTCACCCATATTTTCTTCAAAAAAGCATATGTTTTATAGCTTATTTCTGCACTCAGTATTTATATTTTAGTAGAGATAAACCCCCTGACATGTACTGATATACATTCACCATATACTTTAAGAACTTGTAATGTTTAAATAATGATAGATTCTTAGGAGTTTACGGAGAAATGTGCAGGGAAGTCTTGTGTATCCATCACCTAGTCTCTCCTAGTGGTACATGACTATGGTATGATCTCCAAACCAAGAAATTAACATTACTACAATCCATAGAGTTTATTCAGATTTTATCAGTTATGCATAAACTCTTTGCCGGTGTGTAAAGCTCTATGCAATTTTGTCACATGTAGCTTTGTGTAATGAGCCTCACAATCAAAAGACTCTACTGTACCATTACCATGGGACACTTCCATGTTATTCCTTTGTAGTCATACCCATCCCCTCTCCTCCATCCTTAATCCCTGGCAAATTCCTGATCTGTTCTTCATCTCTATACTTTTGTTGTTTCATGAGTATGACATAAGTGGAATCATATAGTATATATCCTTTGAAGATTGGCTGTTTCTTCACTTGTAAAATTTCTTCAAGTTTTATCCAAGTTACGCATTATCAGTACTTTGTTTTTGATTGCTGAGGAGTAGTTCATGGTATGGATATACCACAGTTTGTTTGACAATTCGCTTATTGAAAGATAGTTTGGGTAGTTTTCAATTTGGGGCTGTTACAAATAAGGCTGTTATGAACATTTCTGTGCGAGTGCCTGCATGAAAAAGAGGTTAAGTTCTTCTGATGTATGTTTAAAAGTTCATTTGAGCTTAAGCACAGAAAAACTCATCATGTTGTGTGGGAAGTTTGATGGCTTAATAATCATGGTTGAGGTTGTTTTTCAACAAAGAAAATCTTTAGCGAACATCATGGGTCAGAAGAGATTTCAACCATTGTAAGCCGTATGTTGAAGCTTTCACTAATCCCACTGGCTTTCATACTGATTTTGTTTTATCCATCTTATTCTAGAGTTAACCTTTCTGCCAGGACCAGTTGTATGGAAGTGTGTTCTATTTTTTAGGCTTTTTGTTTGTTTGTTTTTGTTTTTGAAATAGAAATAATGCAGCCACAAAAGCCAGCAGAAAAGTACTTTATTGAAAAATTGGTTGACCAGTTTTTAAAGTATATATGTATTGGTGGGGAGTAAGTAGGCAAGAGGAAGAGTAAGACAAGAGGAAGAGTAGGAGCAAAGTCTTTTTGGGCTTGCTTTTAAATGTTAAGAAACAGAACAAAACAAAACCAGAAATAAAAAGGAAGGCAAGAAAAGCAAACTCACAGTGGATTATAGTTTTGGTAATAGGATAATAAGAATCAATTTCATATTGATTTCCCACATCCTTGAGATTAAAATAAAATGACATGCAAACACTATAAAATACATAAAATTTTGTCATTCATTTTTTTTGTTCAAGTAGATCCAATTTAGTAGAAGAAGGCTTTCCAACAATATTCTTTACAAAGTGATAAATATGTAATTTGCTATTGATATCAGTGGATACATAGTAGAAACCATATTCATATTCTTCTTTTATCTTTTAAGTGCCAGGCCTAAGTGGATTCATTTGTTCATTTATTCATTTACTTATTCACTTAAATGATCTCCTAAATCATTACTAATACTTCTGCTGTATGCCTGGCTCCTGAAGGGGCCCATCCCATATTGCAAGCTCCTCTTAAACCACTTTATTTCCCATTACCCTGTGATTTATCACATTCAGGACTTCTTGGAACTACATTTGCCCCTTATGATCACTTGACTGAATTCTATGTTCTTCAAGGCCCACTTCAAATTATCTCCTCTATTGATTTGCTCCTGACTTTCCCTATCTAGAAATTATATAGCTTTCTTCTGATTTTCCTCAACATTTTATTTGTGATCCTTTAATATTTTCTGCTTTTAATTATGGTTATTATGTGTATGTCACATCTTTGCTACTCTGTTGTTAATTTCTTGAGTGCTGAGTTCCTCTTTGACCCTTCTTAGTATTTATTTGTTCTCTCCTCCTCTCCCTTTCCTTTTTTCCTTTTTCCCCCTGGCTCTTTCTTCTACCTTTTCATCCCTCTCTCTCACTGTTCATTTTTTTTTTCCTCTCTCTTATAGGTATTCATTAAATATTTGCTGACCACCTGCTATGTGCTAGACTATAATAGGGGCTTTGGATAGAGAGTATAAAAACACATATTAGACCCCTGGGGGTAGCTTGATTATATATTTAAGTTAAACATCAGGAATGAAAAAAAAAAAAAAAGATTTCTCTGATTATTAGAGAATCTAGAGACATCCTAAGAGAAAATGTATTGAATTTTCTTCTTCAGATATTTTAAAGGAGTGTAAACTATTTTTTTTTTTCCTGAGAGAGAAGTATGTAATATGGTCTTCCTTAATGGCAGTAGACTGAATAGTATCTATTTTATTCCTACATCCAGGATTCTGTGAATTTAAGAATGTTCCTAAGTTTTGTTGAGAGACATCAAGTGGACCTCAGCTAATGATATAAACTGAAAATGTCAAATAAGACATGACTGGACTTCAAATCACGTGCTGAAATTACTTTTATTGGTGCACAAAATATTTCAGCCAAGCATTCTGGAAGCTCTGAAAACAAAAAAGACACATGGAAGTACAGAATAAGTATTTGATTTGCTTATCACTTACCTATGTGGGATCTAATTTGTATCTTGTCTCATGGCTAAGGTGCTTAATAAATGGCAAATAGGAATTGTGTCTATACAAGGTAAGATGTGTTTTCATGCCATTCTCCTTTAATTATTATTTTTTTTAAAGATTTTATTTGTTTATTTGAAATGGTGGGAGGGGGAGAATGAGAGAGGGAGAGGGCAACCATAAGCAGGGGGAGTGGCCTGCAGGGGAGAAGCAGGCTTCCTGCTGAGTAGGCAGCCTGATGTGGGGTTTGATCCCAGGACCCTGGGACCATGACCTGAGCCAAAGACAGCCTCTTAACCAACTGAGCCACCCAGGTGCCCCGCTGTCCTTTAACTCTTATCTGCCTTTCTGCCTTCTCTCAAAAAAAAAAAGGGGGGGGGGCGCCTGGGTGGCTCAGTAGGTTAAAGCCTCTGCCTTCTGCTCGGGTCATGATCCCAGGGTCCTGGGATTGAGCCCCATATCGGGCTCTCTGCTCGGCAGGGAACCTGCTTTCCCCTCTTTCTCTGCCTGCCTCTCTGCCTACTTGTGATCTCTGTCTATCAAATAAATAAATAAAACTTAAAAAAAAAAAGAAAAAAAAAGAAAAAAATACTGTGGAGAGAATGCACTCAAAGCTGGGAACTTCTGCTGAGCATAATTTGTTTAGAGAGAAGTAAGTGCAGTAGGGATTTGTAGAGCAAACTCTACAATGCTGTCAGAAGTTCAATGCCTTGGATTTTACGTGAAGAATATAAGGAACTGGAAGAAGTCCATTTCCAAACAACAGAATCTCTAAGAAACCTTCCTTTCAATGCAGTGTGAGGAAGGCCTATGGAAGAATGAATGTGGGAATATCAAAGACATGGGCCTAGAAAGTACAGAGTTAGGGCAACCTTTACTGATGGGCTTCATTTGGGATTAAATTAAGAGTGATATCACCCATAAAAAACTGATCAGAGTGCAAATTAGGAAAAGACTCTAGAAGAATGTATTGAGGAGTTGTTTCTAAAATTCTCTTACATACCCTCCTCAGATGTTAGTTTTGTGTTTACCTCCTGTGTGTAGCTGGTTTCTCAGCAGGGCAGAGCATTTGGCAGCAGAGACACAGCCATAATGGCTTAACCAGACTGAGGGTATGGAAATTACTGCAGTGTAAAACATGGCTTCAAAGTTTATCTTATTGGTGGTTTTGATGAAAATGAGCAGTATATGATCTGTACTTTGTCAGAAAGATTTGGATTTGCTCCCCAGAGCAAAATTCTATATTTGTGTGGAATTTGTCTGATGCACACTGAACTCTTTGGGGCCTTGTTTGAATACACTTTATCCTCATACAGATTGCCAGGATTTGAGGCTCTCGTGTGCTTTTCAGAAAATATAACTGCAATTTTACACTAAATGTCTTTACTCTGTAAAACCAAGAATCTGTGGGATTTTCCCCCGTCTGTCTTGATTTTAAAGTATCTGCAAATTTCTCTCCTTCAGGTATATGGGATTTGGCTCAAGTGCCTAATTTTTAGCAAAGAACCTACTAAAAATTTTGGTATTTTGGAGGCCCTTGTATCATTTTATGGACTATTTCAGAAAAACAAATTTAGAATTTATAAAATTAAATTACATTCTGTCAATAAAACTTAGGAACATGGTTTTTCTTAAATTCACTGAATCGGGGATCTGGGAGTGAAATGGGTCCTAATCAATCTGCTGTCATTCAGGAAGACTTCATTTACATACCCCTCTCTCAGGAAAGAAAATAATTTACCTTCCTTTAAAACTTCAGATGTACTGAAGAGAGTCAGAGAGGGTACATGTGTTGGGAGATAGACTACCTGGGAGCTGCTGGTCCTGCTGGCCAGCATAGACCCACTCCTCCCGTTACCAGTGTTTGCTATTAGTATATGAGCATTTAGCAAAGTGATTATAACCTAACACTTGTATTGCACTTTTGAAAAGCATCCCGTTGAGTGGGACCTGGGATCTGGCTCATGGATTAGATCTATTTACCGCTTCCTTTTAGAAACACAAATCTCACCAAACCCTCTGCAACTGACTATACTTCAGTGATGTCCCCTCTCTTGAGATAAAAGGATTTCTTAATTCTCACATTGAGCTAGGGCCATTTGGAAGTCCTTGCATCCGGCAAACGTTTCTGGGGCTGTGTGTTTGATTTCTCCTCTTCCTTGAGAACTCACAAGCCGGAAACACTCTCTGCTAGGACCTGCCCATAATTCTTTAGTAGAAACAGGCTCTCCCTGGGAGTCACTTGCTGGGGTGCCCTGAGCTCAGCTGTGTCCTTCTTGTCCCTTGCCCAGCTAGGCTTTGTCAGGGCATGGGATTTGTTGGTGTCTTTATACTGCAGCACCCAGGATAATGCTTGGTAGATGGCCTTCCATGGACATTCTTGGGATAAAGCTCACTGAAGGTGTACAGTGGGGCTAGCATGTCTGGGGGCTAAGGGAAGAAGACCAGGTTCTTCAGCAGTCAGACCCCTACTACCTATGCTGACCAAGCTGACTACTTCGGACAGAAGAGAGGCCCTTGGATGGGGCAGGGACCGGGGCTCCCATGGCCCTAGAGTTAGTGGTCTTTGGGGTCTGCCGCTGGCCCTCTTCATTCTCTTTCCTGACAACTCAGCTTCTCCCAGAACTTCCTCTGGTCTCTTCAGAATCGTGATTCCCAAATCCATATCCCTCCAGCAGCTCTCTTCCCTGACCTTCAGACCTATATATCCAAACTTTGTCTTCACTTAGAAGTCTCATTGGCACCAAATTTAGGAAGTCCAAATGTAATGGGTTTAATACATTCCATTCCAAAGTTTCTTCTCTTGCATGTTGTCTGTTTTGGTAAATGGCATCATCATCCATCTGGTTGCCAAAGCCATAGCCTGGGGTTGTCCGTCCTTCCTCCGGTTTCTCTGTCCCATATATGAAGTTGTGTTGCATCAATTTGTAAGTATCTCTTGGATTGAGCTGCCTTTCTCTGCTCACACCATCAGTAGCACAGTTCGGGCTGCCATTTCTTACCTGGTGACCTCCAAATTCAGATATTTGCTTCTTATCATATTTCCTTTGGGTCATGTGTAGGTATCCTGAAGCCAGAGTAATCTTTCTAAAACACCATCCTCCAGTTTTGTAACTTTTCTGTTTAATGGTTCTGTATTGTTTTCCAATTAATATCTGAACTTCCTAACAGGGTACACCTGACCTCCCATGAAGAACCCTACTTGCCTTTTACCACCGAAGTGCCCACTATCTTCTCTGACCATACTGCATGTACTTTATTTCCCCCAGACAATGTGTGGGTCTCTAGTCCTTGCACGTGTTCTATCTGCCCAAATCGATTCCTTCTTTCTCTAGCACTTTTGCTTGCTAACTCTGATTCATCCTCGAGTTTTCCATGTTTGCATCATTACTTCCACGATGCTTCCTTTTGCCAGCCTGCCACATGCTGCCATGTACCTTATACTTTGTCTATCTTGCATTAATGTGACTTGTGGTGCCCCTCCACTCAACTCTAAGCTTGATTAGGGTTTTTCTTATTAACATATAATGTATTATTTGTTTCAGGACTACAGGTCTGTGAATCATCAGTCTTACACAATTCACAGTGCTCACCACGGCACATACCCTCCCCAGCACATACTCCCAGCCACCCCCATCCTTCCCATGCCCCTCCACTCCAGCAACCCTCGGTCTGTTTCCTGAGATTAAGAGTCTCTTATGGTTTGTTTCCCTATCTGGTTTCGTCTTATTTCATTTTTCCCTCCCTTCCCCTATGATACTCTGTCTTGTTTCTCAAATTCCTCATATCAATGAGATCATATGATAATTGTCTCTCTCTGATTGACTTATTTTGCTTAGCATAAATACCCTCTAGTTCCATCCATGTCATTGCAAATGGCAAGATTTCATTTTTTGATGGCTGCATAATATTCCATTATATCTATCTATCCATCTATCCATCTATCTATCTATCTATCTATCTCACATCTTCTTTATCCAGTCATCTGTCAATGGACATATAGGACATCTAGGCTCTTTCCATAGTTTGGCTATTGTGGACATTGCTGCTATAAACATTTGGGTGAACGTGCCCCTTTGGATCACTACTTTTGTATCTTTGGTGCAGTTGCTGGGTCATAGGGTAGCTCTACTTTCAACTTTTTATGGAAACTCCATACTGTTTTCCAGAGTGGCTGCATCATCTTGCATTCCCACCAACAGTATAGGAGGGTCCCCCTTTTTCCGCATCCTCGCCAACACCTGTTGTTTCCTGGCTTGTTAATTTTAGGCATTCTGACTGGTGTGATGTGGTATCTCACTGTGGTTTTGATTTGTATTTCCCTGATGGCAAGTGATGTTGAGCACTTTTTCATGTGTCTATTGGCCATTTGGATGTCTTCTTTGCAGAAATGTCTGTTCCTGTCTTCTGCCCATTTCTTGATTGGATTATTTGTTCTTTGGGTATTGAGCTTGATAAGCTCTTTATAGATTTTCTTTTTAGCCTTTTATCTGCTATGTCATTTGCAAATATCTTCTCCCATTCTGTAGGTTGTCTTTGGTTTTGTTGACTGTTTCCTTTGCTGTGCAGAAGCTTTTTATTTTGACGAAGTCCCAATAGTTCATTTTGCCCTTGCTTCCCTTACCTTTGGCGATGTTTATAGGAAGAAGTTGCTGCGGCTGAGATCGAAGAGGTTGCTGCCTGTGTTCTCCTCAAGGATTTTGATGGATTCCTATCTCACATAGGGGTATTTCATCCATTTTGAGTCTATTTTTGTGTGTGGTATAAGGAAATGTTCCAGTTTCATTCTTCTGCATGTGGCTATTTTCCCAACATCATTTGTTGAAAAGACTGTCTTTTTTCCATTGGACATTCCTTCCTGCTTTGTTGAAGATTAGTTGACCATAGAGTTGAGGGTCCATTTCTGGGCTCTCTCTTCTGTTCCATTGATCTGTGTGTCTGTTTTTTTGCCAGTACCAGACTGTCTTAATGATTATAGCTTTGTAATAGAGCTTGAATTCTCGAATTGTGATGTCATCAACTTTGGTTTTCTTTTTCAACATTCCTCTGGCTATTCAGGGTCTTTTCTTGTTCCATACAAATTTTAGGATTATTTGTTCCATTTCTTTGAAAAAAGTTGATGGTATTTTGGTAGATTGCATTACATGTGTAGATTGCTCTAGGTAGCATAGACATTTTCATAATATTTGCTTTTCCAATCCATGAGCATGGAACATTTTTCCATTTCTTTCTGTCTTCCTGAATTTCTTTCATGAGTATTCTATAGTTTTCTGAGTACAGATTCTTTGCCTCTTTGGTTAGATTTATTCCTAGGTATCTTATGGTTTTGGGCGTAATTGTAAATGGAATTGACTCCTTAATTTCTCTTTCTTCTGTCTTGCTGTTGGTGTATAGAAATGCAACTGATTTCTGTGCATTGATTTTATATCCTGACACTTTACTGAATTCCTGTATAAGTTATAGCAGTTTTGTAATGGAGTCTTTTGGGTTTTCCACATAAAGTATAATATTATCTGCAAAGAGTGAGAGTTTGACTTCTTTGCTGATTTGGATGCCTTTTATTTCTTTTTGTTGTCTGATTGCTGAGGCTAGGACTTCTAGTACTATATTGAATAGCAGTGGTGATAGTGGACAACTCTGCCGTGTTCTGACCTTAGGGGGAAAGCTCTCAGTTTTTCCCCATTGAGAATTACATTCACTGTGTGTGTGGTGCAAGGAAATGGCTTTTCATAGATGGCTTTTATGATATTGAGGTATGTATCCTCTATCCCTATACTGTGAAGAGTTTTAATGAAGAAGGATGCTGTACTTTGTCAAATGCTTTTTCTGCCTCTACTGAGAGTATCATATGGTTCTTGTTCTTTCTTTTATTAATGTATGGTATCACACTGCTTGATTTGCAGATGTTGAACCAAACTTGCAACCCAGGAATAAATCCGACTTGATCATAGTGAATAATCCTTTTAATGTGCTTTTGTATCCTCTTGGCTAGTATTTTGGTGAGAATTTTTGTATCCATGTTCATCAGGGATATAGGTCTGTAATTCTTTTTGATGGGGTCTTTGTCTGGTTTTAGGATCAAGGTAATGCTGGCCTCATAAAATGAGTTTGAAAGTTTTCCTTCTATTTCTTTTTTTGGGGGAACAGTTTTAGGAGAATAGGTATTAATTCTTCTTTAAATGTTTGGTAGAATTCCCCTGGGCTCTTGTTTGTTGAGAGATTTTTTGATGACTGCCTCAATCTCTTACTGGTTATGGGTCTCTTCAGGTTTTCTGTTTCTTCCTGGTTCAGTTTTGGTAGTTTATATGTTTCTAGGAATGCATCCATTTCTTCCAGATTGTCTAATTTGCTGGCATATAGTTAATTATAATATACTCTTATAATTGTTTGTATTTCTTCAGTGTTGCTTCTGATCTTTCCTCTTTCCTTCATGATTTTATTAATTTGGGTCTTTTCTCTTTTCTTTTTGGTAATTCTGGCCAGAGGTTTATCAATCTTATTAAATTCTTATTTATTTATTTGTTTATTTAATTTATTAAATAAATAATTAAATCTAATAAATAAATAAATTTATTTATAGATTTATTTAATAATTTATTAAATGTGATTATATATTTTAAGTATTATTTAGATATGATATGTTATATAATATATAGTAGTATATAATAGTAGTAGTACAATATATAGTAAGTATAATTATTATAGACATATATTATATATATATTATATAATTATTTATTATTTATTTATTAAATTCTTTACTTTCCTGGTTGACCCATTCATTCTGTGGTAGGATGCTCTTTAGCCTCCATGTATTTGAGTTCTTTCCAACTTTTAATTAAGTTCTAGTTTCAGAACACTATAGTCTAAAAATATGCAGGGAATGATCGCAATCTTTTGGTACCGGTTGAGACCTGATTTGTGACCCAGGATGTGATCTATTCTGAAGAATGTTCTATGTGCACTAGAGAGGAATGTGTATTCTGTTGCTTTGGGGTGGAATGTTCTGACTGTATCTGTGAAGTCCATTTGGTCTAGTGTGTCATTTAAAGCCTTTATTTCCTTATTGATCTTTTTCTCAGATGATCTGTCCATTTCAGTGAGGAGAATGTTGAAGTCCCCTACTATTATTATATTTTTGTTGATGTGTTTCTTTGATTTTGTTATTTTTAAAAAAAATTTTTATTAATATATAATGTATTATTAGCCCCAGAGGTACAGGTCTGTGATTGTTAGGCTTATACACTTCGCAGCACTCACCATAGCACATACCCTCCCCAATGTCCATAACCCAATGATTTTGTTATTAATTGATTTATATAATTGTCTGCTCCCATGTTAGGGGTAGATTAGGGTTTGCTATGCCTGGCTTAGCACAGGTGCTCAATAAAGAGTTAAGGGGTGAGTCATGAGGGAGGAGTCAGTCATGGGTGAATATGAAAAGGAAGTGTCTGGAGCCTTAACTGTTCAGTAGGAGATCTTTTTAAACTATGTGTTTTTTTGCTTCTCTTTTAAGCTGCTGGCTCTTCCAAGGTCATGCTTAAGAAGTGAAGCTCAGAGTTGTCAGGGAATTAGAAAAATGTAGTTCAATACTAAAATATTCACCCATTTAACATATATAGTCAATACATTTCATGTATTCAGAATTGTGCGACTATGACCAAAATTTAAGTTTAGAGCCTTTTTATCAATTGAAAGGGAAACCCAAGACCCATTTGTATTCATTCCTCATTCTTACCTCCCATTCTCCCTCAGCTCTAGGCAATCACTAATCTACTTTTTGCCTCTATATATTTGCCTTTTCCAGACATTTCATATAAATAAGATCATACAATATGTGGTCTTTGTGTTTGGCTTCTTTCACTTAGCATGATGTTTTTGAAATTCATAAATGTTGTAGCATGTATTAATATTTTACTCCATTTTATTGCCAAATAATATTTCATTGCATGAATGTACTAGAGTCTTTCTGTTCATTGGTTTGTTGACCTTTGGATTATTTCCACATTTTGGCTGTTATGAATTATGCTGCTTTGACCATTCCTATATAAGTTTTTATGTGGACATATTTTTAGTGTTTTCATTTCTGCTGATTATATACCTCCGTGTAGAATTGCTGAGTCATGTGGTAACTCTGTGTTTAACATTTTGACGATTGCCTAATAGTTTTCCAAAGCAGCTATAGCATATTAAATTCTCACTGGCAGTGAAAGAGGGTTTCAATTTCTCCACATTGTCTGCAACATTTGTTATTATCTGTCTTTTGGATTGTTGCCATCCTAGTTGATGTGAAGTAGTAGCTCATTGTGGTTTTTATTTGCATTTCCTTAATGGATAATGATATTGAGTATCTTTCCTTGTGCCTACTGGCCATTTGTATATTTTCTTTGGAGACCTGTCTATTCAGATCTTTTGGCCATTTTTAATTGGGTTATTTGAACTTTTTTTTTTTTTTAAAGATTTTATTTATTTATTTGACAGAGAGATCACAAGCAGGCAGAAAGGCAGGAAGAGAGAGAGGAGGAAGCAGGCTCCCCTAGAGAGCAGATAGCCCGATGCGGGGCTCGATCCCAGGACTCTGAGATCATGACCTGAGCCAAAGGCAGAGGCTTAACCCACTGAGCCACCCAGGCGCCCCTGAACTTTTTTGATTTTTAAGTTTTAAGAGTTCTTGATATGTTCTAGATACTAGTCTCTTAGCAAATGTATGATTTGGAAATACTCTTTCCCATTGTGGATGTTGTCCTTTGCTTTTTTGATGGTATTCTCTGAAGCACAAAGGCTTTTAATTTTGATGTTGTCCTGTTTATCAACTTTGTCTTTTGTCACTTATATTTTTGGTGTCATATTTAAGGAAATATTGTCTAATTTAACTTTACAAGATTTACTCTTGTGTTTTTTTCTTCTCAGTGTTTTATAGTTTTAGCCCTTACTGTTAGGTAATTATGGTCTCTTTTGAGTTAATTTTTGTTTATGGTATAAGGTAGCACTCCTCCTTCATTCTTTTATATGCAGATAGCCAGTTGTTCCAGAACCATTTCTTGAGAAGACTTATTTTCTTATTGAATTTTCTTGGCACCCTTCTCACTGTCAAAGTATTTCTGTCTTAATTGTTTTCAGCATTATTATTTTATTTACCATATAAATAACATGAGTACAAAATGACAATAATATAATAATAACAACAATAATTAGCAGTACTGAGTCTTTACTAGGTGTCCTGAACTATTCTAGGAGAGTTACTATTTAGTACTCATAGTAATCTGTGAGGCAGTTATTATACCCATTTTCAGAAGGGAAGCAGAGGTATGGAGACTTAAATAATTTGAAAAAGGACATACAGTTGGTAAGTGTTGGAGCCAGGGTTTGAACTCAGTCAAGCTGACTCTACAGACTATGTTCTTAACCATTATGCTATCTCTGACTGTGTATTGTTCACAGGACACATAAAAATTTGAAACAATCAAAATTCTACTCTCCAGAGAACTACTGTCAGCATTTTCATATACACAGTCTTCTAAATCTTCTTCATTGCAAAAGAATGTTATAACAATGGGATTAGACTACATACACATTCTTTTTTTTTTTTTTTTTTTTTTAAAGATTTTACCCATCTGTTTCACAGAGAGAGATCACAAGCAGGCAGAGAGGCAGGCAGAGAGAGAGATAGAGGAGGAAGCAGGCTCTCCGCTGAGCAGAGAGCCCGATGCGGGACTCGATCCCAGGACCCCGAGACCATGACCCGAGCCGAAGGCAGAGGCCCAACCCACTGAGCCACCCAGGTGCCCCTACATACACATTCTTGAAATGGTTTTATTTACTTTATTTATTTATTGATGTGTATATATATATATATTTAAAGATTTTATTTATTTCTTTGTCAGAGAGAGAGAGATTGATTTTATTTATTTTTTATTTATTAATTTTATCTATTTATTTAATTTATTTTATCACTATTTATTTATTTATTTATTTTTTAAATTTATTTTTATTATTATTTATTTATTTTATTTATTTGTTTATTTTATTTATTTCTTTGTCAGAGAGAGAGAGATTGAGATTGAGAGGGAAAGAGAGAGCACAAGTAGGGGGAACGGCAGGTAGAGGGACAAGCTGGGTCCTTGCCAAACAAGGAGCTGGGATCATGACCTGAGCCAAAGGCAGACACTGAATGGATTGAGCCACCCAGGTGTCCACACTTTATTGATATATTAGTGACTCTTCTTGTCCATGAATCTGCTTCTAAAGCATCATTCTTTATGTCTGCATAATATTCTTCCGTATGTTTGTACCATTATTGATATAACCAATCCACTATTGTTAGACATTTAAGTTGTTTTAATTTTTTATTTTATAGACACTGTTCTGATGCTTGCATTCTTTTATGTACTCTTCCAATTTTTTCCCTAGGATTATAAAAAATCCCTTTAGTGGAAATTTAAGAATATGAAATATAAAGATTTTAATACATAATGAAAAATTATTCTCTAGGAAATTCCTAAATAAATGCTTACCTTTGATATTTTATATTTTATATCTGATAGGTAACTCTGATCTTACATTGCTTTAGTATGCATCTTTTTGATTATCAGATTGAACATATATCAGTAGTGATATAAATTTTCATTTGTGAATTAGCTATTTGTATTTTGTCCATAATTCCAACTAAGAACTGTTTATAGGCTAAAAAGTATGAATCCTGTGTCTTTTATTTTTTCTTTCCCTCTAGTTTATCATTGCTTTTAAAAATTTTCCTTATGATTTCTTTTGATGTGTAGAAAATTAAATTTTTCAGTGGCAAAATCTATTAGCAAAACATATATCAGCCTTTTCCTTTATGGCATCTTTGTTTTTAAAAATAAGAGGTCAAAATATTGTTGGCAGTACCTGACTTCCATGTACTGAGGGAGGATATAAGAAATAAAAATAATTTTCCTTTATATTTCCCTGGCTTGTTTTATCTTAAAACATTGGTTTTCTGGATTCCTTTAGCTTACAGAGAAATAAAGCATCAGTTTTAACCATTTGGCATTAAAAATGTTAGTGGTGAGACAGGCTGGTTGGAGAACTGGGGTCTCCTCTAAATTGTATGGTTTTCAGCAATATTTTCTTCTCCATGGTTTGTACTCATTTAAATTTGCTCCTAGCATTTAGATGCCATATCTTAAAACTCAACTGGATTTTATGAGGTAGTGTGGACTTTTTCAGAAACGTTGGTTGGGAAAATCTCAGACTATCCAATCCTGAACTTCATTCAAGTGCCATCTCAATACAACATGGGGATTTGGGATTTTCTGCCTGAATGAACTGGTTATTTCCCAAGCAGTGGAACAATTTCTGGCCTCCTAATCTGGTTTGTTGCGATGATGATGGCCACCAGACTGATTTCACCCAATTGATTTAGAAAATGTGTTTTCCCCCATTTTCAATCTGTTTTTTTCCGTATGTATGAAATACATTTCTAATTTTGACTCCAGCTCTATGTCTGATTTATTCTTTTTTGGAGGACTAGAAATGTACCTGCCTTAATTAGAAGCTAATACTAAGTATTTTCTTTTGCAAAACACTGTGCTGAACACTTTATAAGCTTTATCTCACTTAATCCTCACAACAAAATATACTAGTTTTGTGCATGTTTTACCTAAGAGTAAACTGAGACTGAGTGAGATTAAGTAAGCAGCCCTAGATCAGAGAGCTAGGAAATAGCTCTACGGATTCAAACCCAGGTCTCAGACTGTACGTACTCAGAAGTGCTGTGCTGTAGCACTTCTCAGGAGAGAAAAGGAGGTAAAGAACTTTATTGACTTTAAGCCTAGTTGAAACCTTACCCATGTAGCGATAAACCTCAGTGCTTGTACAGATTGGAAACTATTATTATTATGTGACTACAATTGTAAACACTTGCAAACTAGAGGGTCACCACTTATATGTCAGTTAAGCATTTGATTCCTCATTTTTTGGCCATTTGTTCAGTAATACCTGTTTTGCCTCTGTAAGTTCTAAATATACACATCTTGAAAGGTAGGGTTTAAAGCAGCATGCTTTTAATTGAGATTCCTATGCAGAACTGTAGACCCTGTCTCTTTCTGTGAACTGGGAAAAGACATGCTAGGAATAAATGAGGACTTTCTAATCTCGGAGTTTAAGAAAAACTTTGATAAATTTCTTAAGGATATATAGTAAAATAAAAATTCTTGAAGGTTTTTGCTCCTAAATAGATCACATCTATAGGCATTATAACAATGTCACTTTTTCACTAACCATTGCTGTAAGGTATGATCTATTGAGTCAGATTATATCAGATGTATCATTGACTATATAGTTGTTTTTTTTTTTTTTTATTTTTTTAAATTTTTTTTTTTGGACTTGACATGTAATACCTTTTTTTTTTTTTTTTAATGCCTTTTGGATGTGAATTTTCCTCATTTTGTTTTCTAAAATCTCAGTAAAGTACTTGGTATCTTGCCTTTTTACTAAGTTTTACAGTGCTGAAGGACATCTTTCCAGGCTGGGTCTTCCACTCGCATACCATAAGGATGCTACCAGGCCTGTCTCTTGTCTTTGCACAGCCCCATAGGCCCACCCATATGTTCCCATGTGAGGGACTGTCATTATTCATGCATTCTTTCTTGAGGGTCCAAGCTGCACAGATGTGAAAAGAACTTTAAATTGAAAATTTTGAAGGGTGTGTGTGTGTGTGTGTGTGTGTGTGTAAAACTAGAATTGTAGTTTTGCCAACTGCAGTTGAGGAAGGATTATATAAGTATAAAGAAGCATTATTTTGCTGAGGCTGTTTACATAAACCCATCGTGTTAATAATAGCAGGGTAGGTCACAGCGTATATTTGAAAATACAATTTTAAAGGATCAGAAAAACACACTTTGACTTTCTCCCAATACTTTTTTTGATTTAGCAAAACTCATTTACGTTAGCAGTCTGAAACATCGAATAGGAAAGTGGAGAACACTCTGCTTTCTAGGTTCTGAAAATATGGATTGTATGTCTTGTCTTTCAAGGTAGATTTTCTAGGAAGTTGAAAAGTAAGCATGAGTAACTTCATTATTGTTATTGTAAATAATAGCTACAATTTATTGAGTATTTCTTACTTTCAGACACTGCATTAGATATCAGTTGATATCTACAATAGCCCTGGGAAGTAAGTGTTATGAATCACCATTTTGCAGTCAGAGAATGTGAGCCTCAGAGACAGACTTGCGTTAAGATAACAAAGCTAGAAAGAGATAGAGCAGGACTTGAAACAGAGGCCATTTGAATGTGAAATGAGTATTTTAACATCAGCTTTATTGAGTGTAATTTACACACAATCAATTGTACTTATGTAAAGTGCACAATGTAAGTTTTAACATATGCATACACCCACGAACCCATTACCATATTCAAGGTAAAGAAATATCTGTCACCTCCAAAACTTTGCTTACGATCCTTTTGATGCCTCCCTCTAGCTCTGCCGGGCCTTTTCTTTCTAAATGTCCATTTCTGGTTATCTGCTTTCTAGTACTATAGATTATTTGGCATTTCCTAGAATTTTATGTATATGGAGTCATACAGTATGTACTCTTTTTAGACTGGCTTCTTTCACTTAGTATCACTGTTTTCAGAATTTTCCATGTAGCACGTATCAGGGCTTCCTTCTTTATGTCATGGAATATTATTCCATGCTATGGATTAAATGCCACAGTGTTTTTATTCATTCACTCTCGATGGGCATTTAAACTGTTTTCAGTTGGGGCTATTACAAATAAAGTTGCTAAGAATATTATAGGCAAGTTTTTGTGTGGACATAGACTTTCACTTTCGTAGACTAAATACCTAAAGGTGGGATGGCTAGATCATATGGTAGCTACATGTTTAAAGTTTTAAGAAACCACCAAACTATTTTCTTTTTTTTTTTAAAGGTTAATAATTCTTTTTTTTTTTAATTTTTTATAAACATATAATATATTTTTATTCCCAGGGGTACAGGTCTGTGAATCGCCAGGTTTACACACTTCACAGCACTCACCATAGCATATACCCTCCCTAATGTCCATAACCCCATCCCCCCAACCCCCGCCCCCATCAACCCTCAGTTTGTTTTGTGAGATTAAGAGTCACTTATGGTTTGTCTCCCTCCCAATCCCATCTTGTTTCATTTACTCTTCTCCTACCCCCTTAACCCCCCATGTTGCATCTCCTCTCCCTCATATCAGGGAGATCATATGATAGTTGTCTTTCTCCGATTGACTAATTTCGCTAAGCATGATACCCTCTAGTTCCATCCACGTCATCGCAAATGGCAAGATTTCATTTCTTTTGATGGCTGCATAGTATTCCATTGTGTATATATACCACCTCTTCTTTATCCATTCATCTGTTGATGGACATCTAGGTTCTTTCCATAGTTTGGCTATTGTAGACATTGCTGCTATAAACATTCGGGTGCACGTGCCCCTTCGGATCACTACGTTTGTATCTTTCAGGTAAATACCCAGCAGTGCAATTGCTGGGTCATAGGGTAGTTCTATTTTCAACATTTTGAGGAACCTCCATGCTGTTTTCCAGAGTGGTTGCACCAGCTTGCATTCCCACCAACAGTGTAGGAGGCTTCCCCTTTCTCCGCATCCTTGCCAGCATCTGTCATTACCTGACTTGTTAATTTTAGCCATTCTGACTGGTGTGAGGTGATATCTCATTGTGGTTTTGATTTGTATTTCCCTGATGCTGAGTGATATGGAGCACTTTTTCATGTGTCTGATGGCCATCTGGATGTCTTCTTTGCAGAAATGTCTGTTCATGTCCTCTGCCCATTTCTTGATTGGATTATTTGTTCTTTGGGTGTTGAGTTTGCTAAGTTCTTTATAGATTTTGGACACTAGCCCTTTATCTGATATGTCGTTTGCAAATATCTTCTCCCATTCTGTCAGTTGTCTTTTGGTTTTGTTAACTGTGTCCTTTGCTATGCAAAAGCTTTTGATCTTGATAAAATCCCAATAGTTCATTTTTGCCCTTGCTTCCCTTGCCTTTGGCGATGTTCCTAGGAAGATGTTGCTGCGGCTGAGGTCGAAGAGGTTGCTGCCTGTGTTCTCCTCAAGGATTTTGATGGATTCCTTTCTCACATTGAGATCCTTCATCCATTTTGAGTCTATTTTCGTGTGTGGTGTAAGGAAATGATCCAATTTCATTTTTCTGCATGTGGCTGTCCAATTTTCCCAACACCATTTATTGAAGAGGCTGTCTTTTTTCCATTGGACATTCTTTCCTGCTTTGTCGAAGATGAGTTGACCATAGAGTTGAGGGTCTATTTCTGGGCTCTCTATTCTGTTCCATTGATCTATGTGTCTGTTTTTGTGCCAGTACCATGCTGTCTTGATGATGACAGCTTTGTAATAGAGCTTGAAGTCCGGAATTGTGATGCCACCAACTTTGGCTTTCTTTTTCAATATTGCTTTGGCTATTCGAGGTCTTTTCTGGTTCCATATAAATTTTAGGATTATTTGTTCCATTTCTTTGAAAAAAATGGATGGTACTTTGATAGGAATTGCATTAAATGTGTAGATTGCTTTAGGTAGCATAGACATTTTCACAATATTTATTCTTCCAATCCAGGAGCATGGAACATTTTTCCATTTCTTTGTGTCTTCCTCAATTTCTTTCATGAGTACTTTATAGTTTTCTGTGTATAGATTCTTAGTCTCTTTGGTTAGGTTTATTCCTAGGTATCTTATAGTTTTGGGTGCAATTGTAAATGGGATGGACTCCTTAATTTCTCTTTCTTCTGTCTTGTTGTTGGTGTAGAGAAATGCAACTGATTTCTGGGCATTGATTTTATATCCTGACACTTTACTGAATTCCTGTACAAGTTCTAGCAGTTTTGGAGTGGAGTCTTTTGGGTTTTCCACATATAGTATCATATCATCTGCAAAGAGTGATAGTTTGACTTCTTCTTTGCCAATTTGGATGCCTTTAATTTCCTTTTGTTGTCTGATTGCTGAGGCTAGGACTTCTAGTACTATGTTGAATAGCAGTGGTGATAACAGACATCCCTGCCGTGTTCCTGACCTTAGCGGAAAAGCTTTCAGTTTTTCTCAGTTGAGAATGATATTTGCGGTGGGTTTTTCATAGATGGCTTTGATAATATTGAGGTATGTGCCCTCTATCCCTACACTTTGAAGAGTTTTGATCAGGAAGGGATGCTGTACTTGGTCAAATGCTTTTTCAGCATCTATGGAGAGTATCATATGGTTCTTGTTCTTTCTTTTATTAATGTGTTGTATCACATTGATTGATTTGCGGATGTTGAACCAACCTTGCAGCCCTGGAATAAATCCCACTTGGTCGTAGTGAATAATCCTTTTAATATACTGTTGAATCCTATTGGCTAGTATTTTGGCGAGAATTTTTGCATCTGTGTTCATCAAGGATATTGGTCTGTAGTTCTCTTTTTTGATGGGATCCTTGTCTGGTTTTGGGATCAAGGTGATGCTGGCCTCATAAAATGAGTTTGGAAGTTTTCCTTCCATTTCTATTTTTTGGAACAGTTTCAGGAGAATAGGAATTAGTTCTTCTTTAAATGTTTGGTAGAATTCCCCCAGGAAGCCATCTGGCCCTGGGCTTTTGTTTGTTTGGAGATTTTTGATGACTGTTTCAATCTCCTTACTGGTTATGGGTCTGTTCAGGCTTTCTATTTCTTCCTGGTTCAGTTGTGGTAGTTTATATGTCTCTAGGAATGCATCCATTTCTTCCAGATTGTCAAATTTGTTGGCGTAGAGTTGCTCATAGTATGTTCTTATAATTGTCTGTATTTCTTTGGTGTTCGTTGTGATCTCTCCTCTTTCATTCATGATTTTATTTATTTGGGTCCTTTCTCTTTTCTTTTTGATAAGTCTGGCCAGGGGTTTATCGATCTTATTAATTCTTTCAAAGAACCAGCTCCTAGTTTCATTGATTTGTTCTATTGTTTTTCTGGTTTTATTTCATTGATTTCTGCTCTGATCTTTATGATTTCTCTTCTCCTGCTGGGTTTAGGGTTTCTTTCTTGTTCTTTCTCTAGCTCTTTTAGGTGTAGGGTTAGGTTGTGTACCTGAGACCTTTCTTGTTTCTTGAGAAAGGCTTGTACCGCTATATATTTTCCTCTCAGGACTGCCTTTGTCGTGTCCCACAGATTTTGAACCGTTGTGTTTTCATTATCATTTGTTTCCATGAATTTTTTCAACTCTTCTTTAATTTCCTGGTTGACCCATTCATTCTTTAGAAGGATGCTGTTTAGTCTCCATGTATTTGGGTTCTTTCCAAATTTCCTCTTGTGATTGAGTTCTAGCTTCAGAGCATTGTGGTCTGAAAATATGCAGGGAATGATCCCAATCTTTTGATACCGGTTGAGACCTGATTTAGGACCAAGAATATGATCTATTCTGGAGAATGTTCCATGTGCACTAGAGAAGAATGTGTATTCTGTTGCTTTGGGATGAAATGTTCTGAATATATCTGTGATGTCCATCTGGTCCAGTGTGTCATTTAAGGCCTTGATTTCCTTGTTGATCTTTTGCTTGGATGATCTGTCCATTTCAGTGAGGGGAGTGTTAAAGTCCCCTACGATTATTGTATTATTGTCGATGTGTTTCTTTGATTTTGTTATTAATTGGTTTATATAGTTGGCTGCTCCCACATTAGGGGCATAGATATTTAAAATTGTTAGATCTTCTTGTTGGACAGTTCCTTTGAGTATGATATAGTGTCCTTCCTCATCTCTTATTATAGTCTTTGGCTTAAAATCTAATTGATCTGATATAAGGATTGCCACTCCTGCTTTCTTCTGATGTCCATTAGCATGGTAAATTCTTTTTCACCCCCTCACTTTAAACCTGGAGGTGTCTTCGGGTTTAAGATGAGTTTCTTGTAGGCAACATATAGATGGGTTTTGTTTTTTTATCCATTCTGATACCCTGTGTCTTTTGATTGGGGCATTTAGCCCATTAACATTCAGGGTAAGTATTGAGAGATATGAATTTAGTGCCATTGTATTGCCTGTAAGATGACTGTTATTGTTTATTGTCTCTGTTTCTTTCTGATCTACTACTTTTAGGGTCTCTCTTTGCTTAGAGGACCCCTTTCAATATTTCCTGTAGAGCTGGTTTGGTGTTTGCAAATTCTTTCAGTTTTTGTTTGTCCTGGAAGCTTTTAATCTCTCCTCCTATTTTCAATGATAGCCTAGCTGGATATAGTATTCTTGGCTGCATGTTTTTCTCGTTTAGTACTCTGAATATATCATGCCAGCTCTTTCTGGCCTGCCAGGTCTCTGTGGATAAGTCTGCTGCCAATCTAATATTTTTACCATTGTATGTTACAGACTTCTTTTCCCGGGCTGCTTTCAGGATCTTCTCTTTGTCTCTAAGACTTGTAAATTTTACTATTAGGTGACGGGGTGTGGACCTATTCTTATTGATCTTGAGGGGGGTTCTCTGAACCTCCTGGATTTTGATGCTTGTTCCCTTTGCCATATTGGGGAAATTCTCTCCAATAATTCTCTCCAATATACCTTCTGCTCCCCTCTCTGTTTCCTCTTCTTCTGGAATCCCAATTATTCTAATGTTGTTTCGTCTTATGGTGTCACTTATCTCTCGAATTCTCCCCTCATGGTCCAGAAGCTGTTTGTCCCTCTTTTGCTCAGCTTCTTTATTCTCTGTCATTTGGTCTTCTATATCGCTAATTCTTTCTTCTGCCTCATTTATCCTAGCAGTGAGAGCCTCCATTTTTGATTGCACCTCATTAATAGCTTTTTTGATTTCAACCTGGTTAGATTTTAGTTCTTTTATTTCTCCAGAAAGGGCTTTTATATCTCCCGAGAGGGTTTCTCTAATATCTTCCATGCCTTTTTCGAGCCCAGCTAGAACCTTGAGAATCGTCATTCTGAACTCTAGATCTGACATATTACCAATGTCTGTATTGATTAGGTCCCTAGCCTTTGGTACTGCCTCTTGTTCTTTTTTTTGTGGTGAATTTTTCCGCCTTGTCATTTTGTCCAGATAAGAGTAGATGAAGGAGCAAGTAAAATACTAAAAGTGTGGCAACAACCCCAGGAAAATATGCTTTAGCCAAATCAGAAGAGATCCCAAATCGTGAGGGGGGAGAAAGGGGATAAAAAGAGGTTCAGAAAGAAAAAAAAAAAAAAAGAAACAATTAAAAAAAGAAAACCGATAAAGAAAAAATATAAAAAGGAAAAAAAAATATATATATAGGATAAACTATTTGAAAAACGTTAAAAAAGAAAATGGTAAAAGTTAAAAAAATTTAGCAGAAGAAGAGAAAAAAAAATTGAAAGAGAAAAAAAAATTAAATTAACTGCAAGGCTAAAGAATCATGGGGAGAAAGCCATGAGTTCCGTGCTTTGCTTTCTCCTCCTCTGGAATTCCGCTGCTCTCCTTGGTATTGAAACTGCACTCCTTGGTAGGTGAACTTGGTCCTGGCTGGGTTTCTTGTTGATCTTCTGGGGGAGGGGCCTGTTGTAGTGATTCTCAAGTGTCTTTGACCCAGGCGGAGTTGCACTGCCCTTACTCGGGGCCGGGCTGAGTAATCCTCTCGGGTTTGCTTTCGGGAGCTTTTGTTCCCTGAGCGCTTTCCGTAGAGTTCCGGAGGGCGGGAATGAAGATGGCGGTCTCCCCGTCTCCGGCCCGGAGGAGCCGAGAGCCCGGGGCCCCACTCCTCAGAGCACCCTCAGAGAAGAGCGCCCAATTACTCCCGTCACCGTGGCCTCCGGCCGCGCTCCGAGCTGACCGAGCCTGTGACCGGTTTAAGGTAACCCCGAGCTTAGAGCTCACTCCTCGGCTCTGTCTCTGTAGCCGGCTTCCCCCTTCTAATACCTGTAAGCTCTGCGACACTCGGACACCCCCGATCCTTCTGTGACCCTGCGGGACCTGAGGCCACGCTGACCCCTCCTGGGCTTCACCCCGGTTAAGCCTCTGGAGTGATGTCCCTCAGCGGAACAGACTTTTAAAAGTCCTGATTTTGTGTTCCGTTGCTCCGCCACTTGCCGGAAGCCGGCCCCTCCCCCCGCGGTCTATCTTCCCGTCGCTTTGGATTCACTTCTCCGCCAGTCCTACCTTTCAGAAAGTGGTTGATTTTCTGTTTCTAGAGTCGTTGTTCTTCTTCTCTTCGATCTCCCGTTGGATTTGTAGGTGTTTGCAATCTTTAGATAAGCTATTTAGCTGATCTCCCGCTACCTGAAGTAGTCTCAGCCTACTACTTCTCCGCCATCTTGACTCCTTCCCCCGCCAGCAAACTATTTTCTAAGTGTGTGCCATCTTGTATTCCCACCAGCAGAGTACGAGAGTTCCAGTTACTGCATAGCTGTGAAGCACTCAGTCTTTTTAATTGTAGCTTTTCCAGTAGATGAGCCGTGGTATCTCATTGTGGTTTTAGTTTATAGTTCAGTATCATCTTATTATGTTGAGCACTTTTTTCATGTACTTATTTGCCACTTGTATATCTTCTTTGTTAAAATACCTGTTCACATCTGGTTCTCATTTTAAAGTTGTTAATTTATTATTGTTCTGGAAGGTCTTTGTATAATTTAGACACAAATTCTTTATCAGACTTGTGATTTGAAAATATTTTCTTGCACTCTGTGTCTTGCTCTTCATTTTCTTAACACTGTCTTTTGAAGAGTAGATGGTCTTAATTTTTGATGCAGTCTCGTTTATCAATTTGTCATTTTTATGGATTGTGATTTTGATGTCTATTTTAGGTTGAATTATGTTTTTTTCCCAAAAAAAGGTATATCCAGAGTTCTAACTTTTTGTGCCTCAGAATTTCACCTTATTTATACCTCTTTATACCTATAGGGTCTTAACAGAGGGAATCAAATTAAGATGAGGTCATTAGGGTGGGCCTTAATCCAGTGTGTGACTGGTACCCTTATAAAATGGGGACCGATGTCCTAGAGAGATTGAAGTGCTTTCTGTGGGTCTTCTGAGGCAGGAACAGAGTAATAGGGCCAGATCAGGTCACCTCATTCTGGACCCTGCCCTCCTGCCACTTTGGATTCATTGACTTTCATAGTAAGGAGATTGTATGGTAGTTCAAGAATCCACCTTTGTCATCACATGTATTCCCACTGGGTTGCTGGGAAGGAATATCTTTGTTATTGCTTTAGCAGTGTGAGTGAGACGGGAAGGCTGAGGGAAGGACGCATACCCCGTGCTTGGGACCCACATCAGGGTCAGGGAAGGCAGTAGTTAGCTGTACTCAAGGAAGATGATTTATAGAGACACAGGATAAACATGGCCATCTACAGGCCAGAGAAAGAGGCCTGGAACAGATCTTTCTCTCTCAGCCCTCAGGAAAAACAAACAAACAAACGAACAAACAACGGACTAATACCTTGACTTGGGACTTCCTAGCCTTCAAAACTATAAGACAATAAATTTTTGTTAATCCACCCAATTCATGGCACTTGCTTATGCCATAGCAAACTAATACAGTGTCATAAGAATTTTCTTTTATATGTTCTTTTAGAGGTTTTAGGATTTGCATTTACGTCTATGGTCTATTGTGAGCTGATTTTTATATGTGGTGGTGAGGGTGGATTGAAGCTTAGATTTTTGTGTATGAATGTCTAATAGTTCCAGCCCCATTTGTTGAAAAGACTAGCCTTTTTCCACTGCATTGCAATTATATCTTCATTGAGAATCAGCTTTCTATATAGTTGTATGTTTAAGACCTTATTCTGTTCTGTTGCTCTATTTGTCATCTTGATGTTAATGCCAAACTTTCTTTGTAATTAGCTATGAAATCAGGTTGCATTTCCAAAGTTTTGAAGATCTTTGCTCTTTTTCAAAGTTGTTTGCTATTTTAGAACTTTTTCACTTCCATATAAATTTTAGAATCAGTGTGTCAATTTGTACAAAAAAAAAATCCCTCTCTAATTTTGATTTGGATTGTGTTGAATATATAGATAAATTGGGAGAGATTTGACAACTTAACAATATAGAATTTTCTGACCCATAAACTGTATATCTCACCATTATTTTAGGTTTCCTTTAATTTCTTTCAACAACATTTTGTAGTTTTTAGTATTCAGGTCTTAATCTCTTTACAGATTTATTGTTATCTCATATTTTTTGTGTTATTATAAAGGATATTATTTTAATTTAAATTTAATTTTTATTTTTTCCCCTAAGTGTACAAATGCTTATATCTTGATGTAAGAAGATATTTCAGTGATGGCTTGTATACAATGTAGTTTCAGTGAGTGAAGCACCAGGCTAAACACTTCTATCTTAGTGAGAGAAGATGGTACTTGAAGTTCTTCTATACTAAGTGGCATTCTTTTTAAGTTTCAACTTCTTATTGTTTATTTAAAGTATATGGAAGTACAGTTCCTGCCTGTATAATGATCTTGTATCTTGCAAGCTTGCTGGACTGATTAGTTCTAGTAGCTTTTAGGTAGAGTCCTTCAAGTTTTCAACGTAAAAGATCATGTTGTCCATAAAGGCAGTTTTCTTTTTCCCTTCCAAAGTATATGCCTTTTATTTTTTTCCTCTTGCTTTAAGGTACTGGATACAATCTCCAGAATAATGTTGAATGGAAGTGGTGAGAATAGGGGCGCCTGGGTGACTCATTCGCTAAGCATCTACCTTCGATTCAGGTCATGATCCCAGGGTCCTGGGACAGAGCCCTGCATGAGGCCCCCTGCTCAGTAGGGAGCCTGCTTCTCCCTCTCCCACTCTACCTGCTTGTGTTCCCTCTTTCGTTGTATCTCTCTCTGTCAAATAAAGAAATAAAAATCTTAAAAAAAAAAAAAGTAGTGAGAGGGGATATCCTTATCTTTTTCCTGATCTTAGAAGGAAAGCATTCTTTCTTTTACCATTAAGTATGATGTTAGTTAGGAGTTAGCAAATATTTTTCTGTAAAGAGCAAAATAGTAAATTTTTGGCTTTGAGGGCCATATGGTTGCTGCTGTAACTTCTTGACTGTGCTGTTGCAGTAGAAACAGCTGTGTCTTCCTCACACATATGCACTGACATTATGTAGCTAGTTGCAGGTGGGATTCTCTGCAGATCTCTGATGTTTTCTCTTTGTGCCATTCTTCTTTCTCAGGTAGTCTGTCCTACACATTCTAGCTGCCTTGGTCTCTTTGGAATTTCACCTCTGTTCCTAACTCGGGGAGTGCGCCAGGCTCCACCTGCATTCCCAGTCCCTGTGCTGAGCCCTGGAAACTTTCTCAAGGCAGTAAGCTCTGGCAATCAGAGGGCTCCCCTTGTTTGTTTCCCACGTCTCAGGTCTCAGATACCACTCTTCATTGCCTGTTCTTTGTTGCCTTGATGTCTAGTGTCTTGAAAACCACTCAGTTACAGATTTGCCTGTTTTTAGATAGTTTCTTGCCAGAGGGTAAATCTGATCACTGCTATTCCAGTTTGATTAGAAGCGTCATTCCCCACATTTTTTCTCATAGCCTTGCCTGTACTGTGTCTCTGTGAAGAGGCCATTTATCATCCAACTTGCAGGAATCTACAACCATGAAGTAAAATAGCAGCTTGTTGGCAGCTAAGCCAATGGGGTAAGAGCCTAGGCCATTGATCCAAATGGTACTAGACTACCCATAGCTGCCCCTTTTTATGTCTGATGGGTTGAACATATGTGGACCAGGCGTAAGTATCCCTAGGATTGTGGCAAATGTCTGGAAAGGAGCTATTTTTTGCTGAATATTTATTGAAGGGATTCTGAGACAAAATGCTAAAAGCTACACTTGAATTACTATCAGAAGATTCAATTTTTAAAGAACAAGTTTCTGTCATTTACCTTGGAAATTTCTCTGAAACTCATTATTTAGTATTGTCATATTATATTAATTTTTACTTTTCATGAAATTCTTTATATACAGGGAGTCTCAAAGAAATATTATATCTGGACTGAATATTACATATTCAACAAATATTTTTGAATTCCTGCTTTGCATGAGGTAGTGTTATAGGTATTGAGGGTATAGAAGTAAAAACAAAGTGACAATTTCTTCAAGCTTCATTCTAGTAGAGTGAGGCATAAAATAAAGTACATAAGTTAAATATATGGAACTGGCAGTGCTATGGAGAAAAATAAGGCCAGTTGAGACTGGGGATAGTGGTGTTGGTGTGCAAGCAAAAATAGTAAGGACAGGAAAGGCAAAGACCCAAAGTAGCTGATCGTTATTTGTATGACTATTTTGATTATTTATCTTAGGATAAACCATGATGATATATGAAAAATAATCATTACAGTCATTTTACAGTTCCTTTCAGTGACCTCTTTTCCCCATGCTCCTGATCCCAGCCAAGAGAATTAGTGATACAACTTACCTGGTTTACAGTATTCTAAAAGCAAGTGGGCTGAGGCTTATGTTGGAAACAAAGTACAATTAGGAGGCCAGTATGGTACCTGTGCTGAGGTGGCTCTTTGGAGGAAAAGAGTTAATGGGGCATATGTGAGGGTAAAGTTTGTTTCTTAGGACACAAGGCCTATGTATAGACAGAAGTATTGAACAGACAGCAGTAGGCAATTAACTCTGACACAGGTAAGTTCTATTTTTAAAACCTCTCTGGATCCTAATAGGCTTAATTAGGCAAACTTAATGGAAAAATAGGGTTGCTCATGGGATTCCAGATTCTGGACTCACTGTTTTAGTCATGATGCATGCACTTGAATATTATAAAAATAAGGCAAACCTTGGAAGACACGAGGCTTTGATTACACCAAGGATTATCATAGAAAGTGAGTGGGGAGGAGAGAAAGGGAGACCACCACCACTGAATGTGCCAGACATTGGACTCGTTCCTATTCTTGTCCTGCCATATGGCTACGAAGCAGGAGGGTGGCAGAGCTGGGATTGACGCTTGCCCAAGCTGACTTCGTATCACGCTGGCCCCTTTTTCTGACTGCACTGGGTGACCCCAAGGGCCACCACATCTTCCTCTCTCTCATGTCTGTTGGCCATATGTGTGTACTTTATTGCCAGTGCCAACCATGTTTCTCTTTCATACCCAACTTACCCGTTTATGGAATTGTATCATGTTTTTCTGTCCATGAGCAGAAAGAGAACACTCCAATATGGAGCTCTTATCCTTGTATGGGAAATGGCATCAATCTGTTTTATAGGGTTAGCACCAGCTGTAGGTGATGGGCCTAGCAGGGAAGCCCTCTTTGAACACGAGGCTTGTGATCCAGGACACCCATCCAGCAGTGGTGTCTAAAGGATCTGGGACCCAGGACATGTTTTATGTCCCCTACATGGGAAAACATTTTGTACTTAAGTGTGAATAAAATAGTTTTTCTAAATTAATCAATGTAGAAAATGTTAGTTCTTCTGAAGGCATTGTACCCAAAAGTGAAACTGCTTCACCAATTTAATGTGCCAGAAAAATAAGAAGGGAGTCATTTTCAGGCAAAGAAGTAGAAATCAATTACCTGTAAAAGTTTTTAAATTCTTTTTTTGGATGATTTTGTTTCTAGATTAAGTAAATGAAACCCCTGTGCCTTTTCTTACCTGATTTGCTTCCGTCAGAATCAGTGCCAAAAAAGGGGCAATAGACTTATCATTGATCTGCAGAAAGAAAACGCCACTAAAGAAGGGAGTAATGACATTTTGAAGAAGTGACTTTTGAAAAAAAGTTATCCTGGAAAATCTGATTTAAGTCTGGCTTGCCTATTTCAGTGTATCTGTGAGCACCAACTGAATTTGTGCAAAACGTCTTTAAAATGAGTGCATTCAAAATGAGAAATCAGCTGTGGACTAGAAGCAATCCCCTAACTTCTGGCTTTATGCCAGAGTGCGAAGTGTGTGTTCTGAACTAGACCTTTCAAACATGCCAGCCACTATGGAGCAGCTCCTTGCTGGTGGGATTGGAGGAACTCCTTCTTTTATACTTTTATGAACAGGCCAATGAGGAGGAGAGGGAGCTCACTAATTGTGAGGTTTGTGGGATTTACCAGAATCTCAGCTTCCTTGTTCTGTTGTGAGGATGCAATGAAATGGTGTGAGTAAGGGTTAGTGGGCACTTGATAAAAAAGGCTATGTATGGGGGGCAATGATGAGAGTTTATAAACTCAGGATTTGGATGAATCTAGTCTGATTCTTTGCACTTGAAGTTCAAGTTTCAAAAATGCACTATATCCTAGAAAGCTCTGTGGATTAGTAAAGCATTAGTAACAGTGACAACTTGTAGGATATGCACTTTGAGGCCAGGGAAGCAATGTTTTACATATTTTCATCCTCTATAGAAGCTGGCGCCAATATGAAAATACAGTATGTGCTGACTAAAGAATTATTGATTATTGGAAATTTTTCTCTTATACCAACCTAGAATTTCTTACAAATGGCTCTTTGAATATATTGGGAAGTGTGTTTGGTTCCCAATAATTTGGTATTAAGGAGAATTTACCTGTGGTGTATGTTTGGACTTTTTCTGTGGCATGTGATAGAAAACCCATCTAAGCTAATATAAGAAAAAAAGAGATAATTTATTAACCAGTGAATTTGAGAGAGAGTATGTTGGCTTTAGGTGTGGCTTGATCCAGGTGTTCAGATGAAGGCACCTAGGCCCACTGTCTCACTCTGTTTTCCCACATTCCTTCTCCACATAGGCTCTATTCTCTGCCAGGTTTAGCTGTTGCCGGTAGGCCTCATGTACCTCCAGGTTCAGTCCCGCAGACTGAAACATTATCTCTACTCACTCTTGTACAAATCCCAGGGCTTACTTGGACTGGAGAAGTTTGGGCACATGTCCATTCTTTAGCAGATCCTGTGGAGAAGGAGTGGGTCAGTGTGCACTCTGGCCAGGTCTGAGTAAGATATTCTTTCCTGGAGCTGGCAGTCCGGTTCTCTCAAAGCAGGAGGCCTGAAAGTGGGGATGTGAGGAGTGTATGACTGCCAGAAGAAAGGGGGGGTGGACACCAGGTGACTGATTTACAGTAAATATTCCCTCCAACTGTGGGCCTTTCTAACTCACTTCTCCTCTGGTAAAGTTTAGAGAAAGGATATTATCCTTAATGAGATAATGACAATTCGAATTAATCTATTCTGTTATATGAGTCCTCTTTGTTTTTGGGTGTCTTGGAAGCCATTTAAACAACAGAGGCTCCCTCCAAGTGTCTAGACCATACTCAAGGGTCTCTCTGAAAAGAACTCTAGGGATCCAGGAAATCGAGAGATTTTGGTGCATGGAGTTGGTTTCAAGTTTTCACGATGCATCTTAGCTGTGACTTTCTGGAAAACTGAGCGTGTGGTTCTCCCATAGAGCCCTGCAGAGGTGTGAACAGAACAGCCGCATTAAATTCTGTGCAAAAGACAATCTTTGCATGAAGCCTCTTCTCATCCATATTTCACCTCATCAGAAAGGCCTTCCTGATTCTTTTAAACAATATATCATTACCTGAAATGACCTTTTGTTTATTTTTTTTGTTAGTCTTTTCTCATTAACATTAAACTCCATAAAAGCAAAACATTCTTTCTTCTTTTCTTTTCTTTTTTTTGGATAGCCACAGTACCTGGGACAGCATGTGACACAAAGTAGGTACTCAACAAACAGTTACTAGGGAATGAATGAATGGCTCCAAGAACCAGTATTCTGCTTCCCTAGGAACAGACTGTTTTTTGTAAACATGAGGTTGGCTTAAGTAACTACAGTGGCTGAATCCAGCCATAGCTGTGTTGTTGTAATGGATGGGCCATGTAGCGTGACGAAGTCATTAAACTCCCAGTGTTTGTGCTTTATCCCAAAGACATATGACTGGCTTTAGGCAAGGAGTGCATCTGGCTTCTATGATAGATGGGGCTTACAGTTAGACAATAAGCATTGTAGTATGGAGTGCTTGTCTTGAACCATACAATTATATCTGAAGACAAACCATAAAGAAATGGAATAAGGTTTACTATTGGTGCCTTCTTGGAGCTCCATCTTACAGCCTGCTTGACAGAGATACCAACTTGCAGAATTTTGCCAGAGTGCCTGGAAAAGAGAGTTTCCTTTGCCAGTATCTCCGCCCATGCCTCCCCACTCCCACCGAGCTGGGAGAACAAGGACTGATTTGAGAGATTGCCCTTGTTACAGGGGATCTACCTGTCCCCACTGCAGACAACCTGTTGATTGGGTCTCTGTGTAGGTCTGTGGCAGCCCGGGCTTTTTTGATGAATTGTATTCATTTGGTCAAATGCGTGGGCTTAAACTTTGCAGTAATGAAGTTGAATGAACATCAAGAGGAGCTAGAGAGCTGATGGCTTAGCACACTGGTGGGACTCAGAGTACAAGTTAGTTTTATTTATAGATATTGCTTTTATGGTGAACTACCGAAAAAGACATCCACAAAATGAAAAGAAACTGAATTTCAATTTTTAAAAATATTGCTTGTAGTTATCAGTCTGTGAGTCTAAATGATTCAGAATTTTTCATTCCACTTTGACATTTTTAACAAACATGTATGAGCACCATCCAGGTGTTAAGCAGTGAAGATAAAAAATTGAATAAGGTACAACTGTTTTGCTTTCAGAAAACATTCAGTCTAGAAAGGAGGCAGATCTCCACATAACTCATTTGAGTATCTGTGATAAGTGGTATGATATAGTCTGTGCAAAATACCATAGGATGTGGCAAGTAATTCTTGGGGTGGAATGTGTGTGTGGTGTTTATGCTCTGGCTATGACTTTTTATCTCTAATAATAATAGAAACAGTAAACACAATCAATGTTCATTGAGTACTTATTACGTCAGGCAGTTTTCTATTTACTTATTACCTTTATCTCATGTAATCCTTGTAGTGGACCTTATGTGATAGGTACCTAGATCATCCTCATTTTGCAAATGAGGAAGCTGAGGCTCACAGAGGATCGGCTTTGTCCCAGGTCATGTTGCAGAACCAGTACTTACCAAGGTGACTGTGAGCAGTGGCTCCTCAGCACCATGGGGCTCATGCTTTCATGTTGGTCGCCCGGATGCTCCCAGAAGTGCTCCCTATGGATCATAGGGGGTGGTTTTCTTCCCCTCTAGGTTATTCTGCTCTTCTATGGAATCCATGCACATGTGTGTGCCCCTAAGGTGACTTTACTGGTATGAGGATTAATTTTATGTGTTAACTTTGCTGGCCATGGGTGTGTCTGTGAGGATGTTTCTGAATGAGATGAGCGTTTGAATTGGTGGACTCAGTCAAGTAGATTGCACACCCCAGTTGGGTGGGCCTCATCCAACAGGTTGAGGGTCTGAATTTTACAAAGGGTGGAGGGAGGAGGAATTGCCTCTCTTTATCCTGCCTCACTGATTGAGCTGGAATACGTCATCACGTTTTCTCCTGCTTTTGGACTGGTTCTCAGGCTTACAGACTGGAACTAAATGACACCGATGGCTTTCCTGGGTCTCCAGCTTGCAGGCAGCAGATTCTCCATGATTACATGAGCCAATTCCTTGTAATAAATCTCCTTTTATATATATGTATGTGTATATATGTATTAATATGTGTGTAATCTCCCATTTGTTCAGTTTCACTGGAGAACTCTGGCTATTATAACCTGTCTCAGGGGAAAAAAATCTTACTACATTTGTGCGTAATGAAATGATGTTTGTTGGTCTGATTTGGACAGCTCACTTAGTAGTCCCCACTCTGGTTCTCACTGGGTTTTCAGCATCAGTCTCAGTGTTGGCACTGAGCTCAATCTACTATGTTTTAATGTGCCCACCACAGCTGATGGAAGGTTCTACCTGGGAGCCTTGGGGACCTGGATTTTGAGCTCCTCCCCCAACTTTTTGACTTTTGGCTTCTCAACATGACCTCACTGGACCTTAGTTTCCACATCTGCAATGTGGAGATAAGGATGTGTTTGCTCCCTCACCCATGGGGGTGTTGGGCAGGGCAGTTATTCCTGTGTGTATTGGTTCAGTTAGTTGATGATGATCTCTCCAGGAGGTGCCGTAAGCCAAGGCCAGTCCAGACAGGAGCTATTCTCATGGAGCTCACAGCCCCACTGGGGAGATCTGATGTACATGGATAAGGTTGAAAACAGTTACTACTACATACAGAGTTACTATACAAATAATTATATAATAATTATCAGTCACTAATTATACAATAGGTTATTTTAAAAAAAGATTTTATTTATTTATTGAGAGAGAGAGAGAGAGAGAGAGAGAGCAGGCAGAGGGGCCGAGGGAGAGAGAATCTCAAGCAGACTGTACACTGAGTATGGAGTCCCACGTGGGGCTCAGTCTCGCGACCCTGAGATCCTGACCTGAGTGGAAGCCGAGAGTCGATCACTTAACTGACTGAGCCCCCCACGCATCCCTACAAGTTTTATTATTACACATGATGATAGTAGTAGTCATAGGCAGCTATTACTTACCAACAACTTACTGTGTACCTGGAAAACATACTTTTATTTAAACATTAGAATGAACTTCTGAGATGGGATTTCTTATTCATTTTTTAAACTCATTAAAAAACATTTAAAGTAGGAGTACCTGGGTGGCTCAGGCATTAAGCATCTACCTTCGGCTCAGGTCATGGTCCCAGGGTCCTGGGATTGAGCCCACATTGGGCTCCCTGCTCAGCAAGGAGCCCGCTTCTCCCTCTCCCATTCTCCCTGCTTGTGTTCCCTCTCTTGCAGTCTCTCTGTCAAATAAATACAATCTTTAAAAAAAAAAAAGTTAAAGTAGTACATATGCGTGGTATAAAATTAAGATGTACAAAAGCTACATTTATTGAAAAATTAGTCTCCTTTTCACTGTAGATCTCTCGGTCCTACTCTCCAAAGAAAACTCACTATAAACATTTTTTTGTAGCCTTCAAGAATTCTTATTCACATATGGGCAATATACTTATATCCATTCTTTTGCACAGGTGTAATCATATTACATATAATTTTATACAAAAAAGACCAGCGTCTACCTCATTATTTTTGATAGTGATTAGTACTCTTTCTCAGAGAATCAGCAGGTTAAAAAATCATATTATGTGAAGGTGTTCTGTAAAAGTAAAAATATTAAAAAGTGACTATAACCATAAGAACTGGACAGCATATTGGAGCTCGAGCTAAAGGGCTTCAGTAAAGGACTTTGGATTCTGGGGCAGCTTGATGATCCAATGGAGGGTGCAATGTGGCTTTCTGGGTGTGCAGGTGAGCACAGAGAGGGTTTACTGGGCATGTGTGTGTCCAGGGCTCATCTTGGACCCCTACTCTATAATGAAAACACTGATTCCCATCCAGCTGGCTGGTATCTGAGGCTGGTGGGAGGGTCCCATGCTGGTTAGGATTGGCTAGGGACAGAGTGGGACAGAAGCAGCGAATGACAGAGACCTAGGAGTACAAGGGTTGTCTTCTTGGGCCCCTGCCTTCCCACACCACTTTTCTGCTCTGTGTTTTTTGCTTTTTGTTTTTCTTTTTTCTAATTTCCACCCCTCCCTTTCCACCCATACTCCCACCAAACTTAACGGGTAAAATCCTGGTTTAACTTCAAAATCTTCCCCAGCACCCTTGCAGCTCCTTCTTACAGTACTGGGAGTTTAGCAGGATAAGAGCTAACTTGTTGTGAATTCTCATTACATTCCAGACAGTATTCTAAATTCTTTACATGAATTTACTCTTTGAATCCTTATCACAACCCTGGAAGAGACTATATCCCTCTTTTATAGATGAGGAAGCCGGAGGCACAGAAAGGTCATACCTTTGATGAGTGATGAAGCCCAGTTTCAAATTATGGCAGTCTGATTCAACGGTTTGATGTAATACCCATAGTTGCTATTATTTGGTTTTTGAATGACCTTGAGTAGGTGTGGTTGTCTCCATTGTCACAGATAGGAGGGAGAACTGGGTTTTCCATGCAATTCTCATGTTCTTTCCCTTCCAACTTGCTGCTTTGTACAGACACCTCTGAGAGTAGAAGCCCTTGTGCCTGATCTACCCACCACTACTGGGGGTCTCTTTCTTCTCCCAACAGTAGCCACGCTTGGCATTGCTCCTGGCAGATGGCAGGCACTCAGTAAGGAATTGTGGCACGATCAGTCTGTCTCTTGGCTGCTCTATGTGTGTGGGTTCCTTACGTCACCTAAACTTAGATGCATGTCTCACCATATATAATACTGAAACTATATACGGAAAGGTATAAAAACCTGTGATGACTTAATGTGGACATGCCACCCAGAGTTCATCTGAGTTCTTGTTTGAAAGTGTTTTTATGTTCATGTAGGAGGGCCATTTCCATGTTCTTGACCTGGCAAGTCATCAACAGATAGAATAATGCGTCGGTGTCACATGGGCTTATCATGAGTTGTGTGGGAAGTGGCTGCGGCGTCCAAGAGCTATGAAACTGCAGGGATTCCTGGTGCTTCTCCCAGGCTCTGCTGTGCTCTGCTGAGTCTGGTTGATGCAGATCCCCTGGCCGAACCCGTGCTGGGCTGTGTGGACCCTGTATGCGGGTTTGGATTGGGCGGGAGTAGGGTGTGTCAGTTATCCTGGCTCATTTAACCATGTGCATGTTGAACAGATGATGTGGTCTTATTGAAGGGCATATCTGCATATTAATGTGCCTGCATTTTGATTCTGAGCCCTTTATTTCCTTAGGACTATGCCCCTGAAGTTTATGCTTAGGTCTGAGAATGCATGTCAGTTCTAGCCATGCCGGTGTCTGATGTAACTGTCCCGTGGCACAGTACTGGGCACACAGTGAGCAACCATAAATATTGAGTGAATGAATGGTCATGTCTCTAGGGAGTAAGAAAGTTTTTGGGTAGGGAAGAGTTTCTGAAAATCCTCCAAGTATACTGGTTCTTCTGTTACTGAACCCCAACATTTCCTTCGTGTTTCAGTACTTGCAAATGATTCATGGTGTTCTGACAGCACAGCCATTAGGAGGTGGCATAGTTACCTTGGCTGTGACCTTCTTGGTTGCAGTAGGTTTGCACAGAGAGTTGCTAAAATTAAACTGTTGCTTTGGCTTAGTGCTGTTGACCGGCTTTCATCATTTGAGAAAATGTGCAGATATTAGAAAATTTGCCAGGGGCTGGAATTTGGCTGTGGAAATGAATTTTGGATAATCCTCCTTTTCGCTAAAAGAACTTCTAGTATTACAATTTGCATATGTTAACCAAATTGTTAATTATGCACAAAGCAATGTGTATGGTGACTAAATTACCATATTTTTATTACAAATAGTCATTTTCTGCTTTAGTCTTTTTAATTGTATTGTGGACTGTATACATGATCCTGTAGCATTCTTTTGTTGTTTTTTTATTTTTTATTTTTTTAAAAAAGATTTTATTTATTTATTTTAATTTAAATTTTTTTTATTTTCAGCATAACAGTATTCCTTGTTTTTGCACTACACCCAGTGCTCCATGCAATCCGTGCCCTCTCTAATACCCACCACTTGGTGCCCCCAACCTCCTACCCCCCGTCCCTTCAAAACCCTCAGATTGTTTTTCAGAGTCCATAGTCTCTCATTGTTCACCTCCCCTTCCAATTTCCCCCAACTCCCTTCTCCTCTCTAACTCCCCTTGTCCTCCATGCTATTTGTTATTTATTTATTTGACAGAGATCACAAGCAGGCAGAGAGGCGGGCAGAGAGAGGGGGAAAGCAGGCTCCCTGCTGAGCAGAGAGCCCGATGCAGGGCTAGACCCCAGGACCCTGGGACCATGACCTGAGCTGAAGGCAGAGGCTTTAACCTACTGAGCCACCCAGGCACCCCTTTTTTTGTTGTTTTTATAAAGATTTTATTTATTTATTTGATAGAGAGCAAGCGGGCACAAACAGGCAGAGGGGCAGAGGGTGAAGGAGAAACAGACTCACTGCTGAGCAGGGAGCCTGACACCGGGTTTGATCTCACGACCCTGGGATCATGCCCTGAGCCAAAGGCAGATGCTTAACCAACAGAGCCACCACGGCACCCCTATAGCATTCTTTAATTTAGTTTAACAGTTCTTTTGTGGATCACTAATATAAACTCACATCTGTACCTAGATGTGTACAAAGATAATTGATGATAATCCAGTGTATTACCTTGGCCTAGCACAGAGTCAGACACATGGGAAAGGATTGCTAAGTATTTAGTGATCCATCTAATATGTACACATACACTTTTCCATCTGGTGATAGTGCTATTAAAATATATTTTAGCAGCCATACAAAAGTATTTTCTTTATTTGTTTAAGTAGGTGATATTTATTCTTATATATTTCAAATTTAAATTATTGTTCCAGAGTTCTATGATACAGATTCTGGAATCCCAACTCATTCTTGTCTAAGCATCTGACAGGTTTATGATGTATGTTTTCTCTGAGACAAAGAACTGGCTTTGTCTATAATCGTGCCTATAGCCAGCCCTCCGTATGGAGGTGGGATGGCTCACTATCTGGGTGAGACCGTCAAAAAGATGTGAATCCCACCACTTGGCAGTGAGTCCTGTAGCAACTCCCAGACCGTTGGTGAGACCATTGTGAATCTAAGAAGCCAGCCACCATTCCTTCAGTTTCTCCCAGTCTTATTGTTGCATCTGGCCAGCAATTTATTTGGACCATTGTAGAATCTTATCTACGCTCTCAGTAGAATGCCCTCAAGGGCATTAGGTCTCTAACTTTTGTCCCATCCACGTGGAGACCTGAAGCCAGCCACTGCGAGTGGGGATGAGGAAAGGGAGATGGAACCAACATTTCTTCTGTACCTACTGGTCAGGTATTGTACGGGATCCTTTACCTGTGTTATCTCATTTGATCCTCATCACAACCTTATGAAGTAGGTACCAGCACCTCCATTTTGGAGTGAGGAATCAGAAGTTTCGTGTGCTTAAGTAGATTGACCAATGTCTTAATTACTAATTTGAACTCAGATTTGTCTGTTGAGAAATCCACACTCAAAACTTCTGTGCTGACTTGCTTCATGTAGCACTGTTATATTATGTTTTATTAATATTTGTCAATCTCTCCATCCATCTTTATAGTTTCATGCAATGAATTACTCCTAAATTCAGCTCCAGGAAGACCTATCTTTCTGTAAGCTGGTAATGCTCCCTTTTATTACATCGTGAGAGTTATTTTACTTCTCATGATTATCTTTCTGCTTGACTGGAGAGCCAAATTGAGTGCTCAGTTGTAATAGTCCCCATCTCTGATTTCTGGTACTTTTATCTCCCCTTTCTATCTAGAATTTTACTGCTCTCTATTCTCTTATTTTAACTGCCTTATAAACTTCCAAATTACTTCTCAAAGTTAAATTATCATAACATTTTTCAAACAGTTAAACCGTTTTACTCATCTTGGACATTAGCTTAACAATGTTCAACAATAAGGAGATACTGGATCCATTTAAGCAATACAATTTGTGTCTTGTCCTTCCACACACGTGTGTGTATAGAAGTGTATGCCAGGGCATGTGCACACAAACATTAAGAGGGCATGCCCTTTGAGCCTCCTGTCTATGACCCGCATGGGTCTGTCCTGATATTTGTCTCACTGACTCTTCTTTTAGGATCTGATCAGAACCAACTGCACAGGGGCGCCTGGGTGGCTCAGTGGGTTGAGGCCTCTGCCTTCAGCTCAGGTCATGATCCCGGGGTCCTGGGATCAAGCCCCGCATCGGCCTCTCTGCTCAGCGGGGAGCCTGCTTCCTCCTCTCTCTCTCTCTGCCTACTTGTGATCTCTGTCAAATGAAAAATAACATCTTTAAAAAAAAAAAAAAAACCAACTGCACAGTGTGATGAAAGATCATCCATCCAAAGGACATTGTCCTTCTTACTCCTTAACTCCCCCATGTGAAAGCTGTTTTTAAAAAGGCATTTTGTGACTGTATGAAGACTTTACTCTAGGTCTGTGACCTTGAAATTTAGTTTTGGGTACCATTTTGGATGATCTATAGTAAGTGTTTCAGGCTATAAATTACTATTCTAACGTGAGGGCTGGGGCTGGAGCAGGGCAGGAACAGGGTGGGAAACGCTTTCTCCCATACAGGGGCAAACCCGTATAGTAATCACGATGGTTCTTCAGTGAATGCTGCTTCAGCCTCTGCTGTGAGGTAGACATTTCATGTTGCTAGCTTCACTCTCCAGCTTGGGTTTCATACCCAGTCAGTGCATGGAGGAGTGTGTGTGTGTGTGTGTGTGTGTGTGTCCTGAAGCATAAGGAGGCAGATGGTTCTGAGGGCTGGCACAGAGTGGGAGCTTCCTGCTGAACAGATGTCCTTCTTGGGGTAATGCCGGCTGCCCACTGAACCCATGTTTTCTGGCATCGATCCCCATTACCAACGGTTCTTTCACCTTTTGAATAGGCAGCCTGAACCTCAAGTACATGGTGGAGGAGGCGGGGTAGGAGACATGGACCAACCAGAAACTGGGAACAAATACAAACACATTGGCTTAGCCTAGATGCTGGGGATAGTTCAGTACTGATGCTTTTTGTTTGTTTGGGTCCTAAGATTTGATGCTTTTGCTAGGAGACCAGTTGGTCTGTCGGCTATAAGCAGCACTGTGTATAGATGCAAAACTCCCTCCATGAAGTTACAAAGTTGGGTAGAAAATCTATTCTTATTTGTAAGAAAGTGGTGAGCCAGTCAGTGTTTTCAATGCCAAAACCTAGAGGGAATGAAAAACAAATGAAAAACTCTGAAACAACTCCTTAGTTCATAATTAGGAACGTAATATAATTATGTTATAATTTTCAGCATAATTTTAAAATGGCTTACTCTTACATGGATTTAGATGCACAGTTGAAAAATGTAAAAATGTTGGAGAAATATCCTCTACTGTAGAACAGGACTTCTGGGCACTGAAGGTGTGGAAGAGAATGAGTCACTGGAAGGTAGATGTATAAGCTTATATTTTGGCTCCTTAAAAATTGCAAAAATGGACTTTTCCATTTAGTATTTACAAAATAGACCTCCAACCAGAGGGGGCCTCACTGGCTCTCTTCCTTCCCTTTACCCTCCCACTATAATTCTAGGAGACCCTAGTTGTAATTATCTGTAACTAAAAGGGATTCTCAGGGGAAAGAAAGAGCTGCCTTTCTGAGTAAGAAAAAAATACCCAAAATAGTATCTGGAAACAAGTGTATCCATGAAAAGGGCAAAGATCATCTGGGTATTTGGCCTTCTCTCCAGGATGATTCTGTTTATGAAAGCATTTCTAGATGTACTATCATAGTCCAGTCAGTCCTGCCATGTGGGTTTTTGTTTCAGGGGTGAAATCACCAGACTGGTTGGTTCCTGCTACATTTTGATGGGACCAAGGATTCTGAGGTAATTTGGAGTCTTTGGTAAACAAGCACTTGCTAGCACCTGCTGCCATTGTTTTCCAAGCCAGTTAGGAGCAGTAACTAAGCAAGCTTCTAACAATCTTCAGTTACTTTTCCAGGGTTTGAATAAAGCTTAGGTTGAATTCACTTGTTTTGTAGATGGTCTTTCACCATCTGAGGATCCTGAAGTTTCCTGATCCCTAATTGTTGGACCTTTAAAATTTAATGGCTGAAGGAGAGTGGGAAAATGGTTCCTAGTTTCCTTCTGATAGTGATGAGGCTATCGAGAACTCACTTTTTGTAGTTCAAAGATACCATACATTGGATACTCCTAGTTGGATTTGGTAATCTCGGTGTAGACAGGGAAAATTTTACCATTAGCCCTTCCTTATTAAAGGCGAGAACTGAGAGGTCAGAATGTCACCCAGCTCATTGATAGCAAATCTGCTCTCAAAACTAGTTTTTGTTTTTTTTTATTTCCAAGTTCAGTGCTAGTTCCATTAAGCACATTAGCACTAAAAACTAGGACTCTCTATTCTGAAATGTTTTGATTATGAATGTGTCTAAAGTATTCATTCTTTTTGTAATAAGGCAGTTTAGGTAATATTAACACATATCCAGATCAGAAAACTAAGGCATACAGAAATTTGGGGGCTTGCTCAAGGCCATAAAATGAAATTAGAGGCAGAGCATCGAGAGAATTGTGGCCCTTCAACCACACACAGTGACTGTTGTTTGCATTTATATCCGTCTTCTTCCGATTTGGAGCACTTGCCGCAGTTCGTGATACTGAAAGAATTAGTCAATGGGACTTCAGTATCAGATAGCAATAGTGATTCAGCGACATCACGGACTTTCCACTTCCTGGTTTCTCTTCCTTGGGATGCTAATGATTTATTCTGTCTTCTACGTTGGGGAGTTGGGAAGACATTCGATAAATTGGTCGTATGCTTTTCAGCATAAACACTGTCCAACAAGGGAAAACTCAGGACTACTGCATTTGGCCAGTTACAAAAAGGTTTTTATTTGTTTTTAAGAGATCAAGGTTGTCCATCATTTTCTTTTTACTGATAAGGAAAGAGATTGAGAGAGATGAAAAGACTTGTCAAGGTTGCAAGGTAAGTTAGTGTAAGTTTTAAGGTCATACATAAGTTAGTTTAAGCTTTAGGATCAGCACTTAGGCCTTCCAATTTTCTGTTCTGTTCACTTTTTACTCTCTTACATCTTTGCATATATTAGCATTCCAATTATTTATTATTTTAATGTTCCTTACTGATTTGTAAGATTTTATGAGGCTCCTCACTATAAAATTTCTTCCTTTAATTTCCCATACCCAAAGATTTTATATCTATAAAATATTACATTGTGAAATAGAGAAAAAAATTAGATTTGTAGAGGAAATCCATCCATTCTCCTGATTTCTAATTGATCACTTAGGACAGCTGAACATATATGCTCTGAGGTCCTGTGTCTCCCTTTCTTGTTTTTCCCCAAGCCAGGTCCTCTGGAACTATTTGCTCTCTACCCCTGGGGCTGGCTCAGACTATGATCCTTTGCATACCTCAAAATGTCTTTAAATCAGCCAGCTCGAGTGTTAGATTATCTATTGGGTTAAACATTCATACCGAGTGGTCAGGGATGATTATGTTGGAGTTCAAACAGTAAGCTCACAGATATTCTCAGTCTCAGACATAGCTGAGACATTCAAAACACTTTTTATTATCTCAGTATGAAGCCACTTAAATATTAACCAGTACATATTGGCTTGTATTGGAAAACACAAAAGCATAATTATTGGATAAGAAAAGCTCCTCTAAGAGATGTTCCCAGAGCAACTGGCATAAACTAATTAGAGTTTAACTATTACGGACAATACACTAAGTAGGTACTGATTGTATGGTGTGAAGATTGGTGATCAGAACTTCATTGTGTTACGTATAAATGCCACTGGAGAATGGAAAACAATAAAACTTCAACTGATTATAATTGATATTTATACAGTGTCTTCCTCCCAAGATCCCGACGAGCGCTAGCAAGCCATCATTATCTGCCATCTCTGAGTGGTGACAAACAATAAGGGTTTAGCAGTTTTGCTTAAAAAAAGAGTCACAGTTATTAATATTGGTGCCATAATATTTAGAAACGCTGTTATTTACACACCTATAATGTGTTTGCTATTAAGCTGTGAAATGCCCCCCTTTCCCCTGTGACTGTGAGCGCTGCTGCAGACACATGTGACTGAAGGCTGCAGGACTTTGTACTTGGCTGTCCCCTTCCCTCTGCACCGTTCTCAGACCCTCCCAGCCTGTGGATTGCCACTACATCTCAGGGCCACCTCCCTGCACCCCCAGAGAAGTCTCGCCCCACTTGATTGGGAGTTCCTGGGGTTTCTCATATGTGACGAAATAATTCTCTCATGGTTTTCCTCCCTGAAACCTTCCTTCCCTGATGTTCATGTGACTTGCTGGTGCTAGGCCCCAGTGCTTCAGTCATCCTGGCCCCATGGTGTTTCCTTTAGGAAAAGGACTTCAGTGAGGAGCTGGTGTAGATTCCTGATTCTCCTAAAAGTACAAACTCTGGTATCATCCCAGTGGGCACTGTGGTTCCCTGGGTGTCACTGAGCTGAAGCCACATTCACACCCTGGGTATCCTTGTGAAATACGCTTGCAGCCTGTGAACACAGCCCTCCTTTGCACTGGGCTCAGGCCTTGTGTGTGGGACCCCTCTGGGGGACAGGCACTCTTTCTTTCTTTCACCCCCTACCCCAGGGCCTTTTTCAGGCCATGCAGATGAACTCATGGAAATCGATGTCTCTAGACTTGCCTCCTTATGCCTTTTCCAGATTAACCCAGAGGTCTGGAACCAACTAGAAACCCTATAATATATTACCAGCCACAAAGACGATGGCTTTGTGACTTTTAGAAGAAGCACTGTGATTCACACTCCAGTGGCCCAGGGACAGAATGGTGAGTAAGAATTCACAGGTTGTGTCAGTGGAAAAGGAAGCAGGCTGTTCAGGAGCTTGCTTAGAGCTGATGGAGAAATAAGCCAGGATTTACTGAGTTCTTACTATTCACTGGAACCATGTACTTAGTATTTACTGATTTTATGCACACAGGTACATATATACATAATACATACACATAATACACACATACACACACACACACACACACACACACACAAACACAAACACACAGATGCATTTCATTTAGTTCTTTTTTTCAGTCCTCCAGTAGAAGTCAATTTCTTTATTGTCCAGGACAGATAACAGGTTCAGAAAGCAGAGGGAGGAATGGAAGGGAGCCAGTATTTACTGAGTGCCTACTATGTGTCAGGCATTGTGGAAGTACACAGTATATGCTATCTTATTAATCCCTACAGCCATTGCCATTTTGTAGGTGAGGACATGGAGACACAGAGAACGTAATTTCTCGATGGCCACAAAGTTAGTAACTGATGAATCTGAGATTCTGACTCTGGTCTGTTAGAGTTCAAAGTCTTAGCTCTCTCCTTGGTGCAGCATAAGGGACCCAGAGACCTCACTTAACTCTGTACCCACATACCTATTTCCAACCTTTGCCTCAGAGGCCCTAACCTCATTTACTTAATCAGAATCAGCACTCTAGGCCTCTGAATTTCACCCTTGCCCGTATTCTCTCTGTGGAGATGTTGTTTGATGTGGTGACCAGAGCCTGTAGTGTAAGACTTTTGAGGGCTAGCCTGGGAAGCTAGGCACTGTTAGGTAGCATCTCTGTAGGGAAATGCATGTCACATTCCAATTAAATGTCTTACAAATAAACTTTGACTCTATAATACACATTCATTCATATATGAATTAGGGAGCTTCCCTCGCTTTCTGGAGGCAGCTCAGAGTTGCTGGTAAAAAACATGTAAGAGGCTCCTTGGTAGAAGGAGGAAACAGTAGCAGTTCAAATATGAAATGAATATCATAGTAAGATCTCAATGATGTATTGATTTTTTTTTTTTTTTTTTAAGAAAGAAGGTATAGGGAGAGGCAGAGGGGGAAGGAGAGAGAGTCTCAAGCAGACTCCATCCTGAATGCAGAGCCCGATGCAGGGCTCGGTCCTACGACCCTGATATCATGACCTGAGCTGAAACCAGTAGTTGGACGCTTAACTGACTGAGCCACTGAAGCGCCTCGATGTATTGAATTTTTAAGTATGATTTTATTTATTTATTTTTAAAAAGATTTTATTTATTTGACAGAGATCACAAGTAGGCAGAGAGGCACGCAGAGAGAAAGGAGGAAGCAGGCTCCCTGCTGAGCAGAGAGCCCGATGTGGGGCTCGATCCCAGGACTCTGAGATCATGACCTGAGCTGAAAGCAGAGGCTTTAACCCACTGAGCCACCCACGTGCCCCTTAAGTATGATTTTAATTTAATTTTTTTCCTTGCATTTTGCCTAAGTGACTCTCCAGCAGAGCAATTAATTTAATTTTGAAGCTGAATTAAGTTAGGTAGTCAGACTCGCGAAAGCAGATACTTTTTTCTTTAAACCTAGTAGAATTCAAGTAAATCTATATTAATTTCACTTGTGATAAGGATTTCTCTGCTGTTGCAACTTGGATGGCTACTATTCCCATAATTCTCAAAATCAACCAGATTATCGAAGGTGTTTCCTTATCTAATTCCAATTTAGAATTAGGGGCTTGGTTTAGTGGTCCCTTCTTCTGAGAAGGCTTCATGCACCATATTTGCTTTTCTGTTCCTCAGCGCCTCCCACACCAGACTGCAAGCTCCTTGTGGGAGGGCCTCCTTCACACTCACCAGCTTCCCTGTACCCGGCCCCGTGCCCAGGCCTCAGGAAGTCTTTACTATGTAATCGACTCTGTAAATGACTTAGTTATTCCCATTTTTTTTTTCTAGTTGAGGAAGTTGAAACTCAGGACAGAATAGATAATTGAATATGATTGTATAGTAAAAAGTGATGGAGCATGCAGGAGAGAGTGTGAGCCCAGAAGAAGGCTGAAGGAGCTGGTCTCTGGATTATCATAGTTGGGGAGAGCAAAGGACAGTTCACCAGTCAGGGGCCAACAAGGGCTGTAATGAGCGGTGTCATTAAAGGGAAAAGGCGACAAAGGAGAGAGTAAATGTTCTCCAGATTAGCAGGGACAGTGGAGTATAAGAACGCGTGAAGTGTTTGGAAAACCAATGGACCAAAGGTGAAGACTTGTTTTATCTCTATACCTATACCTACATCTGTGTCTGTGTCTATATTCACATATCTATCAAAATAGAAAAGGGAAAGTTGGTTTATCAGGAAAATGTCAGTGTAGGATGTGTATGTAAATATGTATTATACATAAATAAATAAAAACCCGATGTGCATGTTTGTGAAAATGTTCTTGGTTTTATGGTAGGGAAATAATTGGAAATACCTGCCTGCCTAGGGTTTATAGCCGCAGCACATGTTGAGCAAATACGTGTATGACGGTGAACTAGCTACTGGGTTGGGAGGAGACATACAGATTAGTACCATTCTGTCACTGATCTTAAAGAGTTACTAGCCAGAGAAGGAGGATATGCCCAGAACACAAATGAAAATAAAGCAGAATGAGAAAAATACCCTAAGTAAAGCCCCAAAACTTTAAACTTCATGTATATATATATATATGAAGAGGCCCAAATATGGAAGAAACTGTTCGAAGTTAGAATATATGTTAAAGGTGATTCTTGAAGGATGGGCAGAAGTTCCACAGATGAAGGTGGAATGGAGAAAAGGCAGGTAAGGCAAAGTCCTGGTAGGAGTTGTTGCGATTGCTTATATGGATTACATGAGCATATTTTAAATTAACTTGTAGATGTTGGCATTGTTATTAGACATGGCTCTGGCTGGAAACCAATGGCAGACCCAAGGGTTTAACTCAGGGGCACTTAATAAAGGTACTCTTTACAGACAAATGGGCACAGTTAATAGAACCAAGAAGAGTAATGAGACACCCAGGGACTGGCAATGGTGGGAGACTGTCCCTGCCTGGGTCTGATGGGGCAGGGGAGGGGTGAAGGGACTGAGGGCTGGAGATAGCTCAGAAAATTATGAAAGGCTCTGCCTCACCTGGTGCTGTCAGAACAATAGTGATCTCAGGATGTCATGTCCTAAGTACCCCGTCCACCCCAACTTCCTTCTTTTTCCACTCTCTGATCTTCTGCTGGTGCCTCCAACAGAAGCTCAGTGGGCAAGCGGAGGGCTACAGTGACTCCAGGTGAGTCATCCCCCAAAGGCACCCTGAGAAGGGTGTAGAATGGATCCAAGCTAGGAGATAACCAACACAGATACAGAACATACTCCGCTCATGCCAGCGTGATACCGAAGGTTCATTATGAAACTGTTTACCACAGAGAAGAATTCAGCAAAAGATGGCCTTTTCATTCAAAAGGATTTTATTACTGAAGTTACCAGAAATGATCTCTTTTAAGTCTACTTTGTATGCTAATGAAGCTATAGTAAGTTTCACTAGAAAAAAAAAATTGTGATGATGCTTCGATAAGTTAGTTTTATTATGGAAGGGGATATTTTATTATCCAAGACCCTGTCTCTTCATTTCATCTGGGTATTTGCAGAGAGAGAACAAAGACCTTCTTAGGGATCAGAGCTGGAGCCGATTGTTTTCTCTTCAGGCCCGAGTGCGGTTTTCTCTTTAGGCAATTAAAAAAGTCCCAGAGCTCTGTAATATCTTCCAGGGCTCCAGAAAAGGAACAGAGGCAGAGATAAAATGAGCTCAGCTGGATGGGCCCACCCTGTTCTGGTTCCTAAATGCCCCTGGGAATGAATGCTTTAAAATTGCACATCCCATTTGCATCTCTCTGTTTACTTTTCTTTTTCTTTTCTTTTTTTTTTTTTTTAAAGATTTTATTTATTTTTTTTGACAGAGAGAGAGATCACAAGTAGGCAGAGAGGCAGGCAGAGAGAGAGAGGAGGAAGCAGGCTCCCCTGCTGAGCAGAGAGCCCGATGCGGGGCTCGATCCCAGGACCCTGAGATCATGACCTGAGCCGAAGGCAGAGGCTTTAACCCACTGAGCCACCCAGGCGCCCCTCTGTTTACTTTTCTTAATCTCCTCGAGAATCCTTGGTTTATCAAGAACAGGTTATTTCTTTAGCAGGGATTTGCAGGTAAATAATTTAAAGATCTCTCTTTTTAAAAAATATTCTATGAAATAAACATATGTATGAATAAATTTAAAACAAAGAAATAAATAAATATCTAGTAGCTTAACCCCAATCTATCTAGGAATTTTTTTCCGCATACCTGTTTAAGGTACAGAGTCAAGAAAATTTTAACAGTTCTGACTCCTATTCATTTGATTTAATCAGTGTTGACATTAAATGGTATAGATTTGAAATTTGTCTTGAAACAGATGCATTTCTCCCTAGTTTCTTTTTCCCTGGAAAATGGAAGCTCATAAAAGTGTTGTAATCACTCACTTTCAACAACTCTTCATCACTCCCCTTCCCCATTTGTTCCTAGGCTGCTCCAGAAAATTACCACAAACTGAGTGGTTTAAAATAGGAACATACTCTCATAGTTCTGTTGTCTGGAAGTCCAGAATCAAGGTGTGGGTGGGCCACGCTCCGTCTGGTGGCTCTAGGGAAGAATCTCTCGTTGACTCTTCCATCTTCTGGCAGCTCCATACATCCCTTGGTTTGGGGCTGCAGGGCTCCAATGCCTGTCTCAGTCTTCACTCTGTGTCATTCCCACTTCTTATAAGGTCACCGGGCACTGGATTTAGGGCACACCTGAATCTAATAGGATCTCACCTGATCCCTAACTAATTACATCTGCAAAGACTCTATTTCTAAAGAGGTCACTGTACTGAATCAAGTTCTCCCAAAATTCATGTCCGCTGGAAACACAGGATGTGACTTCATTTGGAAATAGAGCCTTTGCAGGTATAATTAGTTAAGTTAACTGAGGTCATGCTAGACTAATGTGGGCCCTAAATCCAATGACTGGTATCTTTATTAGAAGGGCATGGTAGGTACCCTGAGAGAAGAAGGTATGTGAAGTAGGAGAGAGTGGGATAATGCAGCTATAAACCAAGGAACAGGAAGGATTGTTGGGACCCTCTAGAATCTAGGAAGAAACAAGAAAGAATTCTTCTCAAGAATCTGTAGATAATATGGCCTGCCAACACCTGGATTTTGGATTTCTGGGCTATAGAACTATGAGTAAATAAATGTCTGTTCTTTTAAACCAATGAGTTTGTGGTAATATGTTATGATGGTCCCTGAAAACTAATAGTCTCATTCTGGCTTTCCAGATAGACATGAATCTGGGGTGGGGGGGGGGCACTAGTCAATCCATTATCCTCCCTTCCCCTACTCCTCTTTGCCAGTTTTAAAACATTTGCTGAATGCCTGCTCTTACCAAGCACTGTGTCAAGTGAAGTGCCTGAAAAAATAAACCCAGGCCCTGCTTTCAAGGGGCTCACAGTCTAGTGAGGGGAAGAAAGACTTTTGAAGGGAACTATGACACTGAACTGTACCAAGTGCTGTGGTAGGGTGGCATGCAGAGAGGTATGGAAGAATGCAGGAATGCTGTCACATAGGGAGTGTTGGGGTGTGTGGTGTGCATGCACACATGCATGCATTCAGGAGGACTCTTGGAAAAGTGATACTGTAACCAGTGTCACTGGTCATGTAACCAGTACCCAAACTGAGATCTAAAGGATGAATCACATTCCAGGAAACCAGGAAGCCAGAGTAGAGTATGCATTTTAGGGGTTTAGGAGAGCCATTGGTAGAGGACAGTGGAGACTTGGCTGGGGTCACACCCTGCTTATGACAATTTTGGGATTCAGAGCAGTTGCCCTAATTCCAAAGCCATGTTGCTGGTGAAGAGGGAGATCTTGGGCAGCATCTGTAGCTGGGCAAGGCAAGGGTGGGCAGGGACTGACAGACTTAATTAGTCTGAGTAAGAATAAAGGGGTCTTAGGAAACATCTTGAGTTAAGGTGAAGAAAGGGAGCTGTCCAATGTATAAAAGCAAGGCTTTTCATTAGTGATTAATTCACCCAGCTTAAAAAGCATTTTTATACGAATGAGCTTCTTATTTGGTCCTTACGGCAACCTTACGGTGAGATGTGTTGGCTAGTGTTGTTCTACCTATTATATAAATGGGGAACAAGGTACTAAGGGAGGGTGTGGAGCAGAGACTGGATTTGATCTGATGTTGTAAATTAAAGTTCAAAATTCTTTTATTTTGGGGATAAGAAGATTCTCAAGGTTTTAGAGAAACCGTTCCGTTGGGGTCAATCATAAATTTAATTTACCCAATTATATAAACAGACTTACTATCTAAAAAATGTGACCTAGGACCCTTTGTGTTTTAGTGGAGCAAAGAAGGATCATGAGAAAGCTCATTCCTTCCTTGTGAAGATGTGGTATCATTTCATGACTGCTGTAGTTCCAGTTGGCTGGTCTGCTCTCAGCCCTTGTCCCTGGACTCGTAAATCTTTTTTTTTTTTTTTTTTTTAAGATTTTATTTATTTTTTTGACAGACAGAGATCACAAGTAGGCAGAGAGGCAGGCAGAGAGAGAGAGGAAGGGAAGCAGGCTCCCTGCTGAGCAGAGAGCCTGATGCGGGGCTCGATCCCAGGATCCTGGGATCATGACCTGAGCTGAAGGCAGCGGCTTTAACCCACTGAGCCACCCAGGCGCCCCTGGACTCGTAAATCTTTCCTCAGAAGAGAAATTTTGCACGCATGGCTTGAGGGTATCTCAACAGCAATCTCCCTGTTTTTTTTCTTTAAACATTGATTTTTGATCATTTCCCTATACTTCTCTCTACTCTTTTGCAATAAGGGTCATCTTTCTTTCAGAGGGACTGAGGAATTGATCTGGGGGAGGGGGTTGAATGAACAACTTCTCTGAAGGACTGTGTCTTTTTAACTTGGTGAATTTCCTATCTGAGGCTTCCATTTTGTATATTTTTGATTTACTGAAAATTTTCAGAGAAAAACAGTTTGTATTCCTCTATGACAAGATCTACTTATGTCAACATTTGATTTAGCAGTCAGTGTTTTTATAAACCAAGGTTGTATACAATCCACAAACTCAATTAATTTTTAAAAGATCATTGCACCGGAGGTGACTCACCTCCCTTAGAAATTATTTTCCACAACTCTCTGTGGTTGAATCCCTAAATCTTTTAGGCAGAAACAGCTACATAATTTGCAGGACCCAGTGAAAAATGAAAATGCAGGGGCTTGTTGTTCAAAAATTATTAAGAATTTCAGGACAATGACATCAGAGCATTAAATCAAGTGCAGGGGCCCCTCTGATTGCAGGCTGATGAATCTGGCCCTGCTTCCAGGATGATCACCCAGGGTAAAGTGGTAGAGTGGAGGGTACAGGTGGGAGAAGGTAAGTCGAAGATGCTGAAGGCTGCGTAGAAGGAATAAGAAAAGAATATGGCGAAAAAAAAAAATACAGGGAAATAAAGGGATGGGGATGACAGACACTCAAAAGAGACGGAGAAAGAAGTGTAACTGCAAGATGGTATGGGAGAGAAGGAGAGGGAATGGACTAGATCATCTGGGTGCAGTTTACCCCACGCATTGCCTCAAGGTCATTGCCTTTGGATCCTCGTACCATCTCCCAACCTGAGTATCACTTTCTCTTCACTGAAGAGTCAGTGCAGAGTTCCTCAGCTCATGGAGGCCTTTCTTGAATTCCTGGGCTGAGGGTGGGAGAGCAAGATGCTTTCAAGGCATTGAAGATAAGTCAGTACTTAATCTGTACTGTACTTAGCTAGACTTCTCCTCTTTTCCACCTCCCCACCCTCATGCTGAAGTACATTCTGAGTGTCTGTCTGCTGGAAGGCTTAGTGCTTCTCTGGGCTGGAAGGATGATTCTGGAAAACAGAATCTTTCTTCCATAGCAACCACTTACCTTGGTTATCGTTCTTATTGACTGATGAGAAACTCTCATCAGGTCAGGCTGTGTGTTTTCATTGCTCTGTCTCCAGTGCCTAGCAGCATTGTACTTGTACATAGTAGGCATTCAATTAAGTATCTGTGTATGATCGAACATTTCAGATTATTATTGTTGGCTTACTTATATATTTACATTATAGACTTTTGAGTTTTCCCCTGTGATGGTGACTTTATATCTTTATCTTTATATCTTGTTTCTCTCCAAATTTACAGTGCATGAATGAATGAATGATTGGTGAATTCATTGATGAGGGTCACCAGAATGTGAGAAGGAAAAACAAGGCAGAAATTGCAGAGGTGAGAGGTGTTTCTAGGAACAGTGATTCTCGATCTTGGCCATGCCTTGGGAACACCTAAGTAGCTTTTAAGAATCCCAGTGCTCAGACTGTACCCTAGAACTCTTAAATAGGAATCTCATGCATCACAATTTTTTTTTTAAAGATTTTATTTATTTATTTGACAGAGAGAAATCACGAGCAGTCAGAGAGGCAGGCAGAGAGAGAGGAGGAAGCAGGCTCCCTGCTGAGCAGAAAGCCCGATGCGGGGCTTGAACCCAGGACCTGGGATCATGACCTGAGCCGAAGGCAGCGGCTTAACCCACTGAGCCACCCAGGCGCCCCATGCATCACAATTTTTAAAAACTCTCCAGGTGATTCAAACATGAAGTCAAATTTGGGAACTGCTAGTATTGATAATGACTCTGATCTCTTCATGGAGGAAGGGGCTAAAACTTCATCTGTTCACATTGTTGTGAAGATTGGATAAGTCAACATGTACAAAACACTTTTCACAATGTCTGGTATTCAGTAACTCACCTGCATGTTATTCTTTTACTGAATGTGTACTACAGGCCCTTCCATGTATACTCACACATTTTCTTGCTCTGGTAGATAGGTGCTATCTTGCTATAGCAAAGCAGCAAATCTCAGAAAGGTTTAAAAACTTGACCAAAGTTTCCTGGCTGGATGGTGCCCACATCCATCTGTTGCTGGTCTTTCTGTGACAGATACTACCATTGAGAAGTTGATAATCCTCAATTTATGTTTTTATAGAGGGCTTCTGGTAACTTGGTTTTTAAAGCCTTGTATACGCACTGAATACTTTTCTTCAACTAAGTTTGGTTGGGTTAGCCACACACTGAAGATTCATCTGCTTGTTGAGGATTTGTTTGCAGAGGTTAAGAAGGCCTCTTATTCTTACTTTTAAACTTTCTGTATAGTTTGTTTACTAATTCTATATGGTTTCCACTAATTTCCAAAACAACTTTCTGTATGGTTTGGTTATGAATTTTTTTAAAGATTTTATTTATTTATTTGACATATAGAGATTACAAGTAGGCAGAGAGGCAACTGAGAGAGAGAGAGGAGGAAGCAGGCTCCCTGCTGAGCAGAGAGCCCAGTGAGGGGCTCAATTCCAGGACCCTGGGATCATGACCTGAGCTGAAGACAGAGGTTTTAACCCACTAGCCACCCAGGCGCCCCTGGTTATGAATTTCTGCCAGTATTATTTCTTTAGAACCAACTATAGCCAGCTGGGATGGCCATGGGCTGGGGGTGAAGGTTGCCAGAAAGGAGTGGGCAACATAGAAAGATGAAAATGGAAAAAAAATCCCAGAATAGAGCATTATCAAAGCAGCCAAAAGGGAAGATGGTGATCTGAGAAGTGGGAAGCAAGAGAATGAAGGGGAAGAGGGAGGTCTGTGGAGAATAAGTTTTGGTACCCACAGTACCTCAGAGAAGTTCTTTGTACCTCTGCCAAGAGTTGCTCATTTTTTTTTGCTTAGTTGGTTTTACAAACAAAATAAATAAGGTGTTAGCATTATAAACCAGAGGGCTATTTTATATAACCATTCAATAAATATTTATTGAATAGCCTAACAGGAAAAAAAGATTAAAAAATGAAAATTTTATTAAAAATACAATACAGGGGCAGCTGGGTGGCTCAGTGGGTTAAGCATCTGCCTGATCCCAGGGTCTTGGGATGGAAACCCGTGTCAGGCTCTCTGCTCAGTGAAGAGCCTGTTTCTCCCTCTGCCTGCTACTCCCCCTACTTGTTCTCTCTCTGTCAAATAAATAAATAAAATCTACAAAAAAAAAAAATAGAGATTGGGGCACCTAGGTAGTTCAGTTGGTTAAGTGTCCAACTCTTAATTTCAGCTTAGGTCATGATCTTAGGGTAATAAGATCAAGCCCCACGTTGGGCTCTACACTGGGTGTGGATCCAGCTTATGATTTTCTCTCACCCTCTGCCCACCCCCACTCTCAAAAAAATTATATATATATATATATATGTATATATATATATATAGATAATAGAAATTGAGGCAGTAAATATTTTATATAAGTGAGGTTACAACTCAGGAAGAAAACATAAACTTTATATCCAAAAAAACCCCAAAACATATCAAACAAAATTCTAAAAATCAGAAATTCAATTGGTATTTTAGATTTTTACATACACATTACTTCTCCCATCTTTGAAAGATGAAATAGATATTAAGGAGATACTAATTTTCCTATAAAATCTAGTTAAGAAAGAAACAATACAAAGAGAGCATGCATGCGTGCATTTTTTAAAAGCAGTAAGACTACATCTCATTTTGAAACATCCATAAAACTTGATTACATTTTATCAAGTATTTCATTAAATTATCTATAAGTTAACTCAGAGGCCTTTTCTAATGTTTGAATTAACTCTCATGTGTAGTGGAAGAAATAAGGAGGCATATGCACGATGCTATGGGACATAAGTTCTGCGCAGCAGCAGCAGTGTGTTTCCCTGTAAACCATGGCCCCTTTTGATTCTCATTTCATTTTTTCTCAGGAGCACTAGTTTCACTTTCTAGTAATAACAAATTATTTTCGGTTGTCAGCTGTGATAGTAAATGGAATTCATGTTTCAGTGCATTTACTTTTGTACTATCTTTTTATTATTTATTTTATCTTATTTTTAGAGGCGGGGAGGGAAAGGAGAGGTAGAAAAGAGATGATCTTTAGTAGGGTCCATGCCCACTGTGGAGCCTGAGGCAGGGCTTGATCTCACCACCCTGAGATCAGGACCTGAACCGAAATCAAGAGTTAGACATTTAATCTACTGAGCCATCCAGATGCCCCAACTTCTGTACTATCTCCTGTGGTGTGTTAGGGAGTCATCCATAAATTGGTTTTAATTGAGGCTCCCTCTATATCTCTGTCCTCCTGGACACTCTCCACCCTGGCTCTCATTTCCTTTCTTTGTGTAGAAGCTTCCATAAGACGCTTTTTGATTATTCATCCTTTTGGGAAATTTAAATTCACTAAGGAATATGTAGTCATTAGAATGTTCACCCATACATGTCTTTGAATCCGTGTAGCTAGGAGCAATTGGGAGATTTTCTGTCATTGCTTAACCCTGGGACAGTTAGTACTCTGACTTAAAAACAGTGTGGCAAGGACACTTACATGAAGAGAGGGATGGGTTTAGAATATTTTAGTTGCTATTCTAGTATATGTCAATATGACATGATCTGCAAGAGGAAATTTCTCTAAAGAACTGAACTCTACACCAGTCACTGTGTTCATTCAGAAGAGGTGTGAAGCAGTGTGGATTCCCATTTCTTCAGGTGGTAGATATATGAATTTGGGGGGTAAGGCTGTATATGTATGAGTTAGTTGATTTGTGTGAATATGTCCCAAATTTATACAAATTTGTCCAAGTCTAAGTGTTTTAAAAGTATCTTTTGAATTACTTTTTCTATTCTACTTTATTTCCAACTATTGATTTTGAAATTTTCTTTAAACATAAAGGAAAATTAAAAGATCAGTATAATGAACATTCTTATACCCCCATCTAGATTCAACAACTGTTACAGTCAGTTGGTTCTTGATTTCAGTTAGGCAGTTTGTGTGTGTGTGTGTGTGTGTGTTATTCTCAGGCCCGTTTCAAAATCTATTGGTTTTGGCTTATACTCAAAATTATCCAAACTAAGAGGGACCCACTTCTGCCGTATATATACACACGGGGGAAAAAAAAGCGTGGAACCTTCTATAAATAGTATCTTCAATTTCAGGAATTTGTTATACCTATTGATTCCAATGAGTATTCCTATGTTCTGTAAATTTATTCTGTAAATTCTGTAAATTATTTATTGTTATCGTTTCATCCTCTTTTGTATAGGCTACTGAGAGTTGACCACTAATTCTTCCTCAACACACGGTTTTTGACATTAAATTTCTGGTTGGTAACTTACCATAACCACTCCCAGGACAAAAGTCAGATTCATGTCATATGGAACTGTTCTTCATTCTTTTGAATTTGTACTGATGTGCTTGTTGACAAAGAGAGAAATATTTGAAAAGCAGAAAACCTTGGGATGACCTCTAATCCCAAGAGGTCATTGGAAGGGCTGCTTGTCCATGGCACCAGTACTGAATGGCTGCCACGTCAGAAGTCAAGTTGAGAGCCATTGCGAGGACTGCTTTTGGTTCCTTAGAGGAGACACTTACCTCCACATAACTCTGTTTGGATATTTTCAAGTAGAAAGAAGAGTGTACTGCTCTGTACTTCAGGTGGAACATCAGGCAAAACAGTGAATGGGTTGTGTTTTACAGCGTAGAAGGGGAAGGTAATATAATAGGCTATTTTTAAGACACTGACAAAAAATATGATATATTTGAGAATGATTGTTTTACTGGAACATCTAGAACAAAGTCTCAAATATGAAATGTACTCAGAAAAATTCTATTCTCATTCTGCTTACAAGGCATCAGTTTCATCTGTAAGATAGGGAACTTTCTTTTTTTCTGTCTCATTTTTAATTCTCAGATATAAAACTTTCTAAATTGCTTTGACATCATCAAAAGATAAAATATATGCAGTTAACACTTTCCTTGTTATCTCCTCTTTTATGTGTATTGACACATACCACTATATATAGTAGTATGTGTGTGTCATCTACTCAAGCTAAGAAAGTAGGCATGACTGTCTAGAAAAAGTGCTTATAGGCAGATATAGTTTTAAAACTAAAGCATTGATAAAATGTTGTCACTTGAGGTAGTGGGGTAAAATGTAGCTCATAGTCCATTAAAGTCTTTATTCTTTTTTTTTTTAAAGATTTTATTTAATTATTTGAGAGAGAGAGAGCAAGCATGAGAGGGGAGAGGTCAGAGGGAGAAGAAAACACCCCGCCGAGCAGGGAGCCTGATGTGGGACTTAATCCCAGGACTCCAGGATCATGACCTGAGTCAAAGGCAGTTGCTTAACCAACTGAGCCATCCAGGTGCCCCAAAAATCTTTATTCTTGAGTAAAAGTATTATTGATCAAAATCCATAGAGATGACTTGCTTTAGATTCATCATTACTGAGACATTTGAGTATGAAGCAAATTAATTTAATTTGAATTTTTCTTAGCAAGGAGTTTTATATTTAATGTATGTGAAATAGACCAGTTAAAGACAGTGATATGTTATTAAAACTTACTTATAACCTTATCTACCAAATCTCAATGATCCATAAATTCATAGGTTTATAAATGCACAAAAGCAGAACTTAAGATTAAAAAATTTTTCTATACTCTTTGTCCCCCTGTTTATACAGGTGACATTGTATTCTTGGCTGTAGTTTGACTTATTATAAGGTTGCATTATTAGATATGCAAAGATGGCATATAGTTGCAAAGATAACTTAAAATTCAGTTTGACATTTAATGGTCTCATAGAACAGAAGAAAAGACTTTAAGAAAGCATTAAGGATCAACAAGGTAGGTAGAATAATGCCCTCCCATAGCTGTCCACATACTAATCCCTGAAATCTGTGAATACATTACCAGCATGGTTAAGTTAAGGATCTTGAGATGGGAATATTATCCTGGATTATCTAGTGGGCCACATGTAGCACAAGGCTACTCATACAAAGGAGGCAGAATATCAGAGACCAGGAGAGATTTGAAGATACCACGCCGGCTGGCTTTAGAATGGAGGAAGGGCTCGTAAGTCACGGGATGCAGGCTATCTCCGGAAGACGGAACAGACAAGGAAATGGATTCTCCACTAGAACCACCTCAAGTGCGACCCTGCTGATGTCTTCATTTTAGGCCAGTGAAACCTGTATTGCCCTTCTGAACTCCAGAACTATAAGATAAGAAATCTATGTTGTTTCAAGCCACTAAGTTTGTGGAATTTGTTGCAGCAGAATAGGAAACTAATAGAGTCAGGAAGCAAGCTGGTCATAAGTATAAATGTTTTTTGACCAGGAAGGTGAAGGTGAAAACCTGCTTGCGGCTCATTTCATAGAGTGTCAACCCAAAGGCCTTATGAAATATAGAAAAAACTAATCTTGCCACCCAGGATTTACTGAAGCCTTGGAATTCATCATCTAGGAGGTGTTAGACAAATTTAAAGTACTTTTATCAAGATTAGTCATCGTAATTATATTAGTAGGTGGAAATTAAGCCAGAATTTAAATCATTCTGCACAGGATAAAGCTTTAACTTCCTTACTTTTAAAAATCAAATATTATTTCTAAAAAATAATTACTTCCTGAAATCTTAATCCCTGATACTTAAGGTTCGGTTTTTATATGTGACTCCCCTGAAACTTTGTGATGAGCTGGGTCTGTGCAGCTTTGTGCTAGGGTCCAAGCAAAACGCTAGGTTGAATTGCTAGAAGAAGCCAGTGTCTGTCTGGCTGGGAGCCTCATCATCTGCAGAGGAGAGGAGAGCTGACAGCTGTGGGGTACTTCCTGATGTCTGAGCTGGTATGAAGAAGGCTGCTTTTTCTTAAAGGAGCTCTCTCCTGGAATATTGACTTAGGCCTCCATCTCCTCGTGATAATTTATATGTTATTTCTCCCCCACCTTCAGGATAAGATGAGTTCTTTGAGGTCTAGTCTTATAAGCAAATATGACTGGTTGTGCAGCATCATTTGGAGGCCGATACATATTCCAAAAGCGGTTTTGGAAATGAGGTTTCATAATGTGAAAATACACCTAATCTTTCTGAATGCAATGAAACCACTGAATGAAAATAAACAGTTTGGTTTAAAGAACTTCACAGACCATTGACTGCTCTAGAAACACAGGGATGGATGAGTATGTCCTTGAAGGAGTAGGATCTCATTCATTTTTTATAGGGATTCTGTTGAAAAGTGGAGATCTAAGACAGTCTCAATATCCCCAGCATCAGATTATTGGTTAAGAAAACTTTCCAGATTTTCTTCCTTTTTTAAGGCAGAACAATATTCCATTGTATGTACATACCACATTTTTTAATCGAAGTATAATTAACATACAGTATTATATTAGGTTCAGGTGTATAATGATTCAGCAATTCTATAAATGGAACTCAGTGCTCATCAAGATAGTGTACTCTTAATCCCCATTATCTATTCTACACACCCCCACTCCCCGCCCCTCTGGTAACCACCAATTCTCTGTTTTTAAGAGTGGTTTCTTTTTTTCTTTGTTCATTTGTTTCTTAAATTCCACATTTGAGTGAAATAATGGTATTAGTCTTTTTCTGACTGACTTATTTCACTTAGCATTATACCCTCTAGATCTATCCATGTTGTTACAGATGGCTAGATCTCATTCTGTTTTGTGGCTGAGTAATATTCTAACGTATCTTCCTTATCCATTCCTTTATTGTTGTATACTTGGGCTGCTTACACATCTTGGCTATTGTAAATAATGCTGCAGTAAACAAGTGCATATATCTCTTTTAATTAGTGTTTTCATTTCCTTTGGATAAATTCTCAGTAGTGGAATTACTGGATCATAAAATTATTTTTAATTTTTTGAGGAGTCTCCATACTCTTTTTTACAGTGGCTGCACCAATTTGTATTCTCACCAACAATAATTGAGGGTTCTTCTTTCTCTACATCCTTGCCAATGCTTGTTATTTCTTGTGTTTTTTATTTTAGCCTTTCTGATAGGTGTGAAGTGATACTGTGGTTTTGATTTGCATTTCCCTGTTGATGAGTGATGTTGAGCAACCTTTCATGTGTCTGCGGGCCATCTATATGTCTTCTTTGGAAAAATGTCTCTTCAGTTTTTCTGCCCATCTAAAAATTGGATTATTTGTTCTTTTGGTGTTGAGTTGTACAAGTTCTTTATTTATTTTATCTATTAACCCCTTATCAGATATATCATTTGCAGATATCTTGTCCCATTCAGTAGACTGCCTTTTTGTCTTGATGGTTTCCTTCACTGTACAAAAACTTTTTAGCTTGGTGTCATACCAATAGTTTAATTTTGCTTTCATTTTTCTTGCCTGAGGAGACAGATCTAGAAAAATGTTTCTATGGCCAATGTCAAAAGGAATTACTGCCTGTGTTTTCTTCTAGGAGTTTAATGGTTTCAGGTCCCACATGTAGGTATTTACTCTATTTTGAGTTTATTTTTGTGTATGGTGTAAGGAAATGGTCTAGTTTCATTCTTTTGCATAGCTGCCCAGTTTTTCCAGCAACATTTGTTTAAGACACTGTCTTTTCCTCATGTATATTTTTGCCTCCTTGCTTTCTATTCTGTTCTATTGATTTGTATCTTTTTTTTTTTTTTTTTTGCCAGTACCATACTATTTTGATTACTACAGCTCTGTAAACTATCTTGAAATCTGGAATTTGTTATTTGTCTTTCTCACGATTGCTTTGGATAGAGCACGTAGGTGGCTCAGTCAATTAAATGTCTGCCTTCGACTCAGATCTTGATCCCAGGGTCATGGGATCGAGCCCCACATGGGTTCCCTGCTCAGCTGAGAGCCTTCTTTTCCCTCTCCCTCTGCCTCTCCCCCCCACCCCACACACATGTGCTCTCTCTCTTTTGCTGTCTATCTCAAATAAATAAATAAATAAATAAATAAATAAATAAATAAAATCTTTTAAAAATGTTTAAAAGATTGCTTTGGCTATTTGTATACCATATTTTCTTTATCTATTGATGAACACTTGGGTTGTTTCCATATCTTGGGTATTGTGAGTAGTGATACATTGAACATGGAAATGCTTGTATCTCTTCCAAATCCGGATTTCAGTTCTTTTTGATATATACCTATAAGTGGGATTGCTGGACTACATGGTAGTACAATTTTAATTTTTTGAGGAACCTGCATCCTGTTTTCTACAGTGGTTACACCATTCTACATTTCCACTAGTAGCGTGCAAGATTTCCAAAATATGCCGTGCAAGATAAAAAAATTCTAGAAATCTGCCATGCAACATTGACCATTATGGTCAATGATAATATACTACACACTTGTAATTTGTTAGGAGGGTAAAACTCATGTTACATATATATATTATATATTTTATATATATATTTACATTAACAATATAAGTAATAGATATTTTAACCACAATTTAAAAAAAAAAGGAAAGAAAACACTCTGTTGTCTTGTATCCTAGGGCTGCATCTACAAGCTGCTGAAAAGTCTTGGCAGGAGAATGCATTCTCTTTCCACCCCATCTGATAGCCTTTAGCTCAGTCCTTCAGCCCCAGGGTCCACACCTCCTATTTTGTCTTATTCTCTGGCAAAGCTGGGCTTCTCACTGATTTCAGAGTTACAGGACCACCTCTGAGTAACATGGCCTACTTAGCAAGCACACATTTCTCCCATCCTGACCCAGCTTCCAAAAAGACCAATTTGGTCTGCCTTAATGTCTGCTTAATGCTTTCTAATTTGACACTAATCTTCTAAACATCTGTACTCAATTTGAGTCTTCTGAAATGTACATTCTCTAAGTACCCATCAGTTAACATTATAATTTTGTGAAGCTTAGATGACAGAATTGGCTCCCTTGCTGCCTAGCTTCCATATGTAGATCTGACTTGGGAAGACTGCTTCCTCACTGGGGGGCCCCCGCAGGAAAACTGCTGAAATCCACGTTGAAAATTCTGGGCAGATGCCTTTTTCAGCCAAGGCAGGATAGGATGATGGTACAGAATATGAACTTTGGAGTTAGAGAGCCAGGGTTTGAACATTAGTTCGGCAAATACTGACTCTGTAGTCTTGGGCAATTTGTTTAACTTCTCTACGTTCAGTGTCTTCATCTCTAAAGTGGAGATGATGATATTTCTACTTCATTAGCTCTAGGAAGAATTAAGGAATATGCCAGAAAAGATTTAACCCAGGGACTGGCTCATAATGAGCAGACAATTTGGGTACTTGTTGTTATTAATCAATATGGAGTCTTTATCTCTATTATTATTCTAACCTTGTGTTAAGTGGTTTTATACAGGGTTCATTCATTAATTTATTTTGTAGCTGTTGAGCAACTATTATTTGCAACATATTGGGGTCCCAGTGGTTAATAAGACAGTGATCTTTTCTCTCAAGCTCATGCTTTAGTGTACAGACAGAAAATCAACACACGTATCAAATAAAATGAAGTCAGATTGGGCTAAGTGTTTTCAATGGAAATAGTGTCATATGCTAGAGAGTAGCTGGAGTCAGATGTAGTTTTAATGTAGTTGATAGAGAAGAAAGGAGTAGGAAACAGAGACCCAGTTTGTATTTTCAAACAGGAAGCATCATAGTCTTTATCTTTTACTTTTAACAAAGCCACAAGTTGTTACTTCTTCAAAGGATGTTTTAAATCAGATTAATTTTGAATGCCTTTGATATTTACTAAAAGGAAACACTTTTCCCTGTTACCTGTTTCCTCCTTTTGTACAGGTCATTTCACTTTTGAACAATCTGATTTGGCTTCCCTACCAGTGCCTGTGAGGGTAATATGTGCTCTTTCAAACTATGTAATAGTACACTCTGTAGATTACCCCCTTCTAAGCTATATTGTAATGAAGCAAGATCAGTAAATTGCAATAAAAGGTGATTGTTACATGGGGATGACTACTATGTTTGGGGTCCATTTGCACCAGATTATTCTTTTTATTGTTATTATTACTTCCTATCTTCTTTACTCTCTTGCTGCCAAACTTGCTGTTGGCCACCAGTGAAACACCAAGGGGATCTTAAGGAACATTGCAGGCATCATTTTTTCCCCTTAGGTGTGTACCAGTCTCCATTCAGTTCCAAACTCAGATATCCTGGGTGGCTTTCTGGGTCTTTATTGATGCTACTTTTTGCTATAGACTTCATTTGTAATGTTCCTCATCTTTATCTTCTTAGAACAAATTTACTGTGAATAAAAGTGACCCATTTCTTTTCAAATGTTTCTTATAGATGTTATAAATTTATAGTCAGGTTAATCATCAAATTTGTCCCTTCTCCCAAAGAGGTTTAATAATTTAATTTGATAGATGTTTTCAAAGATTTACTCTGCTGTAGGGAGACCAGTTAGGAGACTATCTGAATTATCCATATTTGGGACCAGAGTGGCAGTGGGATTGGTGGCAGTGAGGTACACAGATTCAACATGCATTTTGGAGATAGACTTCGATGCTTGCTGATAGTTTGGTTATGGCTAAAGGGGAAAAGTACTAGTTAGGATGACTTAAGTAATATTGAATACTTAATGGAAATTCTGTATCTCCTAAGATATGTTCATCTTAGTTCATTTCATATACCTATCATGAATTTAATCATCATTGACCCTGAATCTTTTGTTAACTTGCTGAAATTAAGGGCCCCAAAGCATTTCACTTATGCTCCTTTGTAGCATACATTCCACCTGCAGATCACAGGTTACTGCCTTCTAGACTGGCTCTTTCATCATCTCATACATCATTTGTTCAACAAATGCTTGAGTGGTTGTTGAATGAATAAGTTTCTTCTTCCTATACTGGATTGCAAACAGAGACCTCCATAATAATTATTTTACTGTGGTAGCGTGCAATTACATATTATTTAATTTCCTAGGTTATATGCTAATTCTTTATGTGCTAAAATGTTAATTTTCCTTCGAAAGAGACCTGGCTATTGTCCATATATATTTCCCTGCCTTCTTACATAGTGTTCTAAAGCAGAGGTTAGAATTTTCTTGACATATTATGGCTTCAGAAGAAACTTCATTTATTGGAAAAATCTCTACGGATGTGTAGTTTTAAAAGTAGATGGAGATGCTCTGGGATGTAAGACTGAATGCCCATTGGTCTTAGTTGTGATTTTTTTTTGGTTGAACTTAGAGTTTGAACTGAGGTCTTTGACTTGGGTTTTTGACAGTTTTTTTTTTTTTAATCCATTCTTTTCATTGCTGCTAACATAGTTTTTGACTTGTGTGCAGCAATCTTTATTCTTTTAGCTCTTTTCCACAATGGGTAACCATCTTGTTGTTAGCCCCTGTGTATCTGCCCATTATCTTTATAGGTCTGAGAAGGAAAGGATTGGTGCTAATTTTGGTAGAATTGCAGATGTCTTTGTCACCTTAAAGGAAAAAAAAAATATTTATAGACATTGACTGTGTGCCTTGGGGCTACACGAGAAGAAATGGCTAATTCTACCAAGAAGGTCAAAAAAGCTTCCTAGAATAGGAATTAGGTTGATCTGTGTCTTTGACACTGTTTGGTGTTCATCTGGCAGCTGCGGTGCAGAAGACGGGAAGGCAGAAGGCAAATGAGCAAAGTGAGCAGATAGGTGGGGGTGTAAACCCACCTCAGATCTGCTGGAAATGGCAGGTTGTGCAGTAGACAGAAGCTAAGTGGAGTGGTGGGTCAGAGGACTGGGGAACTCAGATGGTAAAAAAAGATAAGATGTGAGATAAGCAGGAATGCTTTCATGAACTTGGGCTTTATTCCGAGGGCAACGGGGAGCTTTTTTTAAAACAGCTTCATTGAGGTATACTTTACATATAAAATTCATTTACTTGTACAGTTTGGTCATTTTCAGTCAATTTACAGAGTTGTGCTACCATCACCACACAGTTTTAGAAAAATTCCATCACCCCCTTTTATGCCCCTATGCAGTCAGTCAATTCCTACTTTATAGACTTATTAAGGCATTAGTTTGGCATTTCACTCAAGAATTCTATGAGTGAGGTGGGGATTTGAGGGAGATAAGCCCAGAGTCTGGGTCTCTCTCCTTCCCTTTCTTTCTCCCTTTTGTCCATCAAGCTTGCATTTATTGGACACTTAGCATGCCCCAGTATATCCCAGTGGCCTCCTCCAGTCCCAGAGTAAATGTCACTCATAAACAGGGCTGTCGCCTATAGGGAGTATTAGGGTGGGTTAGGTTGACAAAACATTTCAGTTTCCTCCTGGTTTACAAGAAACCACAATTCTGGAAATAGTTACCTATTAGAACAAAAAGATAATATTGGCCTAAAAAGGACAGTTTTATCTTGACACCTATACTATTTTCAAATTTGCAAAAGATTTCCATTGTTCAGTGTAACTATGTTGTTTAGTTGTCTCAGTTCTTTGTGTGTGTTTTCCCTTTTAATTAATCGAATAGTGAAGAGATCTGCTTTCCATATTTGAGAGTGTATTTGTCTTAATAAAAATCATTGAGCACACTGGTATGATTTAATAAGTCACAGATACCTTTTACTATATGATTCTGGCTGGAAAAAAAAAGTATTGTTTTCACAGCTCCAGGTTAGACTCAGTTCTGAACAAAGAAAGTTATTAATATTTAGACTTACCTAAGCCATAATGTCCAGCCCTAATATATTTTGAAGAAAAAATTTAAAGAAAAATTTAAAAGAAATATCTGGAATGAAGTTCTGCATTATTTCTTGTCTAGTTTTGAAAGACCTTGTTCTTTTTGGTAATTGATTATACTACTACTTATGCGCATAGCAGAATACAAATTCTCAGACTGCCTGAGTTTGAATCCTCAGCTCAGCCTTTTGCTAGCTCTGTGTCCCTGGGCAAGTTAATGAGGATAATAACACTTACCTAGTAAGATTGTTTTGAGAATTGAATCAGTTAATGTTTGCCAAAGGGCTCATAAGTATCTGAAACAATGTAAATGCTGTATTGTATTATATTTATAAATATAGGTATGTCTCTATATATCTATTAGGCAGAAATCGATGTGCATTTTCTGTATGCAAAGACTTCCCAGTGCATGATATCAACAAACTTTGACTTTTTAAATATTAATCCTATTATATATTTTTGTCATTAGTGTTCAGAAGTTTAATTATGATGTGTCTCAGTGTGGATTTCTTTGAGTTTTTCCTGTTTGGGGTTCTCTCAGCTTTTTGAATCTGCAGATATGTCTTTCAACAAATTTGGGAAGTTTTCAGTAATTACTTCTTTGAATATGCTTTCAGGCCCTCTCTCTCCCTTCTGCTTCAGGAACTCTAATGATCGGACTATTAGATATTTTGCTGTTGTTTTACTGGTGTCTCTTTCTATTGTTCTGTCTTCAAGATCACTTATTTTTTTCCTCTGTCTTATTCATTCTGCCATGGGCAAATTGAGTACTTCCAGAGAGCTATTGTTATTGCATTTTAAGTTCTGTAATTTCCATTGGGTTCTTTATGTCTTTTTATTTATTTATTTTTTTTGCATGAGATTTTCTATTTTTATTTGTTTCAGAGGCATTTGTAATCCCTTTATTACATTAAAAAAAATGAAGCATTTCAATGCTGGATACTTAAAAATGCTTGTTAGAGTTCAAATATCCAATTCATTTCGGTGTTGGCCTCCATTAGTTGTCTTTTCTTTTCTTTTCTTTTTTTTTTTTTTAAGATTTATTTATTTATTTGACAGACAGAGATCACAAGTAGGCAGAGAGGCAGGCAGAGAGAGAGGGGGAAGCAGGCTCCCTGCTGACCAGAGAGCCCGATGAGGGACTTGATCCCAGGACCCTGGGATCGTGACCTGAGCTGAAGGCAGAGGCTTTAACCCACTGAGCCACCCAGGCACCCCCATCGGTTGTCTTTTCTCATTCAGGTTGTGATTTTTTGTATGGTCTGTGATTTTTAAAATTGTGTCCTGGACATTTGGATATTATGGTAGGAAGTTCTGGTTTCTATTTTAGCAGACAGTTGCCCTGTTTAGATTTAGAAATGCAGTTGGATTTATTTTGCTCATGACAATAAGAATAAGAATTATTCAAATACCTTACATGTTTGTCAGCACTTTCTGGACATTATAATTTCATTTAGTCCCCATAACAGTTCTGTGAGGTAGCAAAGGCTAGAACTGGCTAGGCTATAGCATCTCTCCCTGACGCCATCATAAAGGAAGACTCTCAAGACCTAGAAAGGCAAAGGGACTTCTTTTCAGTCATATAGCTTGTAGGAGCAAGCAGCAGGGCTGGGGATGGAGCCAGGATTTTGATTGTAATCTGGTCTTGACCCAGTGGGCTCATTTAGAGTGCCCCCCCTTCATCTCCATAGTTCTGTAGTTTTGGAGCCTTTTGAATTAGAGGATCTGCTCAGGCTGCCATAAATATATATATATATATATATATATATATATATATATATATATATACCGCATAGATTGGGTGGCTTATATAACAGAAAGTTATTTTTCTCACGATTCTGGAGGCTGGAAGTGTAAGATCTAGGTGCCAGCACTATTGGTTTCCTGAGGCTTCTCTTCTTGGCTTGTGGATGGCTGCCCTCTTGTTTGCCTCTTTTCCTTGTCTTCCCCCTGTGCATGTGGCCCTAGTGTTCTAATTTCCTCTTTTTATAGGGATTTGGATTAGAGCCCGTGTTAACTGCCTCATTTTTAACTTAGTCACCTCTGTGAAGACCTTATCTCCCCAAACGGTCACATTCTGAGGTACTGGAGGTTGGGATTTCAACACATGAGTTTCGAAGAGACACAGTTCAGCCTGTGATAGGAGTAGGGAGGTTATCACGCACATCTTGACAAATTCTGACCTACTAGACACGACTGTGTTCATCAGTGAAGGGGTGCTGTGCAGAAAAAAACTGGGAACGTTGGTTTTTGAAATTTTGTTACTTTCTTATTTCCTCTTTTTGTCATGAAGTGATTTAACCTAATTTCACTTTGTTCTTGTTTATCTTCTGTCCATCTTTCCCTACCCTCTTTTCCAATCTAGGGAGCCAGAAGCTCAATGTATGGCCCAGACTGTTTTAATTAGCTCTGTGACTTTTGCTAATGAGAGTCACCTCTATGGGCCAGAGTTTCTTTAGCTTTGAAAAGGTAGAGACTGAGTGAACTCTATGTCCATTACTTTTATTCCAAATGGAAATAATTCCATGATGTTATTGATATCTCATGCCAAATTTTCTCTTTTTCTCCTGTGCTTTGGCTTGGTACCACTACTTAACTTTATCTGTTCTTCTTTCAAAAAATGTAAATGAATTCTGTGAAAAAGATATGGGTAAAAGTTGACAAGTACATTTTAAATCACTACTATAACACTCAGATGAGGATATAGCATTTGTCAAATTGTTCGTACTGACAATTGTGAACATTTATTGAGCAATGACTATATGCCAGGTAGAGTTCCTCCTGTGGTGGCTGATTGCAATGGGTCTGGCATGGGTAATGCAAAGGTAGACAGGAAGGGGAGCTCTATGAAGAGAGGATGGAGTCCCACGGTGTTCTTTTTGAGTAATCAATAGAAAATTGATGTCACAGAAAATTGATAAGGACAAGGCAGGGTCCAAGCTTGCTGTTCTGGTTAAGGCAGCACGGATACCAAGTGGGGCCTTGGGCTAGGTTCTCCAATTGTGTGCAGAATCAGGTAGGGTCTGATGGGTGTAGGATGCTCATGACATTGATGTGGAACAATGAGGGAGAGGTAATTAGATGGCAAAATGAGCCACATTTTGGGATGTCCAGGTGGGCTCTTTATTTATTTATCCATTCATTTATTCACTTAGCCATTTATCAAGTATTTATTTTTGCTTATATTCTAGGCAAGAACCTAAGAGCTAAGTAGGAGTTAGCAACAGGAAAGGTGACTATAACTATATGACAAAAAGGATGATTAGACCTGGATGAATAGAGTGTGCATGCAAGGTGGCACAGATGACAAGGAAGTGTACCTGAGGCTGCCCCCCCCACTCTTTCTTTTTTTTTTTTTTTTAAAGATTTACTTATTTGGAGTTGGAGGGGCAAAGGGGGAGAGTGGGAAGGTCTTACCAGATTCTGCATTGAGCTCAGAGCACATGGGGCTTCATCTCAGGACCCTAAGATCATGACTTGAGTCAAAACCAAGCTAAAACGACTGTGCCACCTAGGTGCCCCGAGGCTACCCCTTTCTTCATGGATCCACTGAACTCCAAATTATTCTTATGGCGCTCCTCTCTGAATGGAAGAACTTTTATAAGCCATCACTTAATCCTCAGTGAAATGCCCTAGCATCTGGGGCAAAACCCAGCAGCTGTGTGGCTGTGTGGTACAATGTACAGGGCAGGAAATGGGTAAAAGTTCTGTATCCAGCTGACATTGCAGCTGGGAGTTGGGATTGGCAGAATATAATTATTGAAAGTGGCAAGTTGCCAAGTTCTCAGAGCTCATACTCTGTGCTTGCCTTGCCAGCTTGGAGCTTGTTGATGACCAGCAATTGTCAAGACTACTGTTTTATTGCTCCCTTCCAAAATGGGAAATTTTCAATGATTCACTAATAATGTGGGGTCACTTATAAAATTGCTTCAAGTCATCAAAACTGATTACAGTCATGTGAAACACTATGGCACATTACTTTGGATATTTCATCAAATGTGCCTAAGCTTCACATAGCAAATTGTGCACCAAAACAAAAACTATGAAAAGATCCGCAGAAACAGCAAAAAGGAAACACTGAAGCAAATACAAATTTGAGTCTTTGAAAACATACAGTACGCCTCTTTTGGATATTGCATCCAATATTCCTTGAGCTTGGAGGGTACAAATAAATGCCCATATAATTACTCTTTAACTGAGTAATTACATGCTTATTCATGCCCCGTGGATTGATTAGCAATTACACTTGGAATTGCTAGGGGAAAAATGAGACCTGCTAAAGTGGCTTCTGTCAGGTCCTAATTGAACATGGTTAAAAATGATGGCTTGCAAAATCACTCTGGTGGTATTTTGATAATGGTGGTTTCCAGAGTTTGAGGTTTATGGTAAACAGTTTTCAGAAGGACTGAGAAAAACTGTGCTGGCTATAGTTTGGGCATATATATATATATTTTTAAAGTTTCCGTGAAGGGTCTTTCTCAGAATAAAGTTAAATTAGTGTTTCTCAGAAGAAAGTTGAATTGTAGTTGGTGCTATGTTCAAGATTGGGTTTGGACCAACTAGGGTAATTGGGGTGAAGCTTTTGATGAGATGGAGAATCTTTTCAATTATTGTCAAAATAAGTCACCAAATGCATTTTTTGGTAATTGCCAGCTCTACTTTAACAATGCTCCTCTCCCTTCTAAGAATGGCTATTTAATAATATTTGGTGGTAAACTTCCACTTTAGTTTAAATTTCCATTGGCAAATGAGTGCTTTGTAAAGTACTGACAATGGGTCATCGTGGTAGTTGGGTCCCTCATTGACTAACCCATGATTTTTGAGTTTGGGTATCAGTTCAGGTTTGGCAGGGAGCAGACTTCAACTCAGATGGGTTAAGAGCTTTTTTTTTTTTTTTTTTTTTTTTGAAAGATTTTATTTATTTATTTGACAGAGAGAGAGATCACAAGTAGGCAGAGAGACAGACAGAGAGAGATGAGGAGAAGCAGGCTCCCCGCTGAGCAGAGAGCCCAATGCGGGACTCGATCCCAGGCCCCTGGGATCATGACCTGAGCTGAAGGCAGAGGCTTAACCCACTGAGCCACCCAGGCGCCCGGGGTTAAGAGCTTTTAAAAAAGGAACAACTTACAAATGTAGGCCCAGGAGTAAGGGGATCACCGAGGGGGTGTTGGTGTACCCAGAAACTAGTAACAATGGGAAGTTATTACTACCCTTAGTTCTGAAGGCACAAGGAGAAGAATTAGCATTATATGAAGCCATTAAGAGCAGGAACTATGGAAGAGGGGTCTCTAACAGGAGCTGGAGTTGTAGGAGGGTACCACCATTGCCAGAAAATGTAATTCAGAGGAAGAAGAAAGTGGAAATACCTGAACTTCTCTCCTCCTGACCTCTCACTCCTTGTTAGAGGTTCCCACTGGTCTTATCCAAACAGAACCCTACTAGTAAGGGAGTTCTGGTAATTCATCTTTAGGAGGAAGTCTTGTGTCATAAAGCAGGGCAGAGAAAGCAGGAGGATAACCCAGAACCAAAGTGGAGACAAACAGAAGAATCATCTTAGTAATAATGGCTGCTTACTAATAATGCCTGCCACCTATTGGATTCTTGTTATATGCCTGGCACTGTGCTAAGTGTGCTATGTATCTAATCCTCAGTGTCCCTAGACTCTTACCATATTCTATATACATAATCCTTGCAGACTCGGAGGTTTAGAATAGTTGTAGTATAACTGAGGTGCATGTACACAGGCTTGGGAGTATGTAGCTGGGTTCAAATACCACCTCTGATGCTTACTAGCGAAAAAAAAAAAGTTTTCTCTGTATCTTATTGATGAAGAAGCTATCTCAAAGTGATTGAATAACTCACTCAAGATCATACATCTGGTAAACAGTAGAGCTGATATTTGAACCCTACCCTTATGTTCCCAAGCCTGTGTGTATATGCTTCAGTTATGCTGTAACTACTCCAAGCCTTGGTTTTCAAGTTGTGATACAGAGGTAATACACCCATCTGAGAAGGTCATTTTGAAGAAGAGTCTATGAAGTGTGAGCACAGTCCCAAGAGTATAGGAAATGCTCAGTAATGACTCATTCTCTTCCCATCCTCCCCTTTCGTCATCTTTCTAGATTAAAATGGAGAAAAAGGAGGTGTGGTCTGCAGCCCCATGTGGCTGGGATGCCTACTTTCTCAGTAGAGGTGGTGTGCTTTAAATGGTCTTTCCGCCTTGTTCCTTCAAGGATTCTAAACTAAACATGGGTTTAGTTCTAGTGATGTGTTGGACCAAGTGACCAAATAGAAATTCAGTTCAGGGAGCAAAGGTAGTTAATAAGTAGCAGTGAAAATAGATGGCTCTACAAGTTGTTTATTTAACAATGCAAGTTTCATTTCTTTGGAAAAGTGAAACCACAACAAATTCTCAACTTAAGAAAAGAGATTTGTGTCTAAAACAATTGAATAAATTAAGCCTCAAGGAAGAAGGCTGCCCTATGCTTTTTGACTTACCCATATCTTAGCAACATGGTTCAACTCCAAGAAGCAGTTTCATAAATCTGTTGTTCCCTTTCCTCCTTATTGTCAAGATTTTTCAGTAAGAGTATTATTGATTGTTTTCACTGTTTGAGGAGCTACAGTGATAGATTTTAGTGGGTATTTGGAGTTCACCATAAAGATGTTATTCTGGTTATTTTTATAGTATTAAAATCTCTGTGTTTATAGTGGGTTCTTATCTTCTAACTGCCCATTGACTCAGTTATAACATAAGCTTGTTTATTTTGGTGGGATTTCTTTTGCCAGCTGAGCTTTCTAGGGACTTTCTTAACAAATAGCACAGGTGGACTCATGTTACACAATTTAGTCTTTACTATCTCTGTAGGTGCTAACAGATTTTCATACATGAACTTTCAACCTCCTACCCATTTTGTAAACTCTCTTTCATGTCAAGGTCAATGGTTTCAGGATTCTTTTATAACCTTCTAGTGTCTAATTCACTGGCAGAACAGATCAATAACTAGGTGCTCATTGATGTTTTTGTATTTGCACTTATTTCTGTGTCTTGCAAGGAAACCAAATCAAATTAACTGCTAGTTACTCTTCTTCCTCCATTTCCCCATGGCTTTTAATCCTTAATGGAAAATATCTTTGGTCTTTTTCTTAAATGTGACAGATTACCCTCAAAATTATAGGGAATCCTAAATAAATATATATATAAACAATAATATACCTGGGAGAAAAGAATCCCAGTCCTAACTGCATCAAAACTAAAGAGTAAACTCAACAGGTTGTGGGCCGAGCTGAAGAACACTAGTTCTCTACTGTCAGAAGCTCTGAATAATTTGGGAAAAATTCATGTTTCTGAATGGGGAGAACTCTGTTTTTGTTTTGTTTTTTTTTAAGATTTCATTTATTTATTTGACAGAGAGAGAGACAGCGAGAGAGGGAACAGAAGCAGGGGGAGTGGGAGAGGGAGAAGTGGGTTTCCCACCGAGCAGGGAGCCCAGCGTGGGGCTTGATCCCAGGACCCTGGGATCATGACCTGAGCTGAAGGCAGATGCTTAATAACTGAGCCATCCAGGTGTCCCGACTTCAGATTTTAATATGGAAATTATTTCATTACTAAATAAATGCTTACTAAATAAACAAATGAGCAAATATGTACCAAACAATATAGCCTAGTGATTCAGCATGACATTTGGTTTTAAATATCTGTAAAATGGGCTTAACACTTTTTTCTTACCCTTTTTTAGGTTACATTTTACAGTGAGATTAAAATAAGAATATCTATAAAATGCTTATGAGTGACTAGCATGGTAATTGATCCATAAATATAGGCAGTTATTCTTATTTTGGTTTTATTATTACTTATATACAGAGTGGTTAATGATGTTTATCCCTGTGGTGAGCATCTGGCTTGTTTTTTCTTCTTTGTATTTTCCAATTTTTCAAATGCACTGCTTTTATAGTAAGAAGTTAACAGAAGTTGCCTTTAATCAGAGGGAAAAAGGAGAACCTAAAGACACCAAAAGCCAGATATTCTTTAACCGGGGGGCCAAATTTAATGGTGGAGTTGACCTGGTTATGGTCCCTGGTCAATTGGACCAGGCAAGTGGACCTGACTTTTCAGAAGACCTTTAATGTGCTGAGTTTCAACTTGTGGCCTGTCTCTGTTCTCAGGTAATTCCTGCTGACCTTGTATCTACACAACTCCTGATCTGTATGTGTGGGTCTTGACTGGCATGGAGACAGGGAGGCATTAGATGGCAAACTCAGATGTGTAAGTGCTGAATCATTTGGCTCAGACCAGTCCTAGGGAGACATATTGCCCTTCTGGAACACTCCCGTTGGTTTGCAGGCCTCCCATTTGTCAGCTACCTTCCCCTGTAGGGCTCCTTGAAATTAACGGTGTCATCTCCTCTTTCTTTTGTCTCCTGCTGATGGTTTCTCTCTGTTCTCTGACCAGAGAATTTTAAGGTCCCATTATTTTAGTTCTAATTTTGCACCTCCTACATCCTTCTCTGACCCCCTCCAACCCACCGCACCCCCTCTGCAGCCATTATGGAATACAGTTGAAGCAGAAGTGAGTCACACCTCTGAGGGGAGATTTTGGCCCATAAGCCTATCCATTGCAAGGTTTATATTCTGTCTCCACAGAACTGTCATAAACTGGAAATCTTTGGTTTTCAACTGTTACAAATAGCAACTGTTACAATGATTACCACGATTACAAAGGACTCCTTTTTATTGTGTGTAGACTCTTGGGGGTCATTGGCACTTACCAGCCAAGGTGAACTTGCTTTGAAAGATGTCTGCAATTCAGTGCTTACAAGGTAAAGAGATTTTAGGAGTAGCAACACTTTTGAAATATTATCTAGGCTCCTTTAGTTAGAATTGGTTTGCTTTCAGTAAAAGGCCTGGGAGGTCAGTGGGAACAAAGTGCCTCTTTATTTTGTGCTATTTTAATGGAAAGGTGCTGGAAGGCTTTTGAGCATTTAGAAGCTGGCATTTGATTTCTAATTATGAAACTCTGGGCATGATAGAAAGGTAGACAGTATATCAGGAATTTTCTTTTGACATTTACGCTAGATTTTACTGGGATTGTTGGCTGTAAGTTTGTTTTTGTGTCTTGAGATTTGAACTGTCAGTGGCTTAACGGACATCTCAGCAACCTGAGGCAGGATTTGTTTTTGCAGATATCTACTTTCTTCTGTTCACATATTCATTAACTCCTTTTGTTGAGAAGAACAAAAGGAAATAAACTGATTTCTGGAGGTTTTTTTTTTTTTTTTTTGGAAAAGATTTTATTTATTTATTTGAGACAGAGAGAACAAGCAGGGGAAGGGGCAGAAGGAGAGGGAGAAGCAGACTCCCTGCTGAGCTCGATCCAGGGACCCTGTGATCATGATCTGTGCAGAAGGCGGACGCTTGACCGACTGAATCATCCAGGTGCCTCCTGGAGATATTTTTATTGGTGTTGGTTCATGCCTGAGTTTGGGTGAAATGGTCTATTCTTGTTAACGTCAATGTTAAATATATTCATGTATGTAAGTTCATATCCATATGTATATTATGCAGCATGTATATGCATGTACATGTATCTATGTTTGTGGGATGGGAAAATTCCAGCATGCCCCAGCATGATCCATTATGGAATTATAGATGGGTACCTGGGAGGGCGAATTTCTCAGTTTAGTTGAATAGTCTCTACCTATGATTTTATACGGTACAAGTCCCTTGTCCCATTTCCCCCCGTGTTCTTATCTGTCAAATGGGATTATTTTCTGTTTTCCTCAGAAGAATGGAGTGGAGATGAATGAGAGCATATCCCATACATTCTGAGACTGTTGCAGGGTTGCAGAGTTCTTGTCTCATGGGGTTGAAGAATGACTCTCATGGACACAAAAGGGTGAAGTGAAGTGAAAGTTTATTAGGTGAAGGAGATAGCAGAAAGGAAAGAAAAAAGCTCTCTAGAGTGAAAGGGGTCCTGAATGGATTGCCACTGTGGGCTTTTGCTGATGGTCTTTTGTGAAAAGTGATTGGAAAGCTTGTGGCCTTGAAGTTCTTGTGCCATCTTGGTTTAAGCGAGGACTATTGATAACATCCTTAATGGCTTACTTCTTTGAGTTCTGTTCATTTTTGGTGATTACAGTGTAGCTGCCAAAAAAATACATTCTCTAACATTCAGGGCCAGGTGGTCTGGTTTGTTCCTTTATCTCTGGTTTTGTATGTCTCAGCATTTCTCCACATCTGGGATTTCTCTGAGCCTGGTCAAGGGAGTCAGGAGCCTCCTATTTCTCTCTGCCTATACCTTAACCCTTTCCTTACTCAAGACCACATATAAAAATATGAAATATGGATTTAGAGCTACATCATTCTCTTTAAAGAGAAATCTCAATATTACACCTTGTATATTTTATCACGTATATACAGAGAGACTTTATCCATATGCTCAGTGCTCAGTTATATATATGTATGTGTATATATACTGTATATATAATACATATGAAATATCATACATATAGGCCATAGATAAAAATAATTTAATGATGGTGAAGAGTTTTGGATACATTTTGTTTTCTTTTTTCTCCATATACTGACAATATAAACTCAGATTAATTGTAGATCATTCATCTTTAACCTTAATTAACTTGTTGCCTCTCTAGGCAAATAGTTCATGCTTATTAAATAGAAAGTGATAACTATCTTTACTATTGCCTGAGAAGATGGCAGAGAGAGTGTCAATTTGCTAGACAAAATTGGGGAAGGAGATGATAAAATTGAACATACAGATCTTGTTGTTGGGAAATGCGTGAATGGGAGTTCAGGAGAGCAGAAATTGTATGACTGACAAGGATCCTGTTGAGAGAGAGGAGCAATCCGGAATTTGCAAGCATTTTGCTAAATTTTGACCAATAATACCTGGTAAGACTCTGGAAAATGATGTAGTCACTCCTATATTTTAATTTTTTTAAGATCTTATTTTTATTTGTGAGGGCATGAGAGAGAGCATGAGAAAGAGCACAAGAAGGGGATAAGGGTAGAGGGAGAAGCAGACCCCCTGTGGAGCAGGGAGCCCGACACGGGGCTTGATCCCAGGACTCTGGGATCATGACCTCAACTGAAGGCAGACGTTTAACTGACTAAGCCACTGAGGCACCCTTCCCATATTTTAATTTGATATGTAGATTTTATTTTATTTACTTTTTATTTTGAAATAATTACAAACTCATGGAGAATTTCTAGAGTAGAGCAAAGAACATCCATATACCCTTCACCAAATTCATTGTTAATATTGTTAACATTTTGCCAGTTTTCTTCTTTATTCATTATCTGTTTGCCCATCTATCTACCTACCTATTTTTCCTTTGAACCATTTGAGGTTAAGTACTCCCTTATTCTTATATACTTCAGTGTACATTTCCAAAGAACAAGGACACTTCCAACATAATCACAGAACAATTACCCAAGTCAAGAAGTTTGATAAAAAACCGTTATCACACTTACAGTTTTACATTCAAATTTCATTACTTGTCTTCATGCATAGCAGTTTCATCTAGTCCAGGATCACCTATTGTAGGAATCCAAAAGAGTTCTTCCATCTTCTTTGTTTTCATGATCTTGACATTTTAAAGAATAAAGACTAGCTATTTTCTGAATATCCCTCAGCTTGGGTTCATCAGAAATTTCCTCATGATTAGATTTGGGTAATGCGTCCTTCACAGGAATTTCCCAGAAGTGGTGTTGTGTCCTTGTCACTATGACACATTAGGAGTCACAGAATATCAGTTGTCCCATTGTTGGTCTGTTAACTTTGATCCCTTGGTTAAGATGGTATCCTGCAGATTTCTCTACTGTAGTTACCTTTTAATTTTAGTAAGTTGAAAACTGTTATTTCTAGTATACTGTAAATATTGATGGTTTAAAATGAAACTCATACATCACTCTTTAAAGTGTATACAATGGAATATTTGACTTAATTTGATATCTAGTATCATCTTTAAAAAAATAACAGAAACAAGTTCTTCACCACTTGGAAACTCTATTCATTCCACTTCTCCTAAAGACTATTATCCTATCTTTAAACATCTCTTATTGATCACCCTATCACGGTGTCTTGAAAAAATATGAATATTAATAAAACTACATTTATTTTCAATTTCTTGTGACCATAAGTCTTTAAGTGTTAACCTTTTTTCCCCTCTGGATTGGGCTATCTTTAGAATTATTATTAGTATAAAGTTGACAAAAATTATGTGAATGAATTATAATTTTTAAAATAAATAATTTTTATGTGTAAATAGCAAAGCTATTAACAATTTGGACAAAGATAGTTATGGAACTTCGATTAAGGTGTTGAGGACTGCTATTTTGTCTTGTCTTTTTGTTTGTGACTTCTTGGGTTTTTACATGGTGGAAAGGAATGGTAGGAAGGAGAACTGGTAGGAAGTCTCAGCTGCAGAAAGATTAGTTCTGGGGACAACTACACAGAGAAGTCAAGAATCTGGAAATTGATTTCCCAAGTGACTAAGCTCTCTGCTAGTTAATCCAATCCAAAGATTTCTCTAAAACTCAAAAATTCCATGGAGTCATCTAATATCTGAAATATCATGAATATGCCCAAATTATTCCAAGGTCAGAAACCTGTACATAATTTTACAAATTGTGTCTGGGTGCACTGTGATATATATATAGATTATTTTGTGGATTTCCTGAAGCTGCACTAAACCAGAATATTTATTGAATGAGTACTACCATGCGCTGTGGTAGGCATTTTTTTTTTTTTTATACTTGATATATGAAGACTGGGAGTTACAAAATAGATAAATTGGGGTTGGATGTTCATGTTGCAAAAGAGAATTTTGCAAAAGAAATAATCATAGACTTTCTGTAAATAATTAGTACTCTTGACTACATGTTTAAATTTCTCTATTAAAAAAATCAGTTTACAGACAGTTCTTTAGGAATATTTTGACCATATATGTGAAATTCACCTGAAGCAGCAAGTATTTATAAAAGATAAAACATGTCTAAATATGATTGCAGTTTTTAAGAGAAGCAATTACTAATGTTGGTTGGAAGCTTACTAGGATAAATTGATGAGACCTGGAAAAATTGCATGAGCCTGAATGAGGAAATTGAGATCAAGCCTTTCTTGTCTGTGTCACTTAGCTTGGCTCTAGCATGACTATAAGGTAATTTGCCATGCAGAAGTTTGGATAAGAAAGCATTATTTGTACAACGTTAGCTTTAAAACAATTTGTAAACCAAAAAAAAAAAAAAAAAAAAAAAATTTCATTTAATCACTGACGTATATTCAAGGTTTAGAACACCTCAACGAATGAAAAGGCAACTTACTAGCATATCCAGTATTGCGGGTGGACCAAACTGGGGATCCATGGCTGGAAACAGTACTTTTAGTAATAATACCCAGTTGATTTTCAGTTATTTATCATGTAGATGGCAACTTGTTAAAAAATATAAAGCATATCAGGTCCTGATTGCTGCTCAGTGGCTTGATGGGGATGATGTTTTCTACCTGCTTTGCCCTTACCCCCTACCGCTGCCAGCAGTAACCTAAGCCGCAGCTGGGAGGCGAACTGCTGAGAAAGTGCATTTTGGCTAAGCTACTCAGGAAGGGAGCAGTGTATGTAATGCTGCATAAAAACTGGCCTAATGTGGCCAATATTCCCCATTTTTAAAAAATGACAGCGCTTAAAAAAAAAATGGCAGCACTAAAGAAGTATTCTCTTATAAGATGTTATAGAGAACCAAACTAAATTTGCCAGTGATGTCACGTTCCCTAATGCCGAGTCTCTTCCCTTTATCCTCTTGCTCTGCCTCTTGACTATGAACGCTGTGCATCAGCTCAGGGGGGGTTGGGTGCGGTTGGTTCTTTCCATACAGGGGAGCTGTTTTCTGTAGCTGTTTTCAAGGTCACATAGAAAGACATTTTTGAATGATGGAATTAGGTGATGCTGGGGTTACTGGAAAAGGTTTCTATTTATGCCTGATAACCCCAAGTTAGCTAATGTCCACAGTAGAAGAACAAATGGAAAACTGACCCATTACCCTTATGCTTGAAATGCCAAATACGAGTTGTGTAGGCACATAGACATATCTTTATGTCTATATCAGAGGGGTTAACTGACTTGCCTATCTAGTGTGAAATGTAAGACTGGAGAAAATTATATGTGTTTAAAACTTCTATTTTAATAGCACTATGGTTTTAGCATGGAAATTTTCTTTTGTTTCTGTAAAAAGGATCATTAATAAAATTTCTCCATTTTTATTCCTTAGTGTGCATATTGGCCAATTTTGCCTTGGGTGCTATCATATGTTCAGATTATGATCTCTCTATAGAGATATTATGTATGCTTATTAGGAAGAATATTTTATTCCAGGAGAAAAATCTCTTCTGCATGGTTGGACACGCCAATTTATGGAAGGGAAGCAGACACCTGTGCAAATATAAGTTGGTTTCATTGTTTATCTGCTCATGATTTTGACTGACTGGCATTCAATTTTCTTTTTGTGGATTTTTTGAAAGACTCTTATAATTGGGATAGAAGTTAGGAATTTTTGTTTGGTAGTTGAGTCTTTGTTAGAAAACAAAGTTCATGTTTTGTTAGAAAACAAAGTTCAGGGGCGCCTGGGTGGCTCAGTGGGTTAAGCCGCTGCCTTCGGCTCAGGTCATGATCTCAGAGTCCTGGGATCGAGCCCCGCATCGGGCTCTCTGCTCTCTCGGGGAGCCTGCTTCCTCCTCTCTCTCTGCCTGCCTCTCTGCCTGCTTGTGATCTCTCTGTCAAATAAATAAATAAAATCTTTAAAAAAAAAAAAAAGAAAACAAAGTTCATGAGTTAGTTTTAGTTTGAATTTTTGGTTGACTGACTCATTCTGAATTTTGTTTTCCCTTGGTGGCTATAGGTGATGTGGATAGGTAGGTTAAACAGAAACAAATTTCAGGACAGTGTTCTCCAAAATGCAAGTTGAAGTGACTTAAAAGGTGACTCTGTGTTAAGAGAGAGAAAAATGTAATAATTATAAATGACTTCAGTCCAAACCCCAGTTAACAAATTTTCATTTCATTTAACTTATCTCTACCTACTGAGAGATTTAGAGAGCCTATTCTTCTGGATAAAAGAGCTCACATACACCTATGGAAGTTTATTTTACTTGTAAATCTGTTAAGGAGCACATTCTGAGCATGCATCAAACTGTTTTATGTATTAAAACATTAAAAGTTACAAATATTTAAAAGTTTAAAGATCTTTAATCTTTCATGACTTGCTTTGTAAGACAAATTAATCATCTTCACCTGTGACCTGGCAAAACAAGCGAAGACAGGGAATATAAAAAACATGAAATGTCAAATTAGAGGTAAAAAGTGTCATTGTCTTTTTACAAAGGAAGAAACTGAGACATTGTGAAGGAATTTGCCCAGGGCTACTCATAATCAATATTTAAACTTACATTTATGACCCGCACTACAACTCTATTCTCTTATAATCACTTACATCAAATAGTAATAGTTTGGTATGATAAGCCAAGCTGCTACAGACAAATGGAGAAAAGTGTAGGCAACTATTTCAGTAAGCCAGAGGGACAGATTCTTGGCAATCTTTATAGTACCTAAAAGCCAAGAATAGATCAGAGAATCAAATTTTTCACTAGAAATAAATAGACCTATTAAGAGACCCATCAAAAAGAAAAACTGTATAATAGAAAACTGAGATAGCAAATTAGACCAGTTAGGGTAATGCTAGCTGCTGTAACAAACACCAAACTGTCAGTGACATAGCATTACTGAAATTTACTTCTTCTTCACATGTTCCTTGTCATGTGGCCAAGCTCCCAACTGGTGATTTCGGTATCCAGGCTCTTTCTATCTTGGGGCACATCCTGTGAAATGTCCACACTCAGCCAGAAAAGTGGGGGAAATGAATGAAGAAGGGATAAGTGCTCCTTAAGATTCTTCATCCTCATGTGACACACATGCCTTCTTTTGAGAAGTAGTTCCATAGTCTCACCTCCTTGCAAGCAGGTTGGGACAGGTGGCCCTGGTCATGCAACCACTTTTCAACAACCCAACCCAACCATGAATGAGGGAGCATGAGTCTTTGGGAGATTCTCAGCCCCTGGCTACACAAACAGGACCTTCTTTAGCCCTCTAGATTTCACAGCAATAAGTTTTGCTTACTTATAGCAGAGGATATAAATGGAGAATATATTTGGGAAAAGAACAAGGAAAGATGCTTAACTTCAAATGACAAAGTTTTAAATCATCACAGTTTAAAATGTTCCCTTCAAAATACTGTGTACCAAGGTACTAAGATACCCCATTCTGTAGTTCTACTTTTCCTATTTTGTTGTTGATATCTATCATCTATCTATCTGTCTATCTTTTTGCTTAATATTTTACAGACTCAAAAGAACAGTACTTATTGCCTTCTTTTTTCCCTTTCTTTTTCATGCAAGTTACCATGAAAATGATATCTGGGTTGTAGCTCTCAAAAAATGACAAGTCTTTTTAATGGCATCATCTGAGGTAGTTTCTACTGGTATTCTGATGTGTCAAATACATTTATCTTAACATGGAACTCCTGTGTCAAAGTACCTGGTAGGATGAATGGATATTTTCTCTGGAGAAACTCGTTTGAAACAAAACCAAAATCTGAGCTTATAGAAGAAACCTAGAAAGTAGAATTTCCCTAGTGAAGGTGTTCTTGTATAGAGCCATCAAATGCCCCATTTTGGGCTTCCAGTTTTGGCCCCTATACTTTCAGTAATTTTGCTGAGGATCTGTACATACCAAACATACACAGTGGGGCAAATTATTTTGCATTTACTTGGAGACTAAAGAATCAAAACCTTGGTCTTTTTTTCTCAAGGTGTTCCCCCTATGCCTTCAGAATGGAGTGTGGAAATTGGATGCAAATAGTGGAGTCCATTAAATTGAGTTAGGGGTAGAACCTGCTGTGGTTACCAATCAAATAAGCACAGCTGCAAACCTGTGTTCTTGTTGGCCCAAACAAATTCAGGAAGATTGGTCAAAGATAGAATTAGCAAACATTTAGTTACTTTTGAAAAAATTTAATCTCTCTTTTTAAATGGCTGCCAGTTAATTCTAGCTTTCAAGCTATGATGGTTGACATACGTATTTATTATCAACCAACAACATCATAGTTTTTGAATATCTATCATATAGAAAAACATGTAGGGCACACTATTGGAAATATCAACAATAATGAACATCATCTCTAAAATTGAGTACTTGTGGCTCATCTGCATTTCTAGATAGGTGCATGTAAAAATTTTAATAATACCAGCTGTAGTGCTTGTTTAATTTTTGTCAAAACTCATTTACATGCAGCCTCTCATTTTTAGTTTTTCAGGTCTGTTCAGTGTGAAGAGCAAGTATTATTAGTCCATTTTCTAGATGTGGAACTTGAAGCACAGGGAGGCATAGCAGTAGCCCTGCCAGTGATACATAGTGTGTGACATCCAGGACTAAAACAGAAATAGTACTTTTTCCGTGAGACCTCTCTACCTCCCTATATAACAACATTTTATGAAAAATAAATCATTCCCTCATAGAGATACATTCTTATACCTAAGTTGGGTAGGAATGCTTGAGTAAGTAGGAAAAGATAGTCAATAAAACTTGAGTGTTGGAGATAGATTAGAATATTAACTCTGCCATTTATTAGTTTTATGATCCTGAGGGAGTTACTTAGCTTCTCTGAGTCTTAGTTCTCCCTTCTATAAATACATAGATTTGTTGAGATTTATAAAACAATGTAAGGGGAACACATAGCACAGTGCCTAGCACACAGTAAGTGCTCACTAGCTCTTACTATTCTATTGAGATATAACTGGTGTACATCACCATCTAAGTTTAAGATATATAGCATAATGGTTTGACTTACATATTTTGTGAGATGATTATCTCAATAAGTGCAGTTAGCATCCATCTTCTCATATAGATACAATACAAGAAAAAGCAAAAACCAAAAATGACTTTTTTTTCCTTGAGGAGAACTCTTCATATTCACTCTCTTAACGACTTTCTTGTATCTCACACAACAGTGTTCACTGCAGTTTTCACATTGTATATTACATCTCTAGTACTCATTTGTCTTATAACAGAAGTTTGTACCTTTTGACCATCTTCCTCCAGATCTTCCTTCCCCAACTTCCTGCCTTGGGTAACCAAGGCAGGAAACTAATCTCTTTTTCTATAGGTTTGGTTGTATTATTTTGTTTTGTGTAATTCCATTTATAAATGAGATCATAGAGTATTTATCTTCCTCTGTCTGACTAATTTCACTTAGCATAATGCCCTCAAGGCCCATCCATGTTGTTGCAAATGGCAGTTTTCTTTTTTTAATGGCTGAATAATATTTCATTGTATATGTATACCACAGCTTCTTTATCCATTTATCCATTGGTGGACACTTAGATCATTGCTATGTCATGACTATTGTAAATAATGCTGTTATGAATATGGGGGTGCAAATACTTTTTGAGTTAGTGTTTTTATTTCCTTTGGCTATGTTCCCAGAAGTGGAATTGCTGGATCTTATGATAGTTCTATTTTTAATTGTTTGAAGAATCTCCATACTGTTTTCCATAGTGGCTATACCAGTTTAAGTCCTACCAACCGGGTTGTCTGGGTGACTCAGTGGGTTAAGCCTCTGCCTTCAGCTCACATCATGATCTCAGGGTCTTGGGATCAAACCCTGCATCTGGCTCTCTGCTCACCAGGGGGCCTGCTTCCACCCCACCCCCTGCCTGCCTCTCTGCTTACTTGTGATCTCTCTCTCTGTCAAATAAATAAATGAAATCTTTTTTAAAAAAATAAGTCCCACAACAGTGCAGAAGGGTTCCCTTTTCTCCAAATCCATGCCAGCATTTGTTATCATCTGTGTTTTTTAATGATGGCCATTTTAACAGGTGTGAGGTGATAATCTTTTCGTGGTTTTGATGTGCATTTCCCTAATGACTAGAGGTGTTAAGCATGTTTTCAGGTACCTGTTGACCATTCATAAATTATTTTTGGAAAAATATCTGTTCAGGTCTTTTGCCTATTTTTTAATTGGATATTTTTCTGTTGAGTTGTATATGAGTTCTTTATATATTTTGGGTATTAGCCCCATATAAGATATATGGTTTTCAAATATTTTTTTCCTCATACCATAAGCTGTTCTTTAATTTTTTGACTTTTTTTTCTGTGTTGAAGCTTTTTGGTTTGATGCTTTTCCACTTGTTTATTTTTGGATATTTTTGCTTGTGTTTTGGGTGATGTATCCAAAAATCATTGCCAGGACCTGTTTCGAGGAGCTTCTTACCTATGTTTACTTTAAGAGTTTCATAGTTTCAGGTCTTTAATCCATTTTGAATTAACCTTAGTAAGTGGTGTAAAATAGGGATCTAGTTTCATTCCTTTTTAAAAAAATATTTATTTATTTATTTGAGAGAGAGAGAGAGAGAGAGAGAGAGAGAATGAGAAAGAGAGAGAACATGAGAAGGGACAAGTCAGAGGGAGAAACAGACTCCCCGCCGAGCAGGCAGCCCAGTGTGGGTGTGGGACTGGATCCTTGGATTCCAGGATGGTGACCTGAGCCGAAGGCAGTTTCTTAACCAACTGAGCCACACAGGCGCCCCTCTAGTTTCATCTTTTTGCATATGAACATGAATGTCTATTTTGTCCAGCACCATTTATTGAAGAGACTGCCTTTTCTCCATTCAGTATTCTTCCCTCCTTTGTCAAATATTAATTTACTGTGTATAAACTTAGGTTTATTTCTGGGCTCTCAATTCTGTTCCTTTGGTCCTTCTGTCTGTTTTTATGACAGTACCAAACTGTTTTGATTACTATAGTTTTATAGTGTTGTTTGAAATTAGGAAGTATATTATTTTAATTTTAATATTTCAATTTATTTAAGGATTTCATAGCAGTGGTAAGTCAAGGAGAACTGTAAATTGGTATTTTCTGTGGAACACTAAAGGAAGGGTAGGTATTGAAACCTGGAAGGCACAGCGTCAAGGTTCTGTGTCCCGTGGGTGGCGACAGTCCAGCTCTCTCACACACATGGTTAAGCTTAGCTGCTCTTGGGATCAGGTGTTCAGTCAAGTAAAATAAAAACTATTCATCACAAAAACGACCCGTGAGGGAGTGCTGGATAAATGAAGACTCTGCCAAATTGCGGTTAGTTACGAGGGGCCAATCTCAGCCTGCTGAGTGATGCCCACAGTTGGGATGAAGACCTTAAAACTGTGCAGTAGCAACTGAAGCAACCGTGGATTTCACCATTTCTTCTTTGCCTCATTGCTCAGACCTACCTGGCTACTGGTACCTGCTGGACAAACAGTAGAGATAAATAGAGTAAACTTGGGGAGGGGAAGACAGCTTTACTGAAGGCTGAAAGAAGGGCCAGTGGCTGAACTGGCATATGTGTCTTGAGAGCTTTGGGATCTACTCTTCTTTGCACGTATTCATGGAAAATTTCTGGGTCAAATACATCTCATTTTAATAGGAATAGTAACTAAACACCTGGAGGTTACCATGCTGTCAGCGTATCCTGTAAGTTGGTGAACATTTTATCCTTTTCTAACTCTTTTTCAAGTTTAATTCTTACTGATTTTGTAAGTAGAATTTACTAGACTGGATTCTCTGGGCAGTGTCCATTGTGGATGGATTTTGTGGGGGATATCACAGTAATTTGCTACGAATAATAAAACCATAAAGTTTCTGAATGATTTACTTAAATTGATGAGTGGACTCAAGCCATTCCTAAGCTCTTACTTTTCTTCAAGCATACTTTTCAGGAGTGAGAGAAAAAGGGAGTGGAATGATAGCAAGAACACACACATATATGTATGTATGCTTAAACTGCACTCACACATACTGAAAATCTTTTCCAAAGAGAGCCCTTTTCTGATACATGATATTACATTGCTCTGTATATTTTTAAGGAGTTGTGGAAATTGCGATGGGCTTTGGGAGTGTACTTCCGTTTACTGAAATTGTACTTCAGTTTACTGAAATTGGGGTGGCCTATAGAAGTGTCTTTTAGTTTATCAAAATTGGGATAAGCTATGGGAGTATATTTCACAAAAAATTTATTGATTAATGGTCAGCTCTTAATAAGTCCTCTGAGGTTATTTTTGTTTTTTGGTTGTTTTTTTTTTTAAAGATTTTATTTATTTAACACACAGAGAGAGATCACAAGTGGGCAGAGAGGCAGGCAGAGGGGGAAGAAGAAGCAGGTTCCCTGCTGAGCAGAGAGCCTGACGCGGGGCTTGATCCCAGGACCCCAAGATCATGACCTGAGCCAAAGGCAGAGGCTTAACCCACTAAGCCACCCAGGAGCCCCAAGTCATCTGTTTTTATATCAACACCCCCTTGAGCCCCTTGGGAGTAGAACTTGCATCTTCTTTATCTTTGCATACCTTGATGGATCAGAGTGCCAGTCAGATAGAGAGATTTATAAATATCTGAATAGGAGTTTAGATTTTTTAACTTGGGGAAGGACAGCTTGAGGACTAGGTTAGTTAACTGTTAGCAAAATAAAGCAAGAGAAACAGCCAAGAAACATTGTCTGCTCAAGCATATAGCTTTTCTTTATTAAGTGAGAGTGAAAAGATGTGTACATTTTTTTTTCATGTGGAAGCTGAAAAATTATGCTTTGAAACATATGAAGCTTTTAAACTTCACTGGAGCAGGTCTTTATTTTTTTTAAACTTTTCTTTATGTACATAATCTCTCACCCAACATGGGGCTCTAACTCAGGACCCTCAGATCAAGAGTGGCATGCTCTTCTGACTGGACCAATCAGGGGCCCCTAGAGTAGCTCTTTAAAAATGTCAAACTCCAGTTAATCAGGAAAAAGAAAACTTACTAAGAACGTAAGCTAGCAAAAGTTATGATAACCCTTGGCTGCCTTTGGGAGCTCCATATGCTTAGGATATATAGTTCATTTATCAGGCATCTGTGGGGAATCTAGTGCTCCACATAACTTAATTTTCTAGACTACCCCGTTACGTCAAATTAAGAGATGAAAATGCCTCATTTGGGGTGAAAATGTCTATAAAATGTTGAAACTCTCAATCCAGAGGACAGTGAACCCAATTCAACTTTTTTATGCACATTTATTACCTCATTTATTTTATCCTACATTGTAAGATATACAATTACTGAATTTCATTAAAGGAAAGAAACATTATTATGTTAAAGAACACATCACTTCTAAGACTCATTTTGATTTCTTAAACATTAAAAAGTGAAGACATATATGTAAGAATAGAGGGAAAATGGTAGTAATTTTTTTTTTTTTTTAGACCAAACGGTGCAGGGTTATTGAATATAGTTCATCAGTTTAAAAGACCCCAGAATCCATTGTTTGAGGAACTTTGCTTGTTGTAGGTTTTTGTTCGTTTCCAATATAACCTCTCCTGGAGACAGCATGTCAGCCTGTTGCCCTTGACCACACTTAATATTTGCAATTTCCAATATGCTACGAGTGGTAAGTCAGTTTGTTACACAAGGTTAGGGCTAGCCATAAAATTAGGGGGTTTCCAGTAAACTGCACTGATTTGAATGCATTGACTTGTAGAGCTCCTCCTTTGCTGTGCCCTAGTTTAGAGCTTGTTTCGGATCTTGGTTGCCAGATATGTGATTGCTATTAAACTACAATGTATAGCTTTAATAAAAAAATCTTCCTCATCTAGATGACTAAGAAAGAGTACTAGGTGTTAGGATGATAATTAAAGCAAACAAACAATAACAACTCCCCCCAGAAAACCCACAAAAACAAAAATACCCCCTCCCATCTCCCCCCATCCCACTCCTGAGACAATTATCCTTCTCCTCCCAAAAAGTATAAATAATATTGAAACATCAAGAACAGGGACAAGTAAGGAAAGAAAATTGGGAGCAAGAAGAGATCTGGAGAAGATATCCAGAAGTGGTAATTTTGAATACTACTTTATTTTATGCTTAATATGACAAGAGTGCTAATTGATTCACAGCCTTCATGGAGCTAAGTGAATGTAAAGGAATGAATCATTTCCAAATACTAAGAAAATAAAATTCAGCTATCACTTAAGTAATTGTTTTTAAACTTCAGCTATTTTCTTCAGGCAATACCTAAACTATTGTAAAAAAGGGAAACTGTACTGTACTTAAACAGAGTTTATCATTTACAGCTTCTTTTCCTGGTTGCCAATCAGCTAAGATATCTATGTTTACTGAATAAGAGAGTTCCTATTAGTCAGATCCAAAGTACACATAACTGTATTGACAAGGGAGGACCTTTCAAATGAGTTGACACTGATATCTCTAGAGAAATTGGAATGTATCCTTATGTGGGTTTTTGAAAACATGACAGATGGTTTCCTATTGAGCTGGGTTGTTAGAAAGCCCTAGAGAGGGGTGCCTGGGTGGCTCAGTTGGTTAAGCATCTGACTCATGATTTCAGCTCAAGTCCCATGTTGGCTCTATGTTGGCTCCATGCTGGGCACGGAGCCTACTTAAAAAAATGAAAGTCCCAGAGCGAAGTTGTGGTTGAGGACTGGCAATGTTTCAGGTGCTGATCTGGTTAGTGTTGGGTTTAGCCTCTCACTCTTGTTGACATGATCCTGGAAATAGAGGTAACATTGTCCCTCACATTTTAATACCATCACTTGTGCATCTTAACGCATTTTCTTTAGACTTGTAACATAGCTAGAGTGGAGCTTCCCAGGTAAATGTACTTAGTATCTGGACTTAACCTCTTCTTAGGAATGTATGTTGAATTAATATGTTGCATATTGTCTCAACTATATTTTAAGCTCTTTGAAGTATTTGCTTCTTTATATCTTCTACAATGACTTGATTGCAGTAAATGTTCAATCAGTATTTTGAGTAAATGCTAACTTAATTTTTTAAAAGCTATTTTGGGACAGGTACTATTAAAATATTTACCGATGGTGACCCTACATACGTGAAGATCACTGAAACGGCTCAATAAAATGGTACTTGGAGTTCTTGCTTAGCAGTGGTGAATGATTGGGGGCTTCTCCGATGATGAGTGGGTACTATAAAGATCTGGTTGACTTTGGAGGGATGTAGTGATGCCTTTGGATAGGAAAGAGACCCAGCCTAACTTGGCCTCAAAGACCTGCCAGTTGTTAAAAGTTATCATCATCATTATTATTTTATAGAGGTAAATCATGGATTTAATTCAAATATAATATGAAATAAATTCATGTGTCAATTTGGTTAAGCCACAGGACCCAGATATTTGGCCAAACATTATTCTAGATGTTTCTGATAAAATATTTTTTAGATGAGTACTCGCTTTGGCAACACATATACTAAAATATGTTTTGGATGAGAGTAACATTTAAATCAGTAGACTTTGAGCACAGCAGATTACTCTTCATCAGTTGATCTAATCAGTTAAGACTGAATAGAAAAAAGACTGACTTTCCTGAAGGAAGAGAGAGTTCTGCCAGTGGACTGCCTTTGGCCTTGAACTACATTAACTTTTTCCTTGGTCTTCAACCTGCTGGCCTACTCTGCAGATTTTGAACTTGTTGGACTCCACAGTCACATGAGCTAATCCCTCTTCTATGTCCATCTTTATCTACTACCTCTATCTCAATCTCTGTTCCTTTCTCTATGTCTACCCCTATCTCTACGTCTACCTCAATCTATTTCTCTTTATAGACATATATTACATATATATGTATTACATATATGAAATATACACAAATATTCTCTCTATATACATATATATACTCTATCATATATATAGTATATATAGAGATATATATCTAATGAAAATTAAAAAAAACAAATACACACTATCTATCGATTGGTAGATCTATCATCTCCTAATGGTTCTTTTTCTCTGGATCCCTAACTAATACATGTGTCAGATATATTATTTAACTCATTTGTAAATGAGAGGACTAGTAAGATAATACAGCTCATTCAAAGGAGAGTTCAAAGTACTAAAACTTTGATAAATGATGTGTGTTTCAAGAAAAATTGCATGATTATTTGTGGATAGCCTGGGCCTTGGAAAATGGTAAGATCAGTCATCCAATTTGAGAGATTTTATTTCTAAGCAAATTCCATTTGTGAGAGTGAGTGTGAATATATGTCGTTGACACAGATTTAGCGACTGGATGAAGCTATTTATTATATATGCTTCGCACCAAGTCTTTTTTTTTTTTTTCAATATTTATTTATTTGACAGAGATCACAGGTAGGCAGAGAGGCAGACAGAGAGAGAGAGAGAGAGAGAGAGAGAGAAGCAGGCTCTTGGCTGAGCAGAGAGCCCGATGCGGGACTCGATCCCAGGACCCTGAGACCATGACCTGAGCCAAAGGCAGCGGCTTAACCCACTGAGCCACCCAGGCGCCCCCAAGTCTTACCACACATTGCTGATAGGGTTCCTGCGGCTATTCCACCTGAAAGAATTTGAAACTTTCATTTCCTGAAATTTGATTCTTCCATATTTAAGCAACCAAATCTATTTGGTATCACTAGACCTTATATTTATACAGCTAAACAATGTGTCTACTTAATTCAAGGGTGGAGGATTATGATTTTTCTGTTAGAACTTTTTTCCTGATCAGTTGATACAATGGTGAATTGCTAAATCCAGTTATAGAAGAAATTATAAATCATAAATGGCAAATCTTAATTTAAAAAAATCAAATAATAATGAAACACTAAAAGCAATAAAATGGTAAAATAATAACTTAGTCAAAGTCTACTATTATGAAAATAATTCACAAAGAGCAAAGCAAAAGCCTATAGTAAATATTCAAGAAAAGCAATTCATTGTAGCTGTTAATGCAAACAAATGGCCACTACATTAATTTTCTATTGTTAAATTACCACAAACTTAACAGCTTAAAACAACACAGTCATTTTCTTGCTGGCTGCTGAGCACAGGTGGTGGTTCTCAGTTTCTAGAAGCTTCCCATGTACCTTAGTTTGTGGTTCCCTTCCTCTATCTTCAGAGCCAGCAGTGGTGGGCTGAATCCCTTTCATGCTTCACATTTCTCCTGTCTCTTCTTCCACCTCATCTTCTGACTGCAACAGGAAAGAGTTCTCAGCTTCCAAAGGCTCCTTTGAGTATATTTGATCCTCCAGGATAATCTAGGTTACTCCATTCTAAGATTCCTAGCCCTAAGTGTATCTGCAAATTCCCTTTGTGTATTCAAGGGTTCTGGGGATTAGCTTGTGGACATCTTTGGGATGGACCATTATTCTGCCAGCTCCTAGACACATGGTGAATCATGTGCCACACATGTACTTGTTGACTTTAGGTGAATGTTTGAGCATGACTGTGATGGAGAGAGAACACCAATAATCAGTAAGATGAGGAAGTTTCAATAAAGTTTGAAAGTGATAGAGGATGGCTATTGATTGGTCTTGTTCTGGGGATTTGAAACGTGGTGTTTGGCCTAAATGGAGTTTAAATACACAGTAAGGAGTTTGTTTTAATTGAGGGAAGGCCATTGGGACAAGAGGACAGCAGGCTGCACTGGGAATGATATGAGCAGCTTCAGCTGGAGACTTCTGCTTGACCGCAGGATGTTGCTGTTGGGGTCACTTGTGAAGACTTAATAAATATGAATTTTGTCCTACTTGATGTTTTTTGGTGAGATTATTTTTTATCTAGCTGTCCATATCTTTAAGAAATAGTATTTTAGAGATTCCCCTATAGTTTTTCTGAGCATAATTTTTTTTCATGGTAGGGATCAACAAAGTCTTCTAATCAGTTTTGATCTCAATCTTTGAAACTTTGATCCTTTTCTAATGAAATGTATAGTTTATCTTTCCTTGAGAGAAAGTGCTCATGCACATGCCTCTGGAAAGAAGACTCCCTGTGTGTACAGAAATTCTGGGGAGAATGAATTAAGTATGTTGGAAGAATTACTCATTACTTAGGGGCTTATACCCCTGATCCTTGATGTTTATGAGACCATAATTGGTGGGCTTGCTTTTATCTTAAGATTTGAGTACTAATTTTAGGTTGGCAGAAAATAAGGAGCTTGATATCTCCAGGTGTATTACCCTTGGCAATACAAATCAATTTACTTATCTGTTGCATAAAAAAATACAAAATAGATCAACAATCAATACAGCTTTTTGTTGAACCAGACTTCCTTTGGAAAAGTGGCTCCCATAAACTTTCTGACTCCCAGATGTTTGGTGAGCAAATACTCCAGGGCAGAGGTCAAATATGTGTTCTGAGCCTCAATGGGCTAGACTTCTGATATCCTTTTGATGTTGGGAACTAGACCATAGACATATAGCTCTTACTTATTACCTTACATGGAACTAATCTGGCAACATTTGTTCTGCATTTAGAGCATGCATGCTCTGAAGCTCAAAACTTTCCAAATTGTTGAAAGACAGGGTCTTTTTTAGAAGTAGCCTAACCAGGGAACACACATAGAATAGGGATTTTTCATGCTTTCAGGCATTGGAATTTCCTTTTTACTGGGAGCCTGGTCCTGCCTAACCCATCTCTATGGCTACAGCTACATATTCTCCACCAGTCATAGCCAATTGTATTTTTTTTTTTTTTTTTAGCGTTATTGACATCTTGCTTAGCCTAGATGGTACATTTTTTTAAAATACATGCGCTTTTATTTTACTTTTTGTAATAGCTTTATTGAGATATGGTTTCATGGGTTGATGCACATGTCCTAACTCACCAAATTATATACATTAAAAATGTGCAGTTTCTGTATATCAGTAAGAACAGTAACAATAACATAAACCATGGTACAATTTTATTTTATTTTTTATAAAGATTTTATTTATTTATTTGACAGACAGAGATCACAAGTAGGCAGAGAGGCAGACAGAGAAGGGAAAGCAGTGAGCAGAGAGCCTGATGTGGAGCTTGATCCCAGGACCCTGGGATCATGACCCGAGCCGAAGGCAAAGGCTTAACCCACTGAGCCACCCAGGTGCCCCTGTGATACAATTTTAAAAACGCATCTAAGTGACAAGAACCAGATTGTTAGATTTAACAGCAGGAAAAAAAAATCCCTTAGTGAATGAAGAAATCTTGTAATCACATGTGAGGATTAGCTGTATTGGATGAAATTTTAAAGGAGAACAATATAGATGGTATTTATTTTTCACATTTGTACATGTCCCAAGGATAGCAGTCCCCCACACGAGAGATGGAATCCAGGCAATACCATGCTTTCTTACTACAACCTCTAGTGACTATTGCTTTCCTCTCAAAATGAGTGGTGTGCAAGAATTATCTCAAGTTTCTAAATCAGATCCTTCTAATATTTTGCATCATCACTCACTTGAACAGCATCATTTATTACCTATGAGACCAACAGCAGCACACATCCATTTAATACCCCTTGGATCAATTTCAATTCATGCCATTTTAGGGTATATTTCTTCTGGGAATTCAAATGGCTTTGACATCATTGTTCTGTCAGGTTCATAAATTATTAAGGGTCAAAACTTTAAAAATGCACCCTTTCCTGGGGGCAACTAGGGGCAGCATGAGGGAATTGGGTTATGATAAAAGGCTATTCGAAGGACACAAGTTGGGAGCTAGCAATCCTGAAACTGATACTGTTTCTGGAGAGGTTTGGAGGGATTCATGATTCAGACTGATAAAAAACACAGTGCTTCATACTGCTTATGATTTCCCTCCTGAGCTTTGAAAAGAGGTATCCACACTTTTCAACCAGAGTCAGTGTTATACATCTGGCTCTTTTTACTGTGGTTTCCTCAGGCTACTCTGGGAAGAGAAAAATGGGCTGTTCTTTTCTCCACCTTTAGAGAGATGTTTAGCTACTGTTTTTAAACATAATTGTAAAAGGAAACCCAGAAAGGTAATCTACCTCCCCACTCTATATTCACATGAGTAGTGATATCTGTTTCACAGATGGATAGCTGATTCTCAGTTTTACTGGAAATATTATTTCTTGTTTTGTGTATCTTTGCTTTTTCAAGTATCAGCAGTATTTGTTGTATGATTTTTGTCAAACAAAATCACTGAAAATACCACTAAATTGTGATTAACAGTTTTTAAAGCACTTTCATATACCAATCTTATTTGAGCTACATAGGAACACTCATGTTATCATTGTAAGATCACAAATGACAAACTCTTGACATAAGAAGGTAAGGGATACCCTGGTTACTGCCTTAAAGAGCTATAGAGACAAAATTAGAAGCCAGATCCCAGGACAGCTTCAGTTCAGTGTTCTTTCTCCAAAATGTTGGAAAGTTTTCCATTAAGAATGACTGACAAGAAGGGGATGGTTGGAAAGGTCACAAAATCCTTATTATTTACATATTAATATAGCGTACAGATGTTATCTCTTACCTCCTCCCTGGATCTGTCAAGATCTGATTCAGTTCTGGGAGCAAGCAGTGTGGTAGGGCTGACAGGGGTGACTGTAGATGAAGGTTCCAAGGTAAGGATAGTTTCCTTTTCTGCGCTGTCCTTAGAAACTTATGTGCCTTTGGCAAGAGGATCTTCACTCTCATCATCTAGCATAGCTTCTGTGGGTTTTAGACCATTGGAATTGGTACTGATATCTTCTGCAAGATGATTAGCTTATTCTAGAGATAACTTGATTCGAGAGACAGTGCTGGTGAGCAAGTCTTCTCTATCCTTCAGCTTTGAGTCAGTGGGTTTCTTGTCCCCTGTGGAGGAGGCTCCCTTTAGGCTGTCATCTTTTCTTGCCCTTTACCATTGCTTTTTAGGGTTCTACTCAATGTACTTAGAGTACCATCTTAGGACTTCATTTCCAAAGGCTCACGATAGCTAGAGTTCAGGTCACCTTTGCTCTACTGTGGAATGTTCTGGTAAACTTGTGCCTTGGGAGGCTGCCATATGCTTGGGTGGACAGCTTAGGTAAGTGGCTGCTTAGTGTTTTGAAATGCCTGTTTCCATTCAGAAGATTGGGTATTTTGCTTATTCTCTGTCATATGCAGAACTGGGGCTTTAGCTGGAATTAATTTTATATTTGCAATTAACCCTGAATTTGTGTGTGGATGTGTGATGTAGAAGGTGTATGTATGTTCTGTTCTTGTAAGGGGTGAGATAGGCAGGGCAAATTTACCTGGAGAGAAGGGAAGGATGGAAATGACCTGGTTGGTCTATGTGGCTGGAAGAAGACCCAGTTAGGATGATCAGGGTTAAACTCTGGGTTCACTAGCCCACAGACAGTGACTGGTTTTTATTCACCTTGTCATCCCCAATTCCTTACCAGAATTAGTGCTCAGTAAATGAGGACCAGGGAGGGACCAAATGTTCATATGAAACAGGTTCCTGCTCAGGTTACTAGACACAGTCTTTGTCCTCCTCCAGGGAAGCTCTGATTTAGAATCCCTAATCTTAATCCCTAATCTTAATGCCTCCTCCTAATGTCTCCATGTGTTCTGTGGTATCCCTAGACTTCTCTGCTCCTGCTATTTCTCCTGCCCCCTCATCTCCTTCTCTCTCCTCAGGCTGTCCAGGTTAGCAAAGCTGGATTATTTGAGTGTTCCCTAAGATCCCATTTTTTGTCTCAAACAGAAGCCTTTGCAGACATTTTTTTCCTAGTCTGAAAGTGGATGAATCAACAACCTACTGGGCAGGGAAGAACTGGATAATTATTCAGGGGAAAGCCTGATGCAGGTTTCTCAGTCTGTTCTCCCAGTTACTGCTTCCATCTTAAGCAGTAAGTCTGCATCTACCTGAGAGTATGTCAGAAGAAAAAATATAGCCTAGACAACTCTACCTTTCCAGTACAGCATGGTTAGTCAGAGATAGAAGGAGGCAACTTGATACAATAGAAATGTCATGGGATTTGAAGTAAGACAGATGGGAGTGCAAATCCTGTCTCTGTTATTTATTAGCAGGAGCCTTGGGCAAATAACCCCACCTCTTTGACTCCCATTTTGCTCCTTGCATGTAATAATTCTTCACCTGCAAGGTGACTGTGACAGAATATAGATGTAAAATCCCTGACACGGAGTATTTGAAAAGCAAGTGGTATCTAGGATGATCATGATTAATAGTAACCTCTCACCTTGCTGTAAGTCTGATTTGTTTCAGGACTTTGGGTCTATTTGATCCCATTGTGATTTGAAACTGAGAATCAGACCCACATCCCAGCTCTCGGGTCAGAATTAGAGGGGTGATGAGACCACAGGCCAAGTCATCCAGAAGGCTTAGTCCCCCAGTGATCTACCAAAGAACATGGGAATGTGGGCTTTACAGAATGCATAACTCAACTACTTGCTTCTGGGTCTTAAAAATGAAAACAAGGGCCTTCCCCAGCCAACAGCTGGACATATCCCAGATAGTCTTGGAGACCCAGGCTGAGACTCTGCCCTGAAGTTAGAGGAACCCAAAAATGGTTGCTAGCCACCTTCATAGGAACCTCTCATGGACTGGAATCTTGTTTCAGTCCTCTGTGCTTCTCTAGGATCAAGCAAAGAAGTTGGAGAGAGGGGAAACTCAATGTTTGTTGACATTGGAGCTTCCAGTGAATAGCCAAGATGTAAAACACAATATTCATCTTTAAAGTCCTTTCATTAGAGAGAGTGTGTGTTCGTTCACAAAACACACATTTGAACAGGGTAGGGATCAGTTTTTTGAGAAAGGGTAAGCATATTTTTCACTACTTGACAGATGGGAAGCTCAAAGCCTAGAAAGAACAGATATAGACCTGAGAGAGGGACCGTGGTTTGCTGACTCTTATTTCTAAGCTCTCTTTTTAGAACCCAGTATCTAGTGTCCCAGACAAACATGAGTCTGGGAATAGTTATATCCTGTCCTGGGACAGTGGGTCTGCCTGTTGCATTCTGGGATGAGTATTTTCCCAGAGCAAAGACATTGGTTTGAAAAGTTGGGCTTCCTACTCACAGGGCCACAGTCATACCATTGGGGCTCTGACCTACTTTCCTGCTTGAAAGAGGTGGTGGCCCTTGTCCAAGGCTTGACCTTCCTCTGCTCTGCTTGTTGTATTCTACATCTTCCTCTTTCTTAGATTCATTCTTTTGGTAATTGGAGAATTCTTTAATTCATGGCCTGTGGAGGCATAGTCTTCTGAATGCTAGAAGGCTTGAAATATATATATAAATTTTTCCCTTTCTCTTTGAATGTCAGTTTGATGGGAACCAATTCAAAATAATATCCTGTCCATACTCAGTGAGAGTTGTCCTTTCTCTCCTCACACTCCAGTGTTGTCAGTGAGAAATTTGATTTCAATACGTACCTTTGTAGGTAATCTGTTGTTTCTCTTTTCAAGCTTGTACTATTTTACTCCTCACTAACTTTGATGTTCTGAAATTTCACCACAATATACAAGTAGAGTTTAATTCATCTTGCTTGCCATTTGAACCCTTTTCAATTTGAAACTTGTGTTTTTAGCTCTGGGACTTGTGTTTTTAGCTCTGGGATTTATTCCCCCTAAAATTTCTTCACTTACTTTTTTCTCTCTGCTGTTTTTTTTTTCTCTCCTTCTGAACACCTGTTAGACATATATTGAAATATTTTGATCCATCCTCCTTGTTTCTTAACTTTTCTTTCATATTTTGGAGGTCTATTTTTTATATTAAAATTTTTTTATTTAATTTCTTTTCAGTGTAACAGAATTCATTATTTATGCACCACACCCAGTGCTCCATGCAATACGTGCCCTCCATAATACCCACCACCTGGCTCCCCCAACCTCCCACCCCCCACCCCTTCAAAACCCTCAGATTGTTTTTCAGAGTCCATAGTCTCTCATGGTTCATCTCCCCTTCCATTTTCCCTCAACTCCCTTCTCCTCTCCATCTCCCTATGTCTTTCATGTTATTTGTTATGCTCCACACACAAAAAAAGTGAAACCATATGATAATTGACTATTTTTTAAAAAAATACTTACCATTGAAGTACAGTGGACATACAATGTATAATGAATACCATTCATTTCAGGTGTACAACATAGTGATTAATAATTCTATACAATACTCAATGCTCACCACAAGTGTAGCCACCATTTGTCACTGTACAATGTTATAATACTGTTGACTAATTCCCCACGCCGTACTTTTTGTCTCTGTGACTTATTTTATAAATAGAAATTTGTACCTTTTAATTCCCTTCACCTATTTGCTCATTTCCTCACCTTACCCTTCTCCCTTCTGGCAACCACCAGTCTGTTCTCTATATTTATGAGTCTGTTTCTGGTGTTTTGTTGTTGTTGTTTGTTTTGTTTAGATTCTGCATATAAGTGAAATCATATGGCATTTGTTTTTCTCTGTCTGACATATTTCACTTAGCATAATGCCCCCTAGGTCCATCTCTATTATTGCAGATGGCAAGATCTCACTCCTTTTTATGACTAATAGTACACATACATGCACACACATGCACATACACACAGAACTCTTTATTTTTGTTCTGCATCCTGGAAGAGTTCCTTGACTTGTTATTTCTGTTTCCTAAATTACAAACTTCTATTTAGCCCCTCTATTCAGTTTTTTGTCCAATGATCAAAATTAATTTAAAAGATCTTAAATATATATATGGATCTCATAAATATCATATCCCATCTCTTGAAAATTGTCAGTGTATTTATTCTAAATTTATCTTTGCTCTATTTCCTCAGGTACTAGTTCTGTTGAGTTTGATGTTGGGTTTTCTAAGACATTTAGTGATTCTTGCTAATTTTTTTTCTTTGTATTTGAAAATCCCTATTTTCCTCTCTGCTTAACCTACCATACTATATTTCCAATTAACGTGGAGATGATCATGCGTTCTTTTGAAAATGTTTGCTGGTAACTTGTCTTCTGGGTATCAGGAAATTGCTGTCCTTCTTAGTGTCTGGTACACCCTCAGCCTCTCTGACTCTAGCCCCACACTCTCTGCTTTAGCCAGTGGGCACTGTCCCTGCTGTCTGTTGCTTAGCACAAGAGGAACAGTGGTGAAGCCTTAAATGGCAAGGAACTCCAAACCTGTCCCTGTTGAATACTTCAGGGGTTTCTCCTGGTATTCTGCCTCAGTTACCCGTGAGTTGGCTTTCCCCAAATGTTTTTACTTTATAAGCAGTTCTTGCCTCTATTAATTTTGGGATGTGGTTTCATTCTGGTTTTGCTTCTGAGTTGGACTTATTGTCTATGATATTTCCTTAAATTTTCTGTTTCACCATGGAAACTTTTCTTAGTTTGCAAGGATGTTTTGCACATTTAAAAATAAATTTTTAGTTATTTCATGGGATTTTAAGGGGAAGGCAGGAAATATTTATGTTGTCCATCAGTCATCACTCTTCTTCTTCTCCACCCCCTTCCTGCCCTGCCATTTTTCTGTTTCCTATGCATGGAAGACATAGGCTTTTAAAAGTTTCTTTTTGATTGGTTACATCATCTATTGTAACATAATAAGAAATCTCATTGGAACCAGATGCTGATCAGAGTATAACACAACAAACTTTTTTTGTGATGGGCTGTGTTGGGGAGGGTCCTCTGAGGTAGCAGGAGAATTGTCTGAGTGTGACATTCCCTAGTCTCACTTTCTAGTGCAGGGGTCAGCAAACTTTTCTGTAAAGGACTTGATAGTAAATGTTTTAGGATTTATGAGCCACATAATCTCTGTCACAGTTACTCATCTCTACTGTTAAAGAATGAAAGTAGCCATAGACAGTATACAAAGAAGTCAGTTTCAAATAAAACTTCCTACAAAACCAGTCCAGTGGACAAATTTGACTTGAACAGTAGTTTGCTGACCCTTGCTCTAGTGTAACTTGCTGATTCAGTTTGGGGTCTAGAGCATTATTTAGAATATAAACTATTTTTTCAGATCAGAATTTTATGAGAAAGTTGATCCGTCAGGTAAACCCCACATATAGAATTTCAATATCAACATCATATTAGAAATGTCACTTATCTTTCTGTTTATGTTTTGAGTTATTTTCAAAGTCAAACATTACTGGAGAGCTTGAACAAGATTGTGGCCTGGGTCATATCTGAAAATACTGTTCTCTGATGGAGAATTGATAGATGTTAAGGAAGCTCTCTCATGAATACTCAGTTATGAATTTTTGAAATGCTGAAATGGAGAAGGACCAGCATCCTTCATACCCCATAAATAAACTCTGTGCAAGGAGAAGTGTGGGTAAGAGCTGATGGTAGGGTAGAAATGACAGTAATGTGAATCTGCTGATAAATAAAAAGACTGAGAGCCACAGTGAAAAAGATGAGAGGCCATTTTGAAGGAAGCTACTTTGGCAAGAAAATGGCTTCTCTTTACTGCAGAGGAGTTTGTATAATAGTCCAGCCCTTCACTTTACATTTATGGAGTGGAAAGCCTTGCTGAGGTGACATAGATGATCAAGACTCAGACTGAGGCCTCTGATTTTCCAGCTTGTTGTCTGTTCCATGACAGACAATGTCAACAGATGCCTCAGATATCCTTAAGAGAAAAAAGTAAAAAAAAAAAAAAAAAAAAAAAAAAAAAAAAAAAAAAAAATCATTGGGGAAGATGAATTACAATCCCCCTTTGGCTGTAGTTTCTTTTCTGTCAGACAGTTGGGGTGGAAATCATGATTCTCAGCTCTGACTATGAATTAGAATCACCTAGACAGCTTTAAAATAATTTCTACACACAGGTTCAGTAGGAATCAAGTGAATCCGTCTTTCCAGGAGGGGCCTGGGCTTCAGGATTTTGAAAGTTCCCCATGTGATTCTAATATGTCGTCAGAGCTGGACAGCATTGGTCTGACATTCATAGACCTTAGTTTGTGGGGACTCTCCTGCATTCAGTTTCTGTATTTCACTTTGTGGTGATGGTTGTGGACGGCTGAGCGTGCTTCTTCTTTATGAATTTCAGTTGGTCCTGAGTGGACTGTTTGGGAGTTGCCGAGACTTTTTATCTGCCTTGACCTTTGTCATATACCATCTTATGTCTTCCCTCTTCCTTCCTTTCTATTTATTTTCATCAGTTTATGTCATATTTCATTAGTCCATTTGGTAGAAAAGAGATAGTTACTGGCCTAAGCATGGGTCAGGCAGGGTGAGAACTGGTCCTGCATGTCTTGAGGTGGCTCTCTGAAATCTTTATTTACCTTCCTCTATCACCTCCCTCTGATCAGTTCTTTTCCCTTAAAAATTCTTTGTTTTTCTCAGCTGTCAAATTTGTTTCTTATTTGTTTCATATAAGACACTTGTCATTGTCTCCTCTGTTCTCTGGCATTATGGGAATATAGTGATCATATCACTAAATATTTGATAATATTGAAAGCAAAGCAAGGATTTACCATTAACAGTTGTTTTCCTTTTAACTCTTGTCCAACTTTGTCAACTTTATGGATAGTAACCTTGAGAACTGAGTGAAATTGTGTATTCATAGTTCACCCAAGTCAGTGATGTGTAACTAAATAACCATCTACATGAGTCAGCTACTTTCTTTATAAAGAAAGTGACTGTGTGTGTGTGTGACTTGAAAAAATAAAAAGTAGTCTGGCCACCTCAATAGTTTTGTCCCTGCATTGTTAGAGTAGTAATTTTAAATTAAAAGTTTTACTGGTGTTTGGGCTTGTTTAATTTGGACACTCTTAAAGGATTTAGATTATATGTCCAGATTTTTCTGTGCAATACCTGAACATACATTTAGGAGCTAAAAATGCTTTAGTGCTGGTGGTAATGGTGTTGCTGAGGCCTTGATGTTGCTGTATTCACAGTGCGCTGTAACCATAATGAAGATTAGAAATATAACCTAAATAGCTTATTCAATTGTTCATTCAACAAAAATTTTAAATTATTGAGTACTTATATGTGCTAGGAGTTAATTACGAAGTATGAAGATAATTCAAAGTAGGTTTTTGTTAAAGCTTTGCAGTAAACTTTTGTCAAAGTTTTTGGCATTTGTGAGGTAGAGGTATATATATATAATTAAAATGAAAGTGTTCTAAAAGTAAATATTGTATTAGGTATAAAGGGATTTCCACCAGTAAAACTGAATCTGGCTTTAAGCTGTTTGACTGTTGACCCTCACTTTATCCAGTTGGTTTACTCTTTTTTGAGATATTTTACAGGATAAAAGCTACAAATTTTGGTAATCCTATTACCAAAATTTGTGACTAGTTTTGAAAACTGCAAATTCTAGTCCTCCACAAACCGCATTTTATTTATTTATTTATTTATTTATTATTTTATGGGGGGTGGGGGAGAGGGAGCTTGGAGGAATGGTAGAGGGAGAGGGAGTAAGAGAACTCAAGCCAGTTCCACACCCAGCACAGAGCCCAATGCAGGACTCAATCTCACAATCCCCAGACCATGACCTGTGCCGAAATCAAGAGTCAGATGCTTAACCAACTGAGCCACCCAGGGACCCCTGCAAACCACTTTTAAATGTGTTAGATGCCTACTGATTTTTTTTTTCCTAGGATGCTAGATTAATAGCCACTGTTGAATAAAAATGATCTATCTTCCAAGATGACATTGCAAGGATCTCAAAATTGCTTGTAAGTTATGTAAAAGGTGTTAGACTGTGTCTACACAGTAAGAAATGTGCGATGAGTAAATAGCCCGAGGGCTCAATCAATATAGATCTCCAGCCTGTATGATTAAGGATTAAAAAAAAGGGGGCTTTTTTCCTCATCACAAGGGAGTTTGTTTTAAATGAAAACCAAATACCATTATAAATAAAGCAAGGTGGGTTTTGTTGTTTTTTTTTAAGGCAAAATGGAGAAATTCTTTATTTATCTTGTACTGTCCGGGAATGGAGTGCCCCATCTTTATGAATTTTATAAAGAACTGAAATTTGCTACTGCAAATGCCACTTATAAAAACTGTTTTGTATTGGACAGTCCTGAGAGTAATATCCATGTCCATTCTTAAGCATAATGTACTGAATAAAATGAGTTTCTTAATGGTTAATATTGTTAGCATTGACAGTTGGTAGTGAGCATAACTTGATGCGTATAAATATTTATTAGGGCAATAAATGGTTCTGGATGTCTTTTTAAAAAAGATTTTTTTTTTTTTATATATATTTTAGAGAGAGAGAATGTGCAGAGGTGGGGGGAGGTACAGAGGAAGAGGGAAATACAGAATCTTAAGCAGGCTCCACACTTAGTGTGGAGCCTGATATAGGTCTTCATCTCACAACCCTGAGATTATGACCTGAGCCGAAGTCGCGAATCAGATGCTTAACTAACTAAGCCACTCAGGCACCCCTAAAAAAGACTTTTTAAAAAGAGAATTTTATTTATTTACTTGAGAGAGAGCGAATGCATATGGAGAGCACAAGCCGGGGAGTGGCAAAGGGAGAGGGAGAAGCAGGCTCCCCACTGAGCGGAGAGTTCAGTTCCAGGACCCTGGGATCATGACCTGAGCTGAAGGCAGACACTTAATTAACAAATTGAGCCACAAACAGGCATCCCCCTGAAAAAGATTTTTAATTGTAAAAAAACACATCTTAACCATTTTATTTGTATAGTTTAGTAATGTTAAGTATATTCACATTGTTGTGCAACAAATCTCTAGACCTTTTCGTCTTGCAAAACTGAAACTCTATACCCATTAAACAATAACTTCTCATTTCTCTCTTCTCCCCCAGCCTTTGACAACCACCATTCTACTTTGTTTCTATTAATTCAAACTACTTTAGATACCTCTTATAGGTAGAATCAGAAAGTAGTTGTCTTTTTTTTTTTTTTTTAAGATTTTATGTATTTATTTGACAGAAAAATAGAGAGCACAAGTAGGCAGAGTGGCAGGCAGAGGGAGAGGGAAAAGCAGGCTCTCCACTGAGCAGGGAGCCCAGTGCAGCACTGGATCCCAGGACCTTGGGATCATGACCTGAGCTGAAGGCAGCCGTTTAACCGACTGAGCCACCCAGGTGCCAAAGAGAGTATTTGTCTTTTTGTGATGGCTTATTTCACTTAGCATGGTGTCCTCAGTCTTCTTCCATGTCATAACCTGGAACAGAGTTTCCTTCTTTTGTTCCATTTTTATTGAGAAATAAGTGACATACAGTACTGTCTGAGTGTAAGGCATACAGCATGATGGTTTGAATTACATATATTGTGAAATGATTACTGTAATAGGCTTAACTAACATCCATCATCACATACAGATACAACAAAAAGAAAGAAGAAAAAAAATTTGTCCTTGTGATGAGAACTCTTAGGATTTATTCCTTCAACAACTTTCTCGTATATCACACAGCAGTGTTAGCTATCATCATTATGTTGTACATTACGTCCCTAGTACTTATTTGTCTTATATCTGGAAGTTTGTACCTTTTGAACATCTTCCTCCAATTCCCAGACCTCCTCCTCTGGTAATCACAAGTCTGATTCCTCTTTCTATGAGTTTGTTTTTGATTATTTATTTTTTTTTCAAGATTCCACATATAAACAAGAACATACAGTATTTGTCTTTCTCTGTCTTACTTATTTCACTTAGCATAAGGCACTCAGGTCCATCCATGTTGTCACAAGTGGTAGGATTTTTTATGGCTAAATAATGCTCCATTGTGTGTTTATACACAACTTTTTTTATTCATTCATCCACCAATGGACACATAAGTTGTTTCTATGTCTTGGCTATGAACATGAAGGTACAAATATCTTTTTGAGTTAGTGCTTTTATTTCATATGGATATATTCTCTGAAGTGGAATTGTTGGCTCATATAGTATTTGTATTTTTAGTTTTTTTGAGGAAACTCCATATTGTTTTCAATGGTGGTTGTACCAACTTATAATCCTGCCCATAGTGCAGAAGTGTTCCCTTTTCTCCACATTCATGCCAGCATTTACCTCTTATCTTTTTGATAGTGGCCATCTAATGAGCATGAGATGATATCTTCTATGATCTTAATTTTTATTTCCATAATGACTAGTGATGTTGACTGTTGTTTCATGTGCTTGTTGATCTTTCAAAGGCTGAATAATAATTCTATGGTATATATACACCATGTCTTATTTATTCATTTATTTTGTGGTCATCTGGGTTTCTTCCACGTCTTGGCTATTGCAAATAATGCTGTTACTGTAAATTCCCAATAATAGTGCATAAGGGTAAGAGTTCCACCACGTCCCTACCAGCACTTATTTTTAGTTTTTGTTTTTGGTTTAGGTAGTAGCCATCTTAACAGGTGGGATATCTCATTGTGGTTTTGATTTGTGTTTCTCTAATAATTAGTGATGTTGAGCATCTTTTAATATGGTCGTTGGCCATTTCTAAAACTTTGGACAAATGGGAAGTCCAGTGTGTGTGTGTGTGTATGTGTTTAATTAACCCCTTAACAGATACATGATTTGCAAATAATTTCACTTATTCTGGGTCCTGGATATTCTTTGATCAGTTTTTAATACATTGCCCATTATAAGGCTTTTAAATGTAACTCATTTCTTCATTCATTCATGGAACAAATATTTATAGTACCAGCACTATTCATATGCCTGACTTTAGTTTGCTCTCTATCCACTTTCTATTTCCTTGTCTCTAACTTGCTATGAGCTTTTAAACCAGAGAAGTTCTTATACTTATGCAAAATATGAGTTCATAGGTCTACAAAGCTCTGAATATCTTGCTTGTTATCATCACCTTCATGAAGTTTAGTACCTGAACCTAGTGTGGGGAATTCTCTTGACCCTTCCTATTTGTGTACTTGCTTATGTATGTTTCTGATTCCTATTAAGTTTGAGATTAATACTTTTCTCTCTTGGAAGGAATAGAATTAGAGTGCCATAAGTACAGTTTTTTAGAGCACATTGTTGAGTTTCCTTTCTGTAGATCTTTTCGTTAAAATCTCTAGGAAAGAACAATTGGCAGAAACAGTCCTTCTTTCTACTTGGGTTTTGTTGTTGTTGTTGTTGTGTGGGTAGCATCAGTATTAATGTAGCTTGGGTGTGGTGAAACTTGTTGTTCTCTATGTCAGCATATCAGTGAGCTTTATGGGCCATTCCCTAATCCATCAAGGCTATTTGTCAAATATACAGCCATATGTGATTCAGTCTTTGGTCTTTCAAACCGAAAGATTATATTTATATTTATATTTATACAAATATATATAGGACAAGTTTTTTTTTCTTATTTCTTTTTGTTGTATCTGTAAGTGATGATGGATGACGGATTTGTACCTTCATGTTCATAGCCAAGAGGTTTGAGAAAAAAAAAACAAAACTGATCCTTTGTCAGACCACATGTCTCATATTTTTGGTTTGCAGAGTATGGTCACTGTAAATGTATATAATGAGAAGTAATGGAAACGTGGACAGAGGTTGCTGCCTCTGTTCCATGGAAGATATTCTTTCCTATGTTCCCCTATAATGAAGTCCCCTCCCCTCTATCAAAATGTGAGAAGTGGTGGGGTGTCTGGGTGGCTCAGTTGACTAAGTGTCTGACTTTTTATTTCATTTCGTGTCTTAATCTCAGGGTCATGAGTTCAAACCCATTCTGGGTGTGGAGCCTACTTAAAAGAAAAAAAAAAGTGAGAAGTGGGGATAATAGGCGTTTGTTGTCCTCACTTCTCCCCAACCCATGCTCAGTGCAGTGAGCATTGCAGAAGCTACTATTACTGCTAGAAATGTCTTTCTTCCCTACCCATTGCCCCTTGGTGAGGTTATGCCCTGATAAATAGGAGACTGCAGAGGTTACGAAACTTTAGTACAAAGGATCCCAGAACCCTATTCTTGGGACTATCATATCATTTTATTTTGTATTGTTCTTAGCACATGTACCTGAACTTTAATTCATTTTATCCTTCCCTGTGCCTCAACCAGATCTTAAATACCTCAAGCCAAGGAACTAAATAATATTTGTCATTACATCTGTCTCCAGGGCCTAGCTCTGCACCTGACACAGAGTGGTTGCTTGTGAATAAACAAATAAATGAATGAATGTGCCCCCCCGCTATCATTGGAACCTTCTCTGACCTTGGCGTTGCTGGCTTTTCATTTGTACTAAGAGCTGATTTATAGGTTTTCCTTTCAGAAATATAAACTTCAGTGTGAAAAGCAAAAGTCAGAGGAGAATGAACTTGTGCTCTGAAAATCAGTAAGAGGGAACTTCTGTAAGAGCGAGAAGTATGGGCCTGGGGCAAGGGGCAGAGCTGAAATAACTGACTTAATTTGTTAAGGAAACGGGAGAATGCCCAGGGCCCAGGGTTGACAGCCAAACATTTTTTATTTTAAAGTATTGATTTCAATTAAACAAGGAAGTTTCATGTTAGTATAGGAACCTTTTTATTCCTTCCCATCTACCCAGGATGCCTTCTCTTCACTATTTCAATCACTTGGCATTTTAAACTTTATAGACCCACCATATATAGATAAAATTTTATCCATTGGCTCTTTTTTTTTTCCCCAAAAGATTTTGTTTATTCCTCTGAGAAAGAGAGTAGAGAGTGTAAGCAGATGGGTGGGGGGAGAGAAGGGCAGAGGTGGGGGGAGACACAGACTCCTCGCTGAGCAGGGAGCCTGATGTGGGGTTCGATTCCAGGACCCTGAGATCATGACCTGAGCCAAAGGCAGACGCTTAATGACTGAACCCCTGAGGTGCCCCTATCTATTGACTCTTACTAAGAACGCATTTGAGCTTTTGTTGCCTGTCATAAGAGAAGGTTATGGGATAAAATGAATCCATTCACTTGACATTTTTATCCTCACATGTGTGATCCAGAAATGAGGTTTTTAGTTTAAAAAATGCAGTATTATCATTGCATTTTAAATATGAAATAGTACATAATCATTTACTTTCCTTTTTTTCTCCCCCACTGAAATCACGTGTTTGTATTATCAGAAAGGGAATTTAGTATTTGAGGACTCTATTTCTTGTAGAGCTAGACCCTCATAGTCATCCGGCCCATGGTGATCCTACAGACAATGGAAGGTGAGACGGGCTGTCAGTCACCCTGAGAACAGCAAGTGCTACCAGCGACTTTTAGTGAAGGTTCTGGTCACAAACAGGCTCTTAAGAGAATGGTGACATAAGAAAAACATTCCTCTTCCTCATCCGTACTACAAATCAGATAATTTTTGAGTATTTTTGCTATTAACATTTCGATTGTGAGACAAGAGAGTTTTGCCATATAAACCTGACATCAACTCACATAAACGAGTGTAATTTTTTTTACTGGGTGTGCTATCTGAATTTACTGGAGATTTTTATGTCAGAAATTTTCCACTTCAAAGAGGTTGTGTTGTAAATATAAACTAGTTTCAATGAGAAACACGCTACACAGATAAGGGTGCCACTGGACTAAATGGCAGAATTACATTAATTATTACATTGTTTTCTGAATTATACTTACCAATGAAAATATTGTTAATGAACTAAAACAAATAGTCTTAGAGAGCTATACAATTACTATTTGATTTAAGTAGATGCATTTTAAAAAAAACTGAATTATTTTTGAAACTGGTGTCATTCTCACAGCAGAGATGGGCATCAAATAAAGCATTCTTTTTCATGCTGTGAAAAGTTCTCCTTACGTTTCATGGAGTCAGAACATTGTGCCATCCAGGAGATACGGAGTCTTTTGGTAGAGACTAAAGTTCTAAAAACTTTTGAGAAAATTCCATATTTTTTTCTGTACTGTGGAAAAGCATAAATGGAACAAAGCATGTTCAAGTGCCTTGAAAAAATAAAATTCATTCTTTGGGCACGGTTTTTTGAAGTCATCCTAAAACTGTTATATACTTGTTTAACATAATAGGCCTATTGGCTGTGCTTGGCATAAAAATCTGTTATTTAGGTAGAAAGTTTCCTTTTATTTATTTTTTTATTTTTTAAAAGATTTTGTTTATTTATTTTTTAGGAGAGAGAGTGTGTGGGTGGGTGGGAGGGGAGAGGCAGGGGGAGGGGGTAAGAATCTCAAGCAGACTCCCCGCTGAGCATGGAGCCTGGTGTGGGGCTCAATCCCAGGACCTTGAGATCATGACCTGAGCTGAAACCAAGAGTTGGATGCTCAACTGACTGAGACCCCAGGTACCCCCAAAGTTTCTTTTAATATGATAATTGGTGTTGGGGCACCTGGGTGGCTCAATGGGTTAAAGCCTCTGCCTTCAGCTTAGGTCATGATCTCAGAGTCCTGGGATTGAGGCCCGCATCCGGCCCTCTGCTCAGCAGGGAGCCTGCTTTCTCCTCTCTCTCTGCCTACTTGTGATCTCTGTCTGTCAAAGTAAATTTTGAATAAAATCTTTTTAAAAATATGATAATCGGTGTTGAAAGGCAAAAGACTCCTCAGTTCTGGGAAATGAATTAGAAACTGTTCTTTCATGTCAGTGGTTATTATGGCATCACTTCCAGAAGTAAGTACTTAGGTATTAACCCCATCCATGTTTTAATAAATTGGAAATACTGTATAGATATACTGGTTTACTATTTTATCAGTTTGTTAGTTTTCTGTCATAGCTCTTTCAGAGGCTATGTTCTAAAATGCTCATAGGTTTGCATTCCCTTTTTTTAAGTAAAGATTTTATATGTGTGTATTTTCTTTTTAAGATTTATTTATTTGAGAGAGAGACAGAGAGGGAAAGAGCTGGGGGAGAGGGCACAGGGGTAAAGAAACTCCAAGCAGACTCTACGCTGGGTGTAGAGCCCCATGTGGGGCTTGATCTCAAGACCCCGAGATCCCAACCTGAGCTAAAACTGAGAATTGGATGCTTAACCAACTGTGCCACCCAGGCGCCCCTCACTTTCAACTTACATATTTAACACACTGATAGTCTGCTATACTATAAACTATAAAACTATAGTTTGCTGAGTTGCTGATTTGTGCTGAGATCTGAGTTAGGGACTCTCATATGTTTCATTTAGCTAATTCTCATGACAATGCCATACGTAGGCTGGAACATTAGCATTTACAAATCTCTGAGTTGGAAAACATTTTATATCATAGGCCCTTGAATGACTCACTGAAAAAGAAAAAGCATTTGAAGACCCACAGTTAGCAAGTACACAAATGTCAGGCTGTATATGTGTGTGTAACTGCACACACACAAGCATGCATGTAGGGTAAATATAACGTATTCTATTCATCCATCACGAATACAAGATATAGTATTCTGTTGATAAGCTGCTATGTGTAGTAACAAGTATGCTTGTGTCTCACATTATAGCTGTTTTGAGAGGACTGGCAGCCTTGCACCTGGGTGGGCAGGAGGAGAGAGATTTACGATATATTTAAGACATAAGGCACAGAGTGTGCACATATGCACACATGGAGATGCGGGTTGTGGTGCATATGTGTGTGAGTCTGTGTGATTTTGCATGTTTGCCAAATCTCTAATCATTTATTGAATTCTAATTTTACATGAAAATTTAGCCCTAAGGTTTAAAATATATTTGAACATTAGGTAAAATTATGAAAACTTGTGGTTTTTAAAATAATTTTTTTCTCATTTTCAGTGATAATGATGTCTACTTTAGAAAATGGTGCTTGTAACTTAAACACTTTTTAAATTATGAAATATGAAATATAGATGTATATGGTAAAAAAATGCAAACACTGTGATGAAAATTAAGTTTCCCTTCTACCACAAAGGGGCCCCACTCCCCAGAGATTGTCAGTGGTTGCTGGTGCATTGTACTAAAAGTTTTCCCTGTACTGATGTGCACATACAAATATAAATATAGATATAAATAATTTTTAAAAGTGCAAATGAAAGATACTTTGCACATGATCATACTGCTATTTTTTCCCCTCGAGTTTCCCCCCTAGCATCCTGTATAGATTTTCTTCATTCTTTTTGGACAATATGGAATTTTATTGTACCGATGACCTAATGTCTTAACTAGAATCTCACACATAACAGACACTGAATAAACATGTGTTGACTTAATAAGTTAAATAATTGATTTAGTTATTCCTCCCACTGACGAAGAGGGACAGCTGACTGATAACAGACATATTTAGGGGAAAAAAAAACCTAATTATGAATCAAACTAATAATGAGGTTCAACTCAGCCTTATAGACCTTTATCCTTTGGAGTCCACTTATTGGTGGGGCTCTGTTTAAAGAAATTCTTCAGCTCTGATCCCAGTAGTAATGAATCTCTCTCTCTCTCTCTCTCTCTCTCTCTCACACACACACACACACACACACACACACACAGATAGAAATGTCTCTTCTTAGAGAGCTGCTTCAGGCATATGAACACATTTTCAATCAGGTATTTTCTATAAATCCAGCTGACTGAGCCACACATTTGGAAATTTTCATTGTTTGAATTAAGGACTGTTTTTTTCTGCTCTGCAGTAAGAGCTCTTCGGTTAATATAGTTTGATTGGGGTTGATTGGACACCGAGGTTCCATCTTCTTTCTGCATCTCACAAAGGTATGGTTCATACGTAGATCTGTGATATGTCACCTTTCACTCATTTGTCTCCCATCTTTAATATATTTTGCCATTTGGGGTAGTGTGTATCAACTGACTTGGCAAATGTAATCAAATAAATTATACTTCAAAAAGAGTACTATTGACATATAAAATAGTTATGGGAATCTAAGACTCTTCTATTTGCTGATGGTCCTGTGCTTGAACTTCACTCTTTTGGTTCCTAAAATTATTTTAGTAAGAGAACCACATTGTCTCCAAGGCACCTGCCTTTCCCCCTGGGGAGAACGCAGTGTTTTGGACTTTCTAGTTGCTTCCAGCAGCAGAACAGAGCATGAACCACTGCCCTTCTCCTTGAATAGAAAAGGCATTAGAGCAAACAATGTCACAGTGCCCTCCTTCTGAACCCTGCCTATATATAAATGTGGAGTCCCCAAAAGGAAGGAGCAGCTGCTGGATCAGTGCAGGAAATGAAGAGGCTCTTTACATAGACCAGGTGCCTGTGGCTCCCACTGATTTGTTGATCAAAGCTGTCTGAAATGCTGCGAGGCAGGGATTTATCAGTGCCAGTCATGTGCCCGCAGGCGACAAGCCAGTCCCTTCTGTTTCCTAGGTTGGAATCCAAAGGTGGTCACATGGGAAGAATGAGAAATGCTTGTCAGCTCAGAGGAATCTTCTACTGAGCTTTGCTGCAAATTGAAGGGGGTCTCTACTTGTTTGGGGGAAGAACCTAGATACCTTTCTCTACTGAAAGTACCCAGTGCTAGCCAAGATGATAGGAACCTTCACACTTAAGTTTAAAAACTCAGGTTTCTACTGACTTAAAATCAGAGCTACTTAGTAATGGGATCCTGTGTAATAGAAAAAGTTCACCTTAGGAAGTTGGGACTATTGCATTACACTTGTTACTGAGAGGATACTTCGTTGAAAACACTGTACTCAGATGACCTTGCCTTGGCTTTGCTGAGACCAAATCCCACTTCTGATCTGCAAGGTCCTAACTTTTCCACGTCTACACTTCTTGGTGTCGTATACTGTATGCCACGAACATATACAGTTGACATAAAATATTCTCAGTTACTTATAAGTGAAATGTCATTTTAATTTTACGTAAGGGTAGCTGGTCTCTTCCTTGTTACTGAGGAGAGAGAGAATTATTAACCATCATTAAATAAACTCTGGCAGCCACTCACCCTGAACCAGTGGTTCTTGAACTCTGGCCGCTCCTTAGAATTACTGGGGGAGCTTTGAAAATGCTAGTGCCTTGGGGCTACTCATCTATCCCCCAACTCGCACCCCTCCCATAAATTCCAATTTAACTGGTCTGGCTGAGTACTGGGTACCCATAGTCTTTAAAAGTCCTCCAAATGATGCTAGCATGCAGCCACTGTGTTTGAATCATGCTGTGCAGCTCAGGTGAGAAGCAGCTCAATCCAAAATCAGAAGGGCAGTTCAGAGCAGTTGCCGCCGGAATTATTGATTTTGGGACCCACGTTTAATATCTCTGTTGGCTTTCTCTGTTTAGAGAACCTTAATGTATGTTGCTGGGACCTCCCTCCTGTGCCTCAGTGTCAGCTGCTCCCAGTACCCTTCCCACGTCTCTCTGCCCCAGTCGATTCAGCATATGTCCCTGGTCTATGTTTAGTCGTAGCTTCCCAAACATACACTCCCAGTTTGATGCAAATGCGCCCAAGCTGACAGAAACGTCTTTATAGAGAGAGAGACACATGGAAAGAAAGAAAGAAAGAAAGGGCAGAGGCTTCCAATTCTGGAACAGCGGACCCACTTTCCCAATCGTCGTTATACATTGTGTAGTCTTTTACATTCTTTCAAGGACTTTTAGTAATGATTTTTTTATATAAAACTCATTCTTGACTGTACACTTCTATCTTGAAGAGTAACATCTTTTTTCTCTTTTGCTTATAAACCACTAAGTGAATGATTTTATTTGCTTCTACTGTTTCTCTAAGCATAGCTGTCAGCCTGTACTATTGTAAAAATGTCCCATAAACAGGATGCCGTTCCTACATTTTGTCCACCCACATCACTTTGTTATATCCTCATTTGCTTCAAATACCCTAATGTAATTTGGTTAACTCTAAGAGAGAGATATGCCAGGGAAGTTTTATGACAGCCTGTGCTTCGATTAAAGGCTTCAGAATACATTTTACCTCTGAAATATGCTGCTTAAAGAAAATAAACATTTATCCGTATTCAGAAAAATAGGCATACAGCAAGGTTAGTAGGATCACAGCCTCCAGACTGGCATTTTTGGAATGTAAATTCAGAATTAAAACTCTATAAAAGCTGTATCGCTATGCAAATGATGGAGAAAAAAGGACTATTAAATTATAAGCAAAATCTGGCTCTAATTTCTCAGAGCATTCTTGCCTGGGGCAATGAGATTTTACATTTTAAAAGCTCCATTCTGTTGGTGTTTCCAGAGCATTTCCCTAAGATTGTTAAATAGAGTCTACAGAAAATAATCTGAAGTATTTGTAAGAGAGGTCATGGCCATCACACAGGAAGTATTTAAAAAAAAGTTAAATACTACCGATGTAGACTCCCTTTTCATTTTCCCTGCCATGGAATTTCATATGGATATTGAGGTAATATAATAAAGACGTAAAGAAAGAGGTGAACTTTGGAGGCTGACTGGATTCAGACTGTAGTTCTACCAGTCCTCAGCTGTGAGACTTTGGCAAACTATTTTTTAGCCTCTCCTAATTCCAATTTTTCACCTCTACCTTGAGTATTAACAATATGGATCTCATATAGTTGTGAGGGTTAAATTAGTTAATATAGTTCAAACATTTGGCATAGTGCCTGATAGAAAATAAATGCTCAACAGATAGCTATTATTTAAGTAGTTAAATATTATAATCACTAATAATGAAAGAAGATTGATTTTTTAAAACTTTATTTCATTTTTTAGATTTATTTGTTTATTTTAGAGGAGATGGAGGGGCAGAGGGAAAGAAGGTCTTACTTAAGCAGACTTCACGCTGAATGCGGAGCCTGACTCAATCTCATGACTGTGAGATCACAACCTGATCTGAAACCAAGAATTGGCTGCTTAACCAGTTGTGCCACCCAGGTGCCCCCAGATTTATTTTCTTGATTCCACTGAGGAATGAAGACTAACCTTTCACCAAGAAAAAATAAAACTCAGACGCTGGACCAAGATGGCAGCAGAGGAGGGTCCTGAATTCCTTCCTTCCAATGATGCACCAAATAGTGTAGGTACCTGTGGAGCAATTGCCTCTGAAAGAAAATCCAGAAACTTGGTTGAGTGACTCCTAGACTAGACATCAGGCAACTGAAAAAATACTTATGTCAAATTGGATAGTATAAGCTGAAACACACTCTTGTCATAAATCCTACCACTAGCACGGCATATACAGTAATGGAGAGAAAACATCCAGCTCCCAGCCTCTCCCCAAGGCACGGAGGGTTTGGATCACATATCTAGCACTTCAACTTTTAAGGCTACTACTGTAGAGGGACAGGCCCCCAATCACACAGCTCTGAAAGCCAACAGGACTTGCCTTGATGAGTCCCATAAGACTGTAGCAAACAAAGAATCAGTCGTTAACAGAGAGCATGCACTGGCAGCTGGCTATCCCCCCAGGGCTTAGAACAGAGGGAGCAGATAAAAATGCCCACCTCCCAGTCTTTCTCTGGAAGGGGTTCGATTGCATACTTTAGGTTGCATACTTTACAAGTGCTCCCTGAGGGTCTGGATTATAACTACCATGGTACTAACTGAGCTCTTTCCTTGAGCCCAAAAGAGGGCACATCCTCTCACTTGGTCCAACCAAAAAAGCAAGTTGCCAGCATCTTTCTGGAAGGAGCTTGTTCACACCTCTGGCTCCCCAATTTTTATGACTACTGCCTGAGGAATAGGTCCCTCATCACCCAGCTCTGATAACCAACAGGACTTGCATTTATGAGTCCCACGGGACTATAGCAAACAAAGAAGGAGCTTTTATTCATTTCTTTTTTTATTTCTTTTTTATTATTTTTTTAATTTCTTTTCAGCATAACAGAATTCATTGTTTATGCACCACACCCAGTGCTCCATGCAATATGTGCCCTCCATAATACCCACCACCTGGATCCCCCAACCTCCCACCCCCCACCCCTTCAAAACCCTCAGATTGTTTTTCAGAATCCATAGTCTCTCATGGTTCATCTCCCCTTCCAATTTCCCTCAACTCCCTTCTCCTCTCCATCTCCCTATGTCTTTCATGTTATTTGTTATGCTCCACAAATAAGTGAAACCATATGATAATGACTCTCTCTGCTTGACTTATTTCACTCAGCATAATCTCTTCTAGTCCCGTCCATGTTGATACAAAAGTTGGGTGTAGGAGCACCCCCTGTGGCTATACACCTGGGCTCAGTGCAGAGGGCAAAGACAAAAATGTCCTTCTCCTAGTTTCCTCCTAGAACAGGTTTGACTGCATAGTTTCCCAGCTGCTGCCTGAGGGGCTGGCTTCTGGTCAGCCAGCATCTGGGTGCCGACTACAGATCCTCCCCGTTGGGACACTGATGAATCTTGGCACACACTCAACTATTGGGAGCTACTAAGAAAACAGATGGTAGCTTGGACAATCACAGAAGTTTGAGAGGCAAACAGGAGCTCTGGCTGGGCTGATCCACAAAGTTCATTTCCTGCAGGAGACCAATCTGTCAAGATTGGGAGGATGACTGTTTTATCTAATGTACAACACAGAAAGTCAAGGAAAAGAAAGAAACAGGAATATGTTCCAAACTACAGAACAAGGTGAATCTCCAGAAACCTTAATGAAATGGAGATAAATGATTTACAGAATAGAGAATTCAAAATAATGGTAACAAACGTACTTGCCAAAGCCAGGAATGGAATGTGTGAACAAGGATAGAAATGTGACAGAGATAGAAAATCTAAAAAACAAAAATAAATAAAACAAATTTTATTTTAAATAAAACATAAATAAATAACAAACAAAAATAAATAAAAGTACCAAACAGAAATAAAAAGGATGAAGAATACAACTGAATTGAAAATTGAGTAGAGAGGTTCAACCACAGCCTCAATCAAGGGGAGGGAAGCATGTGGTATTCTTTTCTTAGGTCATCTTTACTCCATGAACTGTACCCTTGTTACTCCACATATGACAATACTGTCTATTAAGGATTATATGGGTTATGCCCTGAGATTATGACTCAGGTATTTCTGTTACATTCTTAAGTGTTACTCCCTATTTTTAGTTCTTAATCAGATATTAAATAATTGGCCAGATAGTCAAATTTGAACTTAAAGATTTATCTGTAAACCCTGCCATAATATATGACTTATTTATAGCAGTGCTGCTGGTCATCATTAGTTACATGTAATCTGATCCATGGAAACAGAGGAACAAGAAAGAAGAAAAGGAATGCTGTTCACTTTTTAAATGTTAGTCCCACCTTCGAAATCAGCCATCTTGGGTCAAATAGATCTAGATTATAGTGGTATGCTCTAGTACAGAGGAGACATCTGGCCAAATACGGCGGATTAAACACATGGGTATACCTCTGCTCCTTCATAAAACTGTTGGATATGATAGCAAAGCAACGGAGAAGACATAAATGTACAAGAACAGAAGGGGAGAGGAAATACTGGAAAAAAAGGGATGTCAACAAAAATTTGAGAGCTGGAAATTGCATGAACTGATCCTAACAGTCATAGCATGCTGGACACATCAGAAAAGCCTTCAGAGAGGGAAGGCAGAGAGGGACCAGTTCATACTGGCTGCAGAACAACAGAAAGACTATGTAGGAACTGGGGCCACAAAGAAGCCCTGAAGGACTAGTTCACGGTCTTCATACGAGCAGTCAGACATCCAGGTCCTCTCTGCAACATGCACAAGTTGCAGCTCACCCTCTTTGTCCCTCTTCCTCCTCCCTCCCCCTCTCCTCTCCTCATCTCTGTCTTCCTCTTTACTCTGGGTTGAGGAAATCACTGGATTTTCATGGGTCTATAGAGCTGGCCTGGGCATACATGCGTCATATATACGTATACAGAAATGAATAATACGTTGCCTCAGAGTTGGCTGTTTGATACAAATTTTGTTCCATGTGGGGTATTCCATTTCCAAAACTCTGAAGCCACAATGGCATGGACGTGTGACACAAACTGTCCCTGTCTTGCTTGACTCTAGGACACTGAGACTACAGGTGAGGTAGGGGGTTCTGATTAATCTTTAATTGATAGCTGTCATTGAAATAGAAAATGAGCATGTTAAAAAATCAGTAGTTACTCATGGATCTGTTTGATACAATAAATCAGTAAATGAATTTACATTCTAATTAAGGAGGTCCAATCACCTTGACCTCTTAGAAATCTCCTAGGGCTTAATATTGGAAAGGACTTCAATATTAAATATCTCTGAAGGTCTTTGATGTATGGGGTTGTGGGGAGCACTTGATATTTATATTATTTATAGTATTATTATTTCCACATGGTTTAAATCAGGGCAATGATTTGAATCTAAACTATTCAATATATCATTTCTAACAAAGGCTTTTCCAGAACAGAGGTTATAGATATTTTTAACAGGTCTTTTGGCAAGGCTTTGATGTTTAATTATCAAAACATGATTGAAGAGTAATGTATTACTTGATTTAAGAGTATAGCTATTTGGAAGAAATGGAGAATTATGAAGAGCAGATCAATAGCTTGCCAGGTCCTGAATGCAGCTTCAATGTAGTAATTTGGGAAAAAAGAACTTTATTGATTTGATTTCTATTTTTTTTTTAAAACATGTTTTTTAGGGTTTTTCAGGGGGGATGCTTTGCTCTTTGCTTTTTGTTTTTTGTTTTTTACATTCAGTTGCTATATGAAAAAGCAACTTACCCAAATGCAATATCAAGACAATTAATGTCATTAAATGAAATATTTCTTTAGCAGGATTATTCAGGAAGCCAGAGAATTAAAACTACTCTACAAAGACTTGGTTTTGGCAGTGTAATTAATGTAATGCTCAGGAACTCGTAAGTCTGACTCATTTATACTTGGGTTGACATTAATTTGCTTTAAAGAGGAATACTCATCTATGATTGTTGCATTGGTAAAAGGTCATAAAATCTTGAAGGTGCCTGAAAACCCTTAAAATGATATTGATGACTATAAAACTTTTCTTTTTCTTTAAGATAATCCCTGGGATTTTAGAACACATGAGGTAACATATCTTCTATTCATAAAAAGAGAATTATTCCTACCAAAATGAACTCTCTGTTTATCTTGTGATTGTATTTGAGATGGGTCCTAGATCAGGATTGAGGCCATTTATTTCTCTACCTGTGGCTTTTCCCGTTCAGGAGAGCTGCCTCACTTTGAGCTGCTGGACCTCCATAGGGCCATTTATGTTTCTGTCCATGACCGGTAGTGGGGTTCTTCCTCAGGTCGGCTGTGAAGTATAGACTTTTAGCATGAGGACTGGCAGCAAAATAATAACGTTACACCCTCTCAGCGTCACATCCATACATTTCCCTTTACCAACCAGGTGTTAGAGGAAACTGGTCTGGTGACTCTAGAAAGAGGTATGAATAAATGGAATGGGAACTGATAGTGTCATTGTAGGCCATATAATAGAGCAGTCCCTCAATATTATGTTTCACACTTATCACAGTTTAATATAGTGTAATGTTTTTACTGTCTATACCCCATCCACCTCCCCCCTACCAAATGTGAGCTCCACAAAACAGTGCTTTTTTTCCATTTTATAGTGGTCTCCTTATACCTGAAACAGTCTGGCACAAGGCTGCTTAATAAATATATGATGAATGAGCATGCCTAACCTACCCTACGACATGCGCTTGCCCAAGGAGAAGTAAATTATGTAAAACATAAGGTCTGAGTAAATACATTGGTTCTTATATCAGGAAAACAGTATGGTATGAAGATGGTGCATAAAACCAACAGCAGTACAGGCTTTTGACTTTCTTGCATTTTTGGCTCTTTTAGTGACTCTATGTCTTAAGTAGGCCATTTGATTTCTATAGTGTGATTTTCTACAGCTATATGATAGACATAATATTTCTAGATATCTTTGGTAAGTACTCAGTAATTCCATTTTATTGGACAACCACTTATTGCCTAAGATACGCAAATCACCCTTTACGTCTGAGGGGTTTTAAGAATGAAATAGACACAGTCTGAATCTTCAGGGATCCTGCAGCTTACTGGAAGAAGTCAACAATAATAGTAATAGTAATACTAATACTAATACTAACACTTATAGGCATGTATTGTCTGCCAGATACTTGTAAATTTCTAAGTTTTATATACCTAAAAACTTATAAATATTAATGTTTAAAATAGTAATAAAAATATATAATTTAGTCTTTATACTTTCTCTGTGGTGGATATAAATGTTATTCTCCTTTTACAGATAAGGAAACCAAAACACAGAGTAGACATTTAAGGCTAAGCAAGCCCAGACAAAAATTCTATGGATTCAATGAAATGTGAAGGATATATGGTTATCATTAATCCCCCAAATAAAGAAGTAGCATCATCTAGGCCAATTTTGTCAATATCAAAACTGAATGTTGGGCAGACTTTCATGGTGAAGTAACTTGGCAGCAGACAATAGGCCCAGTGGGCAGGCAGGGATTTTTAGGAAGATAAAGCAATTTTCAGTCAAGACCTAGGCGAAAGGGCTGTAACTTGGTAGCCGAAACTTGAATATTGGTAAAACTCAAGACGAAGGCCAAGACTGGATCTGGGACTCTTGGGGAACATCTAGGTTGTGCTGATATGACAGAGATTGGAACATGGAAGGACACCTCTTATTGGCTAAGGCAGGATCTTAATAAAGGACCCAGGTTCGGAGCCCACAGATCAGTCTTCACAGCAATTAGATGACTTTCAATTATATTCTTGAAGGACCTTAAATCTCATCCTGGGTGGCAAATGGGTTGGTTTAAGAGGGATAATAATGAATGAGTGAATGAAAGTCATCTTGATGCTAAATAGAGCTAAATGAATTGGAGATATTTAGGGACAGACAGACAGACATATCATTGTTACATAGTAAGGTTTTTTGTGGATTTATTCTTGAGCAAAACCCTCTCATAGCTTCAGAGAAGTAGTAACTGTCTCATGATTCAACTGGGGTGTTTTCTTCTCAACTCTTTCCATCTGGACAGCGTTTTTTGTATCATCGATGCTGACAGGCAACATTTAAAGTGGAAGAAAAACTTTGAGATAAACCTAAGTTACATTTGTTTATGTGGCATGAGCATCTTTTGCCAAAGTTGTTTTTGAAGCAATTCTTTTTATGTATTTGGTAGTTTAGTATTCAACCTTTGTAATGATTGAAGAAGACAGCTGATAATAGGGGGAAAAGGAATGAATTTGCAGAATTCACATCTCCTTGCCTTGAAAACACATATTTAGTGTGAGTTCACTATAGTTAAAGATGTATTATGTTAGCTCTGCTCTTTGCTTTCCCTAGATTCCTCTTCTTATCCTGACCAGTATAAGCATCCCTATTTAATACACAAATAGAAAAGCAAGATATATGTTGACATTTGGGTGTAAATGGATCAAATTGGACATAGAATTGCTAAATTCTTCCCTGAACTCCTTGCCATCAAGTGTTTCTTTCCTGCCTATGCTTATTTTTACACATATAATCCAAACTCTTATCTTTATCTTGACATAAGGTTTTCCAGTGATAATCTCTATCTTCTCTAGACTATATTTTAACTAAGATCTTAGCCTTTGACTTTTTTTGTAGTTGTTTTGGCAATATTTGTGTAATTAATTCATACTTGGTAGAGAACCAACTTTGAATCTGACTTGTAAATCAGATTGAGCTGCTTAAAAATTATCTGAGTGACTTTGAGCCAATCTGAGTTATGTTTGTATGAATTTATTTTAGCTGGTATACGCTTTTCTTTTTGTTTTTGCCTTGGACCTAAACCAGACTAACTGTATGGAGTGTCAGTGAGAAAGAATGATGATAATTGCTGGTTTAAAAATATAACTGCTGTGGATTTAACTGACGTACAACCCTGAGATGTAGGCGGAACGTAGCAAGCTGAAGGGTGATTAATGAAGTGGACTGTGCAGGTTCTTTTTGAAAAACGTTGCTCCTTGTGCTCATGAGCAGGCACGTCAAAGCAGCACACAAATGCTGCTCAGTAGCCACAGCCAGACTGGTTTTTGGAGGCTAGGACTGGAGAACTCTGTGTAAGGACGAATACTAGTTTGTCCTTGCTTCCTCAAAAGGCATGCCAGTGCCATCTCTTGAAATGATTTTAGACCGTTCTTGTCTTTGTCCCAGATCACAAGTTCCAGACTTGATCTGATCACTTGGGTTGCCTTTATACTTCAAATCACCCCACTCCTTTCCCTGTTCAGATTCTGGTGTCTTATCTGCTATTCTTGAGGTCATCCACAGTCAAATCTCTAATTTGACCCCTGCTGCTTAACTTCTGCCTTTGTGACTCCAGACTTTGGGTTTGTCTTCCTGGCCCAAGGTTGATTGTTACCATTAGCCTCTCTCCTCCTATGTGACCCAATTGGCCACAACTTATTATTTATGGTGTTTTATTTCCCCAGCTTACTCCATAATAAAATGGAACCAGACACAACTGTTGTAAAGCATTGGCTAGTACCTTGGGGATAGCCTTTCTTTTAAACAGTCTCAAATTTCATTGAAAATTTTTATTGAAATTTCATGTGACTGGCTGTGTGCCTACCATGTAGAGAGCTAAAGTGAAAGTTGAAAATAGGGCTTCTGAATTATAGACAGTGTGGGGCAAAATGCAAACTCAAATGTATGCATCCTCTGTGATGATGACAATGAACCCTTACCACTACCGCTTTTCAGGGGGAGAAAGCTGAGGGCCACGATGTTTGTGTCCTTGTTGTTATGTGGTAAATCAACAGGGTTGGGAACACATCTCAGTCCCTGAGCTCTGGTGTCTCTTGATCATCAAAGCTGGTTGAAATATGAAATACTTGGTCTAGCCAACCACTTAGGCTCAAGAAGATAAAAAAGCAAGCCCAGTTATGTAGGCAAACATTTGAGTACTCATCTGTGAAACACAAGCTTATCAGTGACTATCTGTTAAACATGTTTCTGTGTATAAGAAAAAAAATATTTTTTTCATATTATTTGTAGCCAGCCAACTCTGTTGCCTTTTTAAAAACAGCCCTGTTGAATGCATCCTGCTGTTTTTCAGGGAACTCCCTGTCTCAAAGGCCAAAATAATTTTTTTAATTATCTATGTTTTAACATATCATGATACGGAAATAGTACTTTCTCTCTCAAGGTAAATTTCATTTTAGAAATACATGTTTATCCAAATGGAAAGAAAATCTGTATGTAGGCACCTGAGTGGCTCAGTTGTTAAGCATCTGTCTTTGACTCCAATCATGATCCCAGGATCCTGGGATCGAGCCCTGCATCAGGCTCCCGGCTGAGTGGAGAATCTCCTTCTCCCACTTCTCCTGCTTGTGTTCCAGCTCTCGCTGTGTCTCTGTCGAATAAATAATTTAAATCTTAAAAAACAAAACAAAGAAAAAAATGAAAAAGAAAAAGAAAACTTGTATGTTAAGTCAAAATATTCTGAATATTTATGGTAATAACTGTGTGGCTAAGGGACTATAAGATTAACTAGGTTTGAAATAGAATTCTTCCTTCTCTTTCCTTATTTCAGAATTAAAAGGTTTTGTTGATTTTTATCCTCCTTCTGACCATAGGGACTTGTATATGTTTCTGCTGGTCTGTTAACATTATGTCTACCTCTGTACAGTAACCCTTTGCTTCCTAGAAACCAATGGATTTAAATTTTGATTAAAAGAAAACATGTCAAATTTAATGCTACCTACCTGAACAGGAACAACAGAGAAGATAAAAGCTCCTGCCACACTTTGGTCATGCTGAGGAGAAAAAGGGAAACCAATTTTGCTTCCTCTGAAGGCATAGATCGCAGGCAGCACACTTCATTTACTTTTAATTTTTTTAAAGATTTATTTATTTATCTTGAGAAAAAGAGAGAGAACACGTGCAGGAAGGTTGGGGGAGGCGAAGGAGAGGGAGGGGAGAATCCCAGGCAGACTCCCTGCTGAGCACGGAGCCCCATGTGCACCTTGACCTCATGACCCTGAGATCCTGACCTGAGCCACCCAGGCACCCCAATCGGCAGTGCACTGTAAAAGAACTAAACAAGGAAACTCAGTGGCTAGGTTGAGATATAAGCATTGGGTTTCCACATGGATTTCTTAGTTGACTTGAGGGAAGGTTATTTACCTTCTCTTAGCTTCAGTTTTCCCATTTGTAATATGGGCATATTAACAGTACCTAGCTAACCAAAGATTGATGTGAAAGGTTTCAGTGTCATGAGCACATCTAGTGCACAATGAACCTGATTTATTATTTACTATTGTAGAGGGAACTGAGGGGGAGCACTCCCTGGCTGACACCTCTTGGGATGGGCAGAAGTGGATTTCAGGGTGTATCAGAGGGGCTGATACAGGAATGACCTTAGGGAAGTTAACAGCACATGCTCCCTTCTTTGGAGACAGGCAAGCAGGGTGAGGTTTGCTTTCGCAGTTATGGCAACTCATGTAAAATACCGTAATTAACTTAGAGGATTCCGGGAGCCAGCTTAGAGGTTGTGTGATTGATTACTCAGCTCCTTGAGATTGTCCTGTTCCTGATGGTTATATACCAGGCCCGAAAGGTGACAGGGAGCATCATAGATACCATAGAGGCCTCTCTCAATTTTCAAAGGGTTAAATTTCTGTAAATGTATGTTTGCTAGTTTGTGTGTGTGTGTGTATGTATAAACTAATCAAAAATGATGGTGTAATTCCATCCTCCTCCTCTGAATATACGTTAAGCAATTGGCTTTATATTTTTGCTGGGTTTAGGCTTGGTATTTTTTTTTTTTTTAGATTTTATTTATTTATTTGACAGACAGAGATCACAAGTAGGCAGAGAGGCAGGCAGAGAGAGGAGGAAGCAGGCTCCCCGCTGAGCAGAGAGCCCGATGTGGGGCTCGATCCCAGGACCCTGGGATCCAGCCCTGCATCAAGCTCCCTGCAAGGTGGGAAGCCTGCTTCTCCCTCTCCCACTCCCCCTGCTGGTGTTTCCTCTCTCATTGTGTCTCTCTCTGTCAAATAAATAAATAAATTAACCTTAAAAGAAAAAATTAGGCTGACAAATTGGAAACCAGCCTCTCAAGCTAACCTGAAAACCTACCTCAATTGTTTTTAGAATTGGTTTTCTCATGATCACAAAGAGTTATCTGTTGTTTGCATAAACCAGGTATTGCACTCTTCTAAGTGTTTTATAAAAATTGCATGAGATGGGGACTCTATTTTCCGTCTTGACAGAGGAGGACACTGAAGCAGGGGAAAATTCAGTAGCTCAACTCAGACCGTTTTTGAGTGGCAGAGCTGGGATTGAAACCTAGGCCATCAAGCTGTAGGAGCCGTGCACTCACCCATCACATCTGTGGCCTCTCAACTTACAGGCTTTTGAGAACTGATGGGTCTTCTCATCAGAACATATTGCATGGGGCGCCTGGGTGGCTCAGTGGGTTAAGCCGCTGCCTTCGGCTCAGGTCATGATCTCAGGGTCCTGGGATCGAGTCCCGCATCAGGCTCTCCTGCTTCCCTCTCTCTCCCTCTCTCTCTCTCTCTCTCTGCCTGCCTCTCCATCTACTTGTGATCTCTCTCTGTCAAATAAATAAATAAAATCTTTAAAAAAAAAAAAAAAAAAGAACACATTGCATCAAGTCATGTTGTGTATTTGCCGGGAGTTTACCGTGCTACTAGCTTTTGAAAAGCCTCTGCTTGATTTCCTCATTTGGCCCAACTGGGGCAGGCAAATAAGTTCCCATTATCTGTGCCGGGGGTGTCAGGTGGCGCTGGTACAGGGCAGCAGCAAGGGGGCAGGGAGTGCTCCACTTGCGAAAGGCAGATTGGGGGTAGGGGATAAATGCTTTCCGCACCTCCAGAGGTGCTTCTAAACTCCAGTTCACCTAAACTGAAGGAGAAAACTTCAGTGAACAGAAATAGGACATGCCAAAAGGATGGAAAGAATACTGCCTGAAGGACTGTGCAGAATTAAAATGGGGGAAGGCAGTAAAAGCAGGGTAAAAATAAAAGAAGAAATCAGGAGGAAGGACCATCTTATGGGAGAAAAGTTAAGCTAAGCAGTGGTCTTGATTTTTGGAGAGGACCCAACTTTTTTTCTGGCTGTAGTGGAATTACCCTACATATGTCTTCATTTTTAGAGAATATATATTGCACAATGATTAAACATACCCCAAAGAAAATGATTCTCAGTCAGGAGTGATTTTGCCTACCAGGGGGCATTGACAATGCCTGGAAACATTTTGGGTGGTCACAACTGGGGGCCGGGTGCTACTGTCACTGAGTAGGTAGTGGCCAGGGATACTACTGAATATCCAACAGTGCACAAGACAGCCCTTCACAACAAAGAACTAGACCAACATGTAAATAACAGTGCCAAATTTGAGAAACTCTACTCTAGAGCTAGACTGCCAGGGTTCAAGTTTTGACTCTGTCCCTTACTCTTTCTTTGGTCTTGGGAAAGGTACTTAGCCTCTGTGCATCAGTGTTCTTCATCTGTAAAATGAACTGAAGACCCACCCAGTTTCATTTAAAATAAGAAGCTGTGAAATGTAAGATAAGCTTTCATTTTATGGAAGATAAATCAGTGTGAAATAAGTCATTCTATAGATTGTACAATATATTTCTGTTTCAGATATATTAAAATGTGGAAATAAGTGTGTCTTAGAATTGATGATATATGGTATGATCTGTTAGTAGGATTTTAGAAAGATTAAGTAGGTTTGTGTTCTTAGGTGGTTCTTAGCTCATACGTGGTAGGTACTATATGAGCTTTAGGAGTAATGGGGAATAAAGAAAGAAGGTTTCCTTCTCCTTCCCTCTCTTCCCCTCTTTGGTGTTAATGAACCTAAAAGTGCCAGTACCCTGGGGGCTTTATCTCTAACATAACATACATTCTGGATGCTGGTTATCAGCTCCAAGTGGAACAGAATGAGGGAGCCAAGTATGAAGCCCAAGAGAGTCCAGGCAGTTGATGGTCAAGGGTGTGATAGAAAAGGTGGCCAGGCTCATTCCTCAAATAAGAGGGCATGAGGCCTTATTTAGAAAGTTCCAGGGGTGTGTTTTGATAGTAGACGATGTCCAGGGATCTGTGTGTTCTCTGACAATGATTTGATCAAATCACTGATCACCAGTGTGTAGAAATAGCCATAATGGCCAAAACCCATCTACTTACTTAGTTATAATTAGACTGACATCCTGGGTAACCAACTAAGAGGACTTAGGCCACATTTTTTTTTTTTTTTTTGAAGTTTTTATCTTTGACAGGCTCATTTTCCTATTTCTCAGTGGTGATAACCATGTTTTCATATTTCAGTGGTTAGGTCAGAATTCAGTGGAATTCTGAGTGAAAGAGTTACACAGTTTGTATGTGTGAAGTGCTGTCTTAAAAATGAGAAATTCATGTGGAACTTCTAAAGAATAAAAGGCTCTCAAGCAATTATTTATCAGGATCTGTAGTTTCCGTGCTAGAGTCTCACATCCTTTGTACCCCAACCATTGCAAGCGAAAAATCTAAGAGAGCACAAGAGAATCGTCAGCTGAATCAACTCATTCGTTCACTTGCTCATTCACTTAGAAGACATTTTCTTGTGCACCTACTATGTTATAGTCACTGGAGTTATAGGGATGAGTAGCAGTTTAGAGTGTTTATTAAAAATTCACATAACTGGGGCGCCTGGGTGGCTCAGTGGGTTAAGCCTCTGCCTTCAGCTCAGGTCATGATCTCAGGGTCCTGGGATCGAGCCCCGCATCGGGCTCTCTGCTCAGCAGGGAGCCTGCTTCCTCCTCTCTCTCTGCCTGCCTCTCTGCCTGCCTGTGATCTCTCTCTGTCAACTAAATAAATAAAATCTTAAAAAAAAAATTCACATAACTGTGTTTTGTTCTTCTTTAAAATTTATTTTTCATTAAAATGGTGGTAGGAACCCCTAGCTGTTGCTAAGTTTTATGTTGCTTCCAATATAAAGTCACTAAACCCCTTAGCAACAGCTGTGTGTTTCTTGAGTAGAGGCTGATAAACTGACTAGAATCACTACAACTCTTTGCCATGTAAGAACTCAAGAGTCATTCTGTCAGTCAGGGCTCAACTGGAGAAATGCATGCCATAGGAGATATGTATTAGATTGTGATTGCTAGGGACAGTCTTACTCAATTCTGGGGGCTTCCAGGTGAGATCCAGATATGCAGGCCATCAGGCAGGGCAGCCTGGAACTCTTTGACATGGTTGAAGCTGCTGTCCAGCAGCAAAGTTTCTTCTGGGGAGACTCAGTTCTGCTTCTAAAGGCTTTCAACTGGTCTACTTGTCTAGTATAATCTCCTTTATTTAAAGTCTACTGATTATGGACTTGTATCATACCTACCTTCACAGCAACACCTAGATCAGTGTTTGGTGGAATAATTGGGAACCAGCCTAGCCAAGCTGACACCTCAGAAAGACCATCACAGGGCACCTGCGTCGCTCAGTGGCTAAGCTACTGCTTTTGGCTCAGGTCATGATCCCAAAGTCCTGGGATTGAGTCCCATATCAGGCTTCCCCTGCTCTGCAGGGAGCCTGCTTCTCCCTGTCCCTCTGCCAGCCACTCCCCCTGCTTGTGCTCTCTCTATGTCAAATAAATAAATAAAATCTTAAAAAAAAAAAAAAAGACCACCACAGAAATGTTTGAAAAAATTTGTTTTAAACTGTGTATTTTAATGGATAAGTAATGGCCAGATTATCTCAGTCTACTATTAATTTTCTAGTAGTACTTTGACATTGTTACATTATTTGGACTGAATTTATAAAACATCACAATTAGTTGATAAAAATCAATGAAAGGAAAAAACAGAGGCATTTTTGCGCCAATTTTTTTGATGCAAACTGTCAAATTTGATGCATTTTGCATCAGTTTAGTCAATTTGTAAACTAAGATGTAAAAGGTGTATCATTAGTTGCGTTAGCATTTTGAGGACTATCTGTGGCTTCTAATATTTCTTTTCATCATTTAGCTCATTCATTGGATGCCAGTCTCCATAGTATTGGGCATGGTCTTGGGATCTAATTTTAACTTGGTAAACATACAACTCAATATTTAAAAATATTCTATCTCTAAGGAATATGGTTACAGTATTTGTTTTTTAGTATGTCTTATTCATCTGTTCGGTCATTTGATAAATCATCTAATCTATGTTATTTATTGAATTACATAATGGTTAAAAACACCGGCCCTTGAGTCACATGCCATCACTTTCTAGGTGTGTGACCTTGGAAAAGTTATGTACCCTGAGCCATTTTTTTCCTTGTGAAATAATAATAATAATATAACTACTTTGTAGATTTGTTTGGAGGACTAACGGAGGTTATCCTGCAAAGTCGAGTGTTTCCTTCTTGAAGTCATGGACCTGATTTTCAATCTCTGTTCATCTTGGCACAGCACAGGGACTGACTGACAGAGGCATACAAACTGACCATAACAACACACCGTGATGTGTCTGTTAATGGTGGCTGTCCTGAGCGTGGCAGAAGTCCCTAGAGTGAGAATACCTGCATATTCTTACTGTGGTGAGGTGTTTCGTCATCCAGTCCTCACATGGTGAACCTTAGCCCCACTATCAAAACATGGCATCGAGATTAATGACACGATAAAAGAGGAACTGTTCCACCAAGAAGCTGAAATTAAAGAAAGAAAATTATATTGAAACTTTTCATGGAAAGTCAGGTCCATGACCTCCAGAAGTAAATTTAAAGATCCTAAAGAAATTTCTAAGTTACAGAGCAATATTACTAGATGATTGAATATTACCTTCTCAGAGATTGACCTACTGAGAGTTGTCACATGAAATCCAGATTATCTGTATCCTGTAATTAAATCATTGTATGGTTATGGGCCCATTTTAACTTTGTCTTTAAATTAGATGTAAATTAAATTTTACATCTTCCCCTTTTACCTGCCCCCCCCTTTTTTTCTGTACACTCATCTATTTCTCTCATAAGGTTTTATTTTGCTCTAGTTCTTTGGCTGCATATAAATACTTCCTGACTTGTAGGAGTAATTTTTACCTGTTCCCAGGTGATTGCTGGCATTGAAAGTAAATGACTCTGTCAAGTTTATTTCCAAAGAACTTCTGCACAGAGAACTTAACTCACTTTATGAATACCTTCATATAAGAGATATATTTTCCATCTTTGTATAATAAATCTGCTTATATCTTTGGGATATTTTTTCATATAATACAGATTTTATTGTTTTTTTATTAGATTACTTTTCACCCTAAAATAAATTGCCTACCAATGAGTTGCAATACATTAACTTTCAATGAAGAATGAAATGAAAGGGAGGAATATAAAATTATAAATAGGAGTATGAATGGCATTATCCTAACAACAGGAGACTTATCATAGTCTAGTTTGTGGGGCATGTGATTACATTTCCCGTCGTTGTTCACAGGCAGACCACCTCACAGTACTTCATATAATCCTTTTGTTAGGCTTGTGTTCCATAAAATGGGACTCAAACACCTGCTTCCCATAAAGGTTTACAGGTTCTAATTTATTAAATACCATTTATGCTTGCTGATTTTTCTTGGTGATAGTCTTTGTATAGAATGAGTTATGAGTCACAGTCGACCTTATCTATGGAGGCCTATATGTGTTGGGAAGGAAGGAATGGTGCCCAGGAATGCAGATGAGGCCGGATTACTGTATAATATGATTGAATGCCATTTTTCTTGCTCTTAGCTTCCTTGGACAAGGGTATTTATCTTGCTTAGAACTTTCCACCCTCTGAGGTTAGTTCTGACTCTACACACACACACACACACGCGCGTGCGCGTGTGCAAATTCTCATGATGTATTAGGAGGTTGTTGACTCATTCTCAAAACCTATTCTTGCTCATCAGTTTAACTCTTTTTAAAATATCGTCTTGCATCATAGTTATTTATATACCTAGCAGAGTGCCTGGCACAAAGTACACACATATGTGCATGCATACACGTAGCAGCCACTGGGCATTTAGAAACACTCTGCTAACCACTCTACATGCATTATTTTATATAATTATCACCAAACCTGTGAAGCAAATACTCTTATCATCCCTATCTTATCAAAGAAGAAATGAAAATACTGGGAGTTTGAAAAACTTGTACAAAGTCGTTTGACTAATAAACAAAAAAGCTAGATCTTGGAACAGAAGACTTTATATCCCATTGGCCACATGCTAGACTGCTGGGCAAACCCTTGTCTTGTTCACTTACTGTTGTATGACCGAATGCCTCTGCCCCTCAGTGAACTGGAAACTTCTTGCACCTTTTCTCTCAGTAGCCCATACTGCACCTGCCGTAGCTCGGCAGCAGCAAATGCTGTTATCTCAACAATACACTTGACCAAGGGCATGGGGATTTTGGATTGACACCTCTTCCGATATCAAGCCCAAACCAAGAAAAGTGTATGTCACTGCACAGGTAATTTATTTAAAGCAAAGGCAAAGATGGATTCGCAGAATGACCTGGTATCCGTGTAGTAGTTTATACTGTAATATACAAAGTTAACACACTCTTGGAATTGAAGAGACAAGTTGACACTCCACGTTGACACTTGGGAGATAATAACTAACTAGAATCTCATGATTCTTACACTGTTAAAAGAACCTGAAAAAATTGAAAGATTTATGTAAGAATGAGATGACTGAAGGTGTTACATGTGGTGTTTGTGAGGAAATAATGTGGGAATACTTAGCATAAAGAGAAGTTATGGTTAGATAATGACTTCAAATATATGAAGATTTTTGGAGAAATGTGATAGTGATCAATCAGTTTACACTTAAGAGAATATGTACTTAAAGTAAAATGTTTGGCTTGCCAATTATTATTCATCCAACATATTTACTTAATGTCCACTATGATCCTAGCACTACAAAGGAAATTTCAACCATAAGGGATTTAAAAGAAAAAAATTTGTACACATTAAGTTATATAGTTCCCACTCTCCATTTAAAATGACAAATTATTTCCCTGGTTCTGAAATGTAGAAGGAATTGGGATGCCTGGATGGCTCAGTCAGTCAAGCATCTGACTCTTGAGTTCACGTCTTGATCTCAGGGTTGTGAGTTCAAGCCTTCCATTGGGCTTAAAAAACAAAATTAAAAATGTAGAAGGAATTTATTTCACAGATAATTTTGCAACAAAAGACATAATTTTTTCAAATAGACATTTCCATCTCTAAGAATTTTCTAAAAATAGGTGGCATAACATTTTATCTTAATTTGATGTTTTTTTCAAGAAGTAAAGATAGCAAAGTCCAGGTCTACTGATATTTAATTATATAATATAGTGATAACACTTAGCTAGTCTATAAGAATAGAGTTATTCGTTCTTATTTGTACATCTGAAACCACATAGAATACTGTCAATTTGTGACCTATTTGCTCTTGTTTCCTTGGGTCTAGAATAACGTAAAACACATTGGCAATCTTCAAATGTTTATTAAATCAAATTAATTAAATTAAGTGCAAACAATCATTGGAGATCTTGCACTGAATTTGCGCTGTTAGGCTGTGAGCAACATGAGACCAAGGTCCATGTCATAGATTCCTCTGTTGTTCTCCACAGTGTCTAACAGAATATCTAGCCTAGAGTAAGTATGTTCGTTCATCATTCACTATATGAAAGAATGCAATAAAGTCTTAGCATAGATTTTACCAAGTTTTTCAACTGAATAATAATTCATATAACACATTTGACTGCTGGTTAAAATGCTCCTAGTTTGTGATGATAGAAAAAATAAAGCATCTCATCAACAAATATGGTCAGTTGACAAAGTTTCCAAAGGGTTTCCATAAGTCCTTTAAGGTGTATTAATTCCAGTGATGAACCATAGAGGTTAGGATGCATAATTTACTGTTAAAGTATTAATTTTACTCACTTTAGTTGACATGGCAGGTCTTTATTGAGTTGGTTCTTTCTCAAAAGAATAGTGGAAGTTCAGTGATTGTTGGAAAAAATTCTTATTCTTATCCATTTCTATAGTGAGTTGAAGCAGTACTTAGCAGTAATCAGTAGGAGAAAAATTATACATTGCTTCCTTCAAATTTGTGTGTCCAGACACACTAGACTTAGATATTTTTAAGAAGTGAGTGGAAATGTGATATCTTCTTTTAGGAGAATCTGAAGAATCTAAAAAATTAACAGTTGTTGTAGGACCCTAAATTTAAGGCCTTTACATTTAAGAGAAATTTCTTTAATTGTATACAAATTTTTTTCACTTTCAGTGATTTTGCTTGCAAATTTCATATTGTCTCCAAATCCAAATTTTACTGTTACCCCTAATGAGAAATGCTAAAAGTTTGCTTAGAATTATTAGTTCATTAAAGTTTAAAGTTGTTTCTCTTTGCTTTTTCATTATGTTCTGTGCTTCTCTTTGATGCTTATCACATCAAGAATGGGAGGGATGGGGTGGCTGGGTGATGGACACTGGGGAGGGTATGTGCTATGGTGGGCGCTGTGAGTTGTGTAAGAGTGATGAATCACAGACCTATATCTCAAAACAAATAATACATTATATGTTAATAATAAAAAAGGAAATGAAATGGTTTATTTACTAATGCCTGGTCCTGCATCATGAGAGGCTGAATTCTGCTTCCGTCCTGGGTTGGTGTGGAGCTCTAATGACAAGCATTCCCCAAAAGACTACACATAGAGTCTGCTATGTTCCTGTACTCTGAGAAGGTTGCCATGAAATTCAGAACATTCTCACTGTCTAAGTTTTCTTTTGAGTGTAAGTTCATTGCTCTACTTACATGTTTAAGTATAAACAGGGAAACCAAGATTGAGAGTCAGAATAGGTTTAAGGGGGAAATGACCACTTACTGTCTTCTCTTAATCTTATTTTTCTAAATTATAGAGATAACCAAAGAAGAACTGATTATTACATAAGCAATAATGCTGGCCCTTTGATTAAAGCTGTACATGTAATTTCCTAGCTGTCCCATGGGCAGCTGTAAAAACGTGATTAGATTGTAATAATAAATGAGTTTGACCAATTGTTTTCCTCTTTGACTCAGGCTGCTATTTTTGGAGAAACCTCCCCTAAGGAAATAGTCTTCCCATTATGTGCTCTCATTTGGAAAGCTTTGGCAAAAGAATGGACTATTCTGAAACTTAAATTCTTAACTAGTATAACATAATGTATAGACTGACTAAAGTGTCTAGGACTCAAAGATTGACAAGTTCTACAGTGAATATAAATGCAAGAATTGAGCTAAGAATCTGACTTTGTGGTATTTGATTGCCATTTACAATTGACTGGAGTACTGATGTATAAAAAGTTCATTCATTAGAATTCCTTACTGAGTGAATTAATTTATCAGTGGTGTACATAAGATTAAAAAATTTTCCCATGTATTTCCTGGCATATTTGTAAAAATAGGATCCTTGTGGTACCTATAGAAAAGAAAGTACAATTTGTTAGACGTTTTAGTCATCACATATATCTTCACATATTTTCTGTGCTCTATGGAAATACTTATTTTAGTATTTTAAAAGTTTCTTTGTAGAATCCCAGATGCCAATATTTGCAGAAGCTTTATTTTCATATCAAAAAGTTCTTTTTTTCTTAAAAAATTTAAATATTGGGCACCTGGGTGGCTCAGTGGGTTAAAACCTCTGCCTTTGGCTCAGGTCATGATCTCAGGGTCCTGGGATCGAGCTCTGCATTGCATCAGGCTCTCTGCTCAGCAGCGAGCCTGCTTCCCCCTCATCTCTCTACTTGCTGCTCTGCCTACTTGTGATCTCTCTCTCTGTCAAATAAATAAATAAAATCTTTAAAAAATGTAAATATTTCCTTTAGATATGGAATTATTTCATAAAAAGCACAGTTCCTTATTAGTGCATTAATGATTGCTTGCTATTGATTACTTCCTTAAGGTTAGTGGTATAGCTTTGGCCTTATTAACCCATTAGTCCATAAAGTTATTTGTTCAAATGAAATATGAAATATCCCAATATGTAACAGAAAACACAATATAACACTTTGATTTTAGAATTAAGACGTACGTTTTGGTTTTTTCAGCATGTCATTTGGGAAGACTAAGAAAGATCTATTATGTGGATTCTATAAGTTATCTGGTAACTATGTATACTTACCCATTTCATTTTGTGTGTGTGTGTGTGTATACATATATATGTTATATATATAACATATATAACATATAACATATATAACATAATTATATATAACATATATAACATATAACATGTATATAACATATATACGTACACACACACACACACACACACACACACACACACACACATGATTATGTTATATTACCATTCAGTACATCATTAGTTGGATCTGTCCGTTACCTTGATGTGGTGATAGTATCACAGGTATTTGCATCTGCCCAAACTCATCAGACTGTTCACATTAAATATGTCTACATCTTTGCAAATCAGTTATATATCAATAAAGCTTTAAAAATAAAATAAACAAGAGAATCAATTAATTAAGTAGAAAGTATCTATGGTCTGCTAGTGACTTTTTGTTCTTTAGCTTATTTTATATTGGCATTTATTTATTTATTTTTATTTTTATTTTTTTAGCTCTTTTATTTTTTTTAATTTAATTTATTTTTTCAGTGTTCCAAGATTCATTGTTTACGCACCACACTCAGTGCTCCATGCAATCCACGCCCTCCTTAACACCTACCACCAGGCTCACCCATCCCCCCACCCTCTCCCCTTTAAAACCCTCAGTTTGTTTCTCAGAGTCCACAGTCTCTCATGGTTCACCTCCCCCTCCAATTTCCTCCCCTTCACTTTTTCTTTACTTCTCCTAATGTTCTCCATGTTATTCTTATGTTCCTCAAGTAAGTGAAACCATATGATAATTGACTTTCTCTGCTTGACTTATTTCACTCAGCATAATCTCCTCCAGTCATGTCCATGTTGATACAAAAGTTGAATTCATCCTTTCTGTTGGAGACATAATATTCCATTGTATATATGGACCACATCTTCTTTATCTTCTCATCCGTTGAAGAGCATCTTGGCTCTTTCCAGTTTGGCAACTGTGGCCATTGCTGCTATGAACATTGGGGTACATATGGCCCTTCTTTTCACTACATCTGTATCTTTGGGGTAAATACCCAGTAGTGCAATTGCAGGGTCCTAGGGTAGCTCTAGTTTTAATTTTTTGAGGAATCTCCACACTGTTTTCCAAAGTGTCTGCACCAACTTGCATTCCCACCAACAGTGTAAAAGGGCTCCCCTTTCTCCACATCCTCTCCAACATTTGTTGTTTCCTGTTTTGTTAATTTTTGCTATTCTAACTGGTGTAAGGTGGTATCTCAATGTGGTTTTTAAAAAATTTTTTTTTATTTTTTATTTTTGCAGCGTAACAGTATTCATTATTTTTTGCACCACACCCTGTGCTCCATGCAATCCGTGCCCTCTCCAATACCCACCACCTGGATCAGTGGTTTTGATTTGAATTTCCCTTATAGCTAATGATGATGCTCATTTTTTCATGTGTTGCATTTTTTTTAGATTGAAGGGTCAGATTGCCAATGGCATTGCTTTTCTCCAATAAGATTTCTAAGTGCAGATAACTAAACTTTTGTTTTCTTTGCAACAAGGTTTCTTGGCATCACTCACATTTCAAGTCAGGTAATCCTCCGTTGTGGTGGGCTGTCCTGTGTATTACATGGTTAGCGGGATCCCTGGCCACTAGTACACTAGATGCTGGCAACACTCTTGTTACAAACAGAATGTCGCCAGACATTGCTAACTTTCCTGTGGGCAACAAAATCACCCCTGCTTGAGAATCACTGCTGAGGCCGAGGCAGTAATGTGCACATTCAAGAGTCAAGTTTAGTCTAATGGAAGCCTTTGGGCAAAATGAAATAGGTAATAGATTAACCTGCTTCCTGTCCCTTGTGGGGGGAAATACAGGAATGCTCATTTCTAAGGGTTTACACATTTTTTCATCACTCTTTCCTCTCCTGCATTGTTCTTTGCCCCCCTCCTTTCTTTCCTCACTTTCTTCTTTCGGCCTCTTTTCCTTCTCTCTGTCCCAACATCTTTCTCATTCAGATATAAAATCTGTAATTTTTTTAAATACTTCTGTTAATAACTGGGGATTTAGGGATCTTCTGAGACTTGCAATATTGGTTGCCACTTCTTGATGCTTTATTATCTACAGTCAGGATTGACTGGTGTAAATGGGACATCTGTGATCCTCATAAAGACTGGAGCCATGAACAATGCTATGCTAAGGGCAATCTGGCAAGAGGCTAGACTGCATGAATGATGGAAAGCTTCTGAGTTGCTAGGCAGAGAAGCAGAGAGGATCAAACATGACTTCTTTACTATTCTATATTAGAAACATAAATAACTTCCTTCAGTTAAAATCTAATTGGAACAGAGGGGAGCCATTCCAGTTAAAGATGATAATCTTATATCAAGCCCTTTATTACCCCCCTTTCTAAAATTTCCATTGAAAATCCAAGGAATAAAAAAATGAGATGAAATATATATCTATGCAAATGTACTTACATTGCCTTTCAACCAGTCTTACCAGGTATTTGGGAAGGTCTGGAGAAGTGGACATGCTCTTGTTCTGCTGGTGGAAAAGAGAAGATTGCTATATATTTTTTAGTGGCGGCTTTAGCGATATAAGCATCAAAGAGTTGAGAAATATTCTTTTCCTTTAATCCTGATACTTCTAAATTTTATCCTCATAAAAAGTGCACAAAAATACAGCCATAAAAATTTTATTTAAATACATTTTATAATAGCAAAAATTAGAAACAACCTGAATGCCCTCCATTAATAGAGTGATTATATAAATTATGGTATATATTTAGTGACAAACTGTGTTATTGTTAAAATTATGTTGGAGAAAAACATTTATAGTATGGAGTGAGATTTGTAGCCTATTAGGTAAAAAACATTCTTCCAAATAATTTGTGTAAAGCAGTCCAAAAAATCATGACTTAGAAAAATCTATCTATGGGTATATGATAAAATATTAAAAATTATTATCTCTAGGTAGAACAATTTGATGTGACTTTTATTTTCTCTTATTTTGTAATAGGCATTTTATAGATTTTCTGTAATGACCTGGTATTCTTTTTGAAATAAAACATAGTCTGTAAAATTTAAGAAAGCCTAATGGGGTACTATACAGGGAATGCCAATGACAAGTGTGCATATCATTTGTGAAATAGTATTTCATTTGGAATCTTCTCTGATATTTTTTTAAAGAACATAAACTAGGGAGAACTTTATTTTTATCTCACATTTGTGCATGTGTTACAGTAAACACAAAAGAAAACAAAACCAACCCTAAGTTGCTTAGAAGAATGTTATGAAAATTTTAAATAAAACCCAAGAAAAATTTCTCAGTTTGTGTTAAAAAATGTTCTGTGGTGGGTAAACAACTTATTATTGGTTGTCTGACTAGTAGAAAAGAAAGGAGTACAATATTAATGCATATCAAGTTATTCATAGTTTTGACAGAAATTCTTCTAATCAAACGCATGTGAATGAGGGAGAATAACTAGGATATGGTGGTTCTGTGTTTGATTCAGGAACAATATTCCAAATGTGAGAACTGGCAGTCATAATGAAATGCACATTTGTCCTTATAAATTATGTTAGCCAGTCATCTGGGAGTGTCCAAAGAGAGAAAGAAAAAATACTAGAGACAAGTCATAGGAGACAAAGGGAGAGAATTTTTTGAATCATTCTTCTATCATTGCAGAAGTAAAAATGAATTACATCAGAATATCTGAGACCACCTTTCTTATTTAACTTATGAAATCTTGGGTTAATCAAGTGATAATGTCACGATACTAGAGAAGAGTGGATGAAATGTTCTTAAAATAGAAAGCTGGTTCAGGGAGAGTCGCATGTTGTGGTTACTGCTTTGCTGCCGTAAATGCATAGTCTTGCATCTTTTTTGCTCCTTATCTTTTTCTCTCGCTATATGATAGAAAATTTTAAGTGCATGAAGAGGAGGGAAACTGTCTTGTGGTATAATTGTCATTTCACCCCGAGTTTGCCAGATCCCTTGGCAGAGCAGTGCTCCCCAAATCCCATACGATAGAACCTTCAAGCCCTGAAGGGTTTCAAAGAAAAACACAAATCGTTTTGTCAGATCTGGGGAGGAAATACCTTACACAGTAGTCTTACCTCAGAGAGTCTGAGTGAGTGTCGCATCCACGGTAAAAGATCTAAGAAGACAAACACCGAAGTTTGCCTAACTGTCCAACCTGGATTTTCACAACATTTCCATCCAGAAGACTCTTTGTGACAATGTCTGGTAACATCCCGTGGGCCAAGTGTTCTGTGGAACACCACTTAGAAATGCCAGTCAAGATGATTCGAACCACACAAGGCCATTTAATTAATCAGAGTATTTGTCTGAAAGTGTTACCCCCACCCTACAAGGTCAGAATTATCAGCATGATTTTGTTCATTTCATACTTCGGTCTAAAATCTGCCCTGGGTTTCTGTATTTTTAAAAGCACCCAGGAAATTCAAATTCAGTGTTGGCTTTGGGAATCATTGCACTAACATAAATTTTAGAATAATGCCAATACAATGATCAACTTCATTACTGTAATAGCAGTACTACTGCTATTACTTCTTCAAAACACTTTCTTTCCTGCTTTTCTCATTGTCACTGCCTGTTGACTCACTGCCATCGTGGCAAATAGATCACAAAAATGTGAAGGACAGTATGTTCTGGACAGTATGTTCAATGAAGGTGAGTTAGCTGCTCTCATTCTTAGACATCAGTAAGAACGAATCCTTACCACGTGGATCACAAGGGCCAGTAAGAAGTCTCTAAGAATAAGGAACCATTCTGGTAATAAAATCAAGTAGTTGGGTGATCCATCTTCCCCGGCCTTCCCCACTTGTGTCCATTCTCTGTGTGGATCCTACCCCCTCCCCACTGTGGTCTGGGAGCAGACATCTCCCAGCTCTCTGCAGAAGCCTCAGCATTGGTGCCCAGACACCCGCTCCTCTAGCATCTGGACGTCTGATCTTGTCTTGGGCACCTCCCCTTTGGAGGGAAACACTAATAGGTATGTAATGTCTTTCTGCCTTTGCATTCATCCCTGTGAAAGGACCCCAGAGCTTTGCCCCAGGGCTAAATATTCGTGACCTGTTTGAAATGACCACCAGAGAGTCACTCTCCAAAGTAGGGGGGTGGTCTTGTCCCACATCTGCCCTCTACTCCTGAGATTCAGGTAGGATAGAAAAATGAAAATAACAAGAACTGCCCTGTTTAACTCATGTTCTGTCCTTTTGGGATCCCTTCCCCTCTTACAGACCACATTTTGGAGTAGAAGAAACTTTCAGAAAAGGTCTTCCTAATGTTTTCTTCCCTGTGCCTTCATCTGTTTGAGACAGTGTCCGCTACTACCCATAGGACATCGTCTAAAGTGGACACTACTGACCTGCCTCCTTCCTTTATTGTTCTTCCGCCTTCTCTGGAAAGGGAGCAGGGCTGTTGGCTGGCAATTGCCCTATTGATGGCCTAGGGAGACATAAATCGTATACTGGATTCATGGTTACTGCCTTTTCAAGTGGGACCAAAGGCATTATATTCCCAAATATGAAGGGAAGAAATTCAGGAAATCACTTGGAAATTATTTCATATTTCTCCCCTCCCCCTTCTCAGAATACCTATTTTAAAGGGCTCTCTTTTCCTAAGTAGGAGATGGAGGGTCCCGTGAACTTTGCCACTGATTGCTTTCAACTTTGGGTTTCTTGGTGTTCTTTAGAAATTGAAATCAACAAGTTCAGACCTTTTAATTTTTCTTTAATGCCCAAAGCAATCTATTTTAAGACTTCACGTATTCTTTAGAATTTATCTCTTGGTGCCTGCCTCCCCTACCAGACTGTACCCTCAAGATGCATGGGCCCAGCACAGCTGCAGGAATATATCAGGACACATGAAATACTTGTTACATTGAGCTGTCCAATCTCGCTTGCATGTCTACACCTGTGGAGCCTTGTCTGACCTTTACTAGGAATAAATTCCCTCTTGTGTGTGCTCCAGCAATATTTGGTTTTAGCTCTGGCCCAGGATTTGCCAAAGAAGATTATGGTGGTTTTGCACTGAGCTCCCATGCCAGGTGTGAGTGCCTTGGGAGTGGGCATGGTGCTGCACCTGTTTCTCACATGCCACGCCTGCCTCTGAGGAGTTGCTCAGCACAGTGAGTGTAGACGGGCAGTGGATAGAAGGCAGAGGATTTCTCACAGCATCCTCAAGATGGGCAAAGAAACTGTGGCTTCTGTACTTCCTGTGTATGATCTGATCTTCTTCATAAGCTTTCTACTCTGCTGGTTCTGGGTCTGTAATGGGGTATTCCTGTGTGTGTGTGTGTGTGTGTGTGTATGTGTGTGTCTGTGAGAGAGAGAGAACCTATAATACAATTTATGAAACTCCACCCAATCTAATAATTTAGATGGTCCTTTTAGGTGACTCCTGTTTAAAAATATCTAAATACTTAGACTTACAGATTTCCATATTTCTTTTCCTGTCGCTCTCCAGGACAGCATGGGCCTTATGGTCTTGCCCTGTTCTCTGGCTCCTCTTCTCTCTCTTGTCCACTTGGTCACTGCAAATCTCTAGCTAAGGTCTGTATTTCTCCCCAGCATTTCAGCCCTGCTCTGCTCCTGGGATGCTGCGATCTCGTTGAGGCCTGGCTGTAATTCCCACTTGGTTCCCATGGCCCTCACCCATGGCAACACTCTTGGTAGTCCCACCGGTCAGCTTTGTCAGCTGTCCCGTGTCCTTATCCTTCTTCCCACCCAGGAGCCGAGGGAGACTCCTGGGTGTCTCCCTCTAACTGTCTTGCTCTAACTGTCATCCAGGAGCTGCTTGTACTGTGATGTGCTGGGTTGGTGTGAGAATGGCCTGGGTGTCACTGCAAGGAGTCATTCCCTTGCCAAGTCCACAGAAGGCTAAATGACAGTGTCCCCCTGACCTATCCAACAGCCGCTCACCTCAAGATTTTGGCCAAGCACACGATGCATGTCCTAGGCTCTTTCCACCACTTCCTGGGGACCTGTCACGGTGAGAATGACTTCCTGGGGACCTGTCACAGTGAGAATGGCCATTGGCAGCAGTTGGTGGAATTGGGAAGGGGGAAGATGAAAACACAACATTGTCTTTTTTGTGATGATCTTTTTTGTGAATCCAGGCAGTAGATTTCCCTGCACGAAGGGAAACTAGGGTTTTAGGGAAGGGAGGTCTAAAGCAGTAAGTCACTTGGGCCACAGGTTTTACCTTTCCAGCTCTGATCTGATGGTGTCTTTGTGGAGGGAAATGTAAGAATGCAAAGGCTAGGAGATAAGGGTGAGAAGGAATCCACACCTGGTCTGTAGCAAGTGATGGTAAATAGCCCAGAACCAAAGCACACACAGAAGTGGCTGTTCCCTGAGCCATATGAGGGTGACTCTCCATTTCAAAGAGCTGTCCCCAACTATAGCAGAGATGCTTTTGTTGTTCTTAGTTCACACTAGCACTGGGGCCAAGCCCAGCCACTTCTCTGGTTCCACAGGGACACCTGTCATCAGGTCTGGCTGGCCTTCGGTCCTGTGGACAGAGCAGGTGTCCCCTCAGCTGCTCTACCAGGTCAGGGATATCCCCAAGCCCCAGTTGTGTGGGTTTGCAGTTCCTTGAAAGAAAAAACTTCTCTTCTCCAGAAACCCTCGATAGCATAGGTGTGACCTCACCACCACTTCCTCGAGACTTGACAGATCTCACGTACTCTTCCAAAGTCAGGATGGAGTGTTGAACGTTTTGTGATTCCCTTAGTGTCTCTGTTTCCTTTGACAGAGAATCATCAAATGGGACTATTTCCTCCGCATTTTAGTCCTAAGCAAGAGCATGGAGCTCAACAAAGGTTTTCTGAAAAAAGTTCTTTTCACATTCAACAGTAAAACATATTACAACACCACAGAAGTTCAAGTGTCATTAAAAAAGTCTTATAGAGTACGTACTGAGTTTTAGAAGGTTTTCAGAATGTGACATGAGGAAGCCCTTGTGCCATAGGGGCTCACATTGCTCATGAGGGGAGAAGTCCAAAGCACAGGAAAGTATTTTTAAACCATAAAAATCACCCCCATGAACCCTGAGAAATAGTTTACTTGGGGTAAGGTAAGGTTTACTTGCAGGGTAAGCAATATCCCTATTGATCCATCAGTATTTGCTTTGATTGCTGCTAATTCCTTGTAAATCAAGTGTCCCTGTAAATTCTGACAGAAAATAGCTAACAGAGGATGAGCTGTGTTCCTAAATAGTTATGGGAGTTGGGTCCTGTCTTAGCATTTACCTTATTTAGCTACCTGCGCTATAGCAAGTTTGTGTTTCCAGCCATAGAGAGGGTGGGACATGATTCCAATAGAAGAGAAAGCAGAACAAATCCCAGCCCTCAAGTACAAAGCCAGGGAGCTAATGCTGGTGAGGGAGATGATAATGCCTGAATAAAAAGTCTTCTCAACTCTTTTTTTTTTTTTTTTGGTATTAAAATATAGCAAGAGAATGGAGAACCTTGTGGCTTTTGACACATTCAGTTATTAGAATGTGCTCGAACAGACAGACAATGAATGATAATGCACCACAGGTCCAGATCCCTACCTGCCCCCAACCCTAGAGCTATTACAGAATGATTTACAGTTGGCAGGAAATTGAGTGGTAATTATGTGGAAAACAAACTTCAAATGTTAATAATATGCAAATTGGTTTCCTGTTTGATTGGAAATGACTATACCGTACAACACAATCGCTGTGACAGTTTCTTTCACACTCCTGCCTACTTATCCTCACTCCATCAGCCTCATGCCTAGCTCTGAATTTCCTTCTTCACAGACCCTCCTGGTCAGCCTGCCTTAGTGAAATCAGCCTCAAAATGAGACAGACTTCTGAAGATGAACTGGAGAGGGAGAGCAGAAATGCAAGGAGAGAAGGTGCCTCATACCTCAGAACTCTGTAGGGATCATGGCCAGGAAAGGTGGAACCTGGGACCATTTAGGCAAGTCACTGGAGTTCTTCTTCCCTCGTCTTGTTAGTATGCCGACCATCCGCTAGCATCTCTGTTTCTTCAGCTGATTCTGAGAATCTCCAGCATGAAATTGCTTTGAGTCATTCTCTGGTTCTTACCATGCTCTGAACACCACTGGTTGTAAGCCTTTGTTGGATCCTCTCCAAGGCCATCAGACAGTTAACAGCCCATCCGTGAACATTTCTCCCTTCCTCTGCTGAAACCAAGCAGAAGGATCCAGGAGGAAGATAGTAAACCCACCGCATGAGCAGAGAGACCCTATAAAACCAGCCAGGGTAAGGACAACCTAAGTCCAGCCTGTTACCACCAGTATTCCATTACACTGCAGGGCTGTGTCCCTTTTTCTTTTCTTTTCTTTTCTTTTTTTTTTTTTTAAGATTTTATTTAATTATTTGACAGACAGAGATCACAAGTAGACAGAGAGGCAGGCAGAGAGAGAGAGGGGGAAGCAGGCTCCCCGCTGAGTAGAGAGCCCAATGAGGGGCTCGATCCCAGGATGCTGGGATCATGACCTGAGCCGAGGGCAAAGGCTTTAACCTACTGAGCCACCCAGGTGCCCCTGTGTCCCTTTTTCTAAATTAAACTTTTTTCTGTTGAGATAGATGCAGATTATTACAAGAAATAATAGGGGGAGATTTCCCACATACTTTTTTACGAAGCTCCCCAGCGGGAACATTTTGTAAAACTGTAGTACAACCAGGGTATCGACATGAGCACAATCTGCTTATCTTCCTCGATCCCCCATTTTTATTGTATTTGTGTATGCACATCTGTTTAGTTCTATGAAACTTTATTACCCATGTAGGTCTATGCATTTTTACCACACTCAGGATCCAGGATAGTGCCCTCACCACAGGCTCCTTTTATGTTCCCATCTTTGTCCCACTCTCCGCCCCTCCCACTCCTGCAACCACTAACCTGTTCTTCATTTCACAATCCTGTCATTTCAAGAACGCGATACAAATGGAATCCTTTAGTATGTAACCTTTGGGATTGCCTTTTTTCACTCAGGGTAATTTCCTTGAGAACGATCTCTCTTTTATCAGAAAGGTCGGGAAGTTATCTCATAATCAGCATGATTATGTTTCTCAGTTTAGTAGGATTATAAAGTTATTTCATATACAGTATATTACAGTATATTATAAAGTTATTTCATATACAGTATCCCATTTGATCCTCTCAACAAGGTAGAAAGAAAAGAGTTAAAAGGAAAACAAGTGGAGGCGACAGGATTCCGTGTTCCAGCTGTGGCCAAGGTTGGCTGGCTCTCCAGCAAACCAGCTCCCTCACCCCCCACACAGCCAGACTACATCCTCTAGCTTTTCTCCCAGAAAGGCATGGCCATGTGATTGGTTTCTGGACAATGGGAAGTGACCAGTGGTGATGAATTTCAATTCTAGCCTGGTTCAAAAACCCTCCCACCTGTATCCTTCCACATTCCCTTTCCTTCTGTGGCCGTCTTGGAACCTATGTCGAGCTTGATGGAGCCACGAGATTGGGACAAACAACCCTGATTGAACTTTCCTGAATCTCTTGACCTTTTGAGCTGTGAGTCACCAGATGTATGGGGGTGGCCACTGTGGATTTGGAGGCAGTGGAAGGGAGGGAACAATTGCAGATGGTAACACTTCCTTTCCTACCATTTCCTCCCGGGCCTGGTGGGGCTGCCTCCTGTCCAGCCCAAGGACATGCATTGCACTGTCCTCACACAAAGCACCCTTGATTCACCTTGGGAGTGTCTCAAGGTTTTTTGGGGGGGTTGTTTTTTTATTTCTTTTGTCTGTGTGTGTTTTATTTTATTTTTTTTTATTTCTATAGTTCTGGAATTAATCTTAAGGAAGGGAGCTGGGCTAACTCAGCATCTTGTTAGCCATTCTTTGTAGGTTTTTAATCCATGAATTCATTTTATTTATTTCTGTTATAAAACCAAAATGGGGGGAAAAGGTAATCCTGCATTTATCTTATTAAAATATACTATGTTTCTAGTATGGTAGAATTTCTGTGATTTTGCTGGGTGAGTGAGCTTTAGCTTCTCTGGATAATCATACCAATGCAATGCAATTCAGACTGAATAAGGAGCCGAGTTCAAGGAAGGAAAACGAGGGAGCCATGGGGCTGGGTTGACTCTCAAGATGTAGAAAAGCATGTTTGTGTGTGGTTTCAACCTGCCTAAATCTTCCACAGACTTTCCTCTGATGTTTGCTCATTTCCCTTTTCTCATTACCACCATTCAAAGATGTTTTTAGTTCTTCTCATTCCTTTGGTCTATCGAAACAGATGTTTTTGAAGTGGCATGTTTATCCACAGACAGAAGCGATGGCGATTCTTTGCACGTGAATAGCTGTAAATGAAAAATGGCTTCTAGAACTTACCTATTGGCAGCCTGGCAGGATTTCATCTTCCCCCTGCACAGTCCCCAGCATGGCCTGTGGTGGATTCTGAATGATGCTCTGGGTTTTCTTCTTAATTCTTTGTATTTCTTTTCCCTGAAGAAAGTGGGCCAATAGAGTGGGTTCTTACTAGCATCCTTTCCTCATAAGCTCTGCCCTAGAAGAGTCATAACTTTAGAGAGGCAGTGTTTTCTTTCAGGAATAAAGATTTTCTTAGCCTAATTGTGCGTCTTGCACTTTTTTTTTTTTTGTGCTGTCTCCTTTTAACAGAATGTGTGAGTTGAGTGACATTTATAACAAGTTGAGGGATAAACTGGTTTTGAGGAAATATTTCTCTAGAAGATCAAGAATGACTACAGGGGGCCCCTTTCTCAAGCACTGCATTACATTACTACAAGAACTCCTGCAGGAGGACAGTCAATATTGGAAACTCAAAATGAACTGAAGCTTTAACCTTGGGTCATAATATTTCCTGAAAGACCATCAAAATAGAAACCTTCTCTTGACCTGAACAGCGTTTTCTGTCTAGTGTTGCTAGTGAGCTGGCATGCGTGTGCACACATGCTCACTCCCTCTCTCACCCACAAACATGCATCCTGAAAGGAGATATACTCTGTAGAACAGAAAGCAGAAAAAGACTGACTGTGCAGGTATGTTTCATGGTGTAGCTTCATGAAAACAAAAGGAATGCAAATATTCATCATCCACAGTAACCAAGAGAGTATATAGCAATACCTTTGAGTAGGCATCCAAAGAATGGGCCCATGCTGATGGACCAGAACAGTCACATGGAGAACAGGATAATTCAAAAGCAGTTCGTGTTTAGCTGTTTTAATTATTCTTTTGCAGGTTCCCTTGCCTGCTTATGTTGTGCGTATATTAATATAAAAGGACAGGTGCACATCCTTATACATAACCAGCTGAATGTTGAGAGGAGAAGGCTGGAATAGCGCAGTGGTAGAGGGACACAGGCCCAGAATTGAAAACTTTATAAGACTTGGTATTTGGGAGTATACATTCTTCAGCTTTGTTCCTTTTTATTCAAAACCATATTGGGTATATTTGGTTGCATTTCCAAATAAATTTTAGAATTAGCCTGTCGGTTTCCACCAAATGACCTGCGGAGAATTTATTTGGGATTAGTTTGTATCTATAGATGAATTTAGGCAGAATTCATATTTCTTAAATACTGAGGTTTAAATTTCATGAATGTGGATTATTCTTTAATTTATTTAGGCCATTTATATATTTCTTAAAAATATTTTATAGTTTTGCTCTATAGAGTTCTTTTTTGTCTTTTATAAGGTATACTTTTTATTATGATTTTTTGTAGTAGTACCCTTTTCCAATTGTTTATTGCTATTTATTCAGTGACTTTGCTAAGTTCATCTTTTAATCACAATACTTCCTTTGTAAATTATTTTAGATATCCTGTCTATGTATGATTTCATCTGCATTAATAATTTTATTTTTTCCTTTGCAGGCTGTATACATTTTATTTCTTCTCTTTTCTTTTTTGAGCTGGTGAGAACTTCCCATGCAGGCTTGAAGGGAAGTAGTGGTAATAGATGTCCCCATGGTTAGTTAGCTAGCTCAACAGGAAAAATTACTGTATTTTTGTATTATGTATTATCATGTTTGTTGTAGTATTTTGGTTTTAAAGACCTGGTATTAGATGTAGAAAATCTACTTTTTCGCCTTCTTTGGGAAGATATCTATCGTGAATAGGTGTTTCCTCAAATACTTTTTCTTAATCTGTTTTGAAGATTGTATCAAGTGATTTTTTTCCCTTTCATTCCTTTTAAAATAATGAATAATATTTATTCATTGATTTAAAATATTAAAACAAGCTTGCATTCTTGCAAAGTGTGCTTGGTGTTTGCTTTCCATTTTATTTATCTCCGGATTTAATTTACTAAAATTTTGTTTAGGATTTTTGCATCTATGTTTATGAGAGACTGGTCTGTAATTCTTATAACATTCTCTTTTGGTTTTGGAAGCAAAAGTATGAGCTGGAAAATGTTTCCTTTTTTGTTTTTCTCTGGAAAATTGTGTTATTTCCTCTTTGAATGATTTAGATGAATTCATTGATAAAGTGATTTAGCACTGTAGTTTTCCCGGTAGTAAAATATTAAACAGTGTATTCAGTTTCTTCAATAGATATGGAAGTCTTTTTATGGGATCCTTTTTCTTATGTCTGTTTTGAAAAATTTTCATGGTTTTTAAAGTTTCATCTAAATTTTTAAATGTATCTGCACAAAAGTATTTATATTTTTTCGTACTTTTTAAAATGTCTGTAGGATATGTAGTAATAGTCTCTTTTTTATCCTTGTTATTTGTGCTTTTTTTTTTTTGGACTTGATCAGTCTTGTTTGAGTTATCCATTTCATTAAACTTTTCAATTATTTGAATTATTGAATATTCAATTAAACTTTCTTTAGTTACCTAGCTTTTGGCTTCACTGATTTTTTTTTTTTTTTTAAGATTTTATTTATTTATTTGAGAGAGGGAGAGAGCATACAAGAAGAGAGGAGGCACAGAGAAGAAGGAGAAAGAGACTCCCTGATGAGCAGGGAGCCTGATACGGGCTTGATCCCAGGACCCTGAGATCATGACCTGAGCTGAAGGCAGACATCTAAAGGACTAAGCCACCCTGGTGCCCCGATTTTTGTTGTTGTTGTTGTTATTTTGACTTTGTTGATTTTCTAGGTATAAGTTTGTTTTCTACTTAATGAAGTTTTATTTACTGTGTTTATTTTTTGCTTTCATTTTTTTTTAAAGATTTTATTATTTATTTGAAAGAGAGAGAATGAGAGAGAGAGAGAGCATAAGTAGAGAAATGTCAGCGGGAGAAGCAGACTCCTTGTCAAGCAGGGAGCCCAATGCAGGACCTGATCCCAGAACTCCAGGATCATGACCTGAGCCGAAGGCAGTTGTCCAACCAACTGAGCCACCCAGGCGCCCTATCATTTTTTTAATTAACTTGTTCTTTTTCTGTTTCTTGAGATGGATTAATTTATTCTTTTCCTAATTTCTTCAGATGGATAATGAAATCACTTATTTTCAGATTTTTTTCCTTTTCTAATATATTTAGTTAAGTCTATATATTCCCTCTTAGCACTGCTTTACTTGTATGCTGCAAGTTTTGGTGTATGATTTTTCATTAATATTTAGAATTATTTTCTCATTTAGTCTTTGACCCATGATTATTTAGAAGTATATTCCCAAATTTTCAAACATTGAGAATATTTTCTTCCTTTCTTTCTTTCTAAGATTTTATTTATTTGAGAGAGAGCAAGAGAGAGCATGAGTGGGTTCGGGGGAGGGGAAAGGAAGGGGCAGAGGAAGAAGCAGGTGGGACTTGATCCTAGGATCCTGAGATCATGAACTCAGCTGAAGGTAGACTTAACCAAGTCTACCTGGAGCCACCCAGGCACCCCCAAACATTTAGAATATTTTAAATGACTTCTGTTATTGGTTGCAGCCTGACGTCCACTGTTGTTAAAGAGCACTGTCTGATTTCAGTTGTTTGGAATTTGTTGAGATTTTTGCTATGATCCAGCCTATGGTCAGTTTTGATAACTGTTACTTATACACTTGAAGGGAGTATTGTATTCTGCAACTGGGTGTAGTGTTCAGTATGTGTTTAATTAGGTCAGTTTTCTTAGTGATGCTATTTAAAGTCTATAACCTTATTTTTTTTTTTTTTTACTCGTTAATGACTTATGCAGAGAAGTATGTTAAAATATAGATATGCACTTAGACACCTGGTTTTTTTCTTATGTGAAAGAGTAATTAGAGCCCAATTACCTACTTAAATCTATTTGAATGTCTGCCTAAGCATGTATTATTAGGAACCATAAAAACAAAATTGTCTTTTACTTATGAGATTAGCAAAAGGTAAAAGTTACATATCTAGTCTATTTTTGCCAGTCATCATTTTGATGGTGTTCTTGCTTTTGGTTTGGAGGTAACTAAATCAGGAAGCCACATTCCTAAAGTAAGTCCTTTTTCAGAAACTATGAAAAGCAGTAATCCATACTGCCACCAAACTCTTGCAGCATCCTACCATGGGGCTATCACATGGGAGACGATATTTGTACTGCACTGTTCAGGCTACAAGACAAACCTCATTATAACAAAAATGTATAGAATTTTCCCATTTGTTAAGGACCAGCTCTCCTCTACTCTGCGGCTAGATCGATCTTTTAAAATGCAGATCTTATCATACCATTCCCCCACCCGATTTAAAAATTCTCCAGGGGATCTCCAATATCTCCAGGAGAAAATTAAATTTCTTCAGCTTGGCATGATAAGCCCACCAGGGTCTAGTTTCTTTCTGCCTTCTTCTAATGTCTTATCTCTTCACATATCCTTAAGCTCCAGCTACCCATGGAATTCCCTGCATGGATCACAGTCTTCTGGTTGTTCTCTCAGTCCAGAGTTTGCCTTTTTTTTTTTTTTTTTTTAAATCCCATCTTGCTTGCCTGGCTGATACTTGCGTGGCCTCCAGTGGCTCTGACATCACGTCCTCAAGGGAGGGCCTTGTGTTTTGTATATGCTTTCTTAGCACCCTCACCACCTCTGTCATCATGCTTTGCTATACCTCGAGGTAGGGGCCGATGAGCCTTCATCTTCCTAATTAAGGGAAGGCACTGCATTTTCTCTTTCTGGATAGTTAGAGACTGTCACAGTGCCTGCACCTAGAAAGCACACAGCAAATATTGAATGAGTGTTTCAAGGGCAGCCATCTTAATTAATTATAAAAACAAACAAACAAATGACAACTTATAAAAACAAAAACAAACAAATGACAGAAAAACACTCAGCTGGCATTAAAGCATACGCCTGAAGGTCACTTAAGAGTATCCCATTTGGAGGAATTTTTAATTTTCTTTCTATGGCATTTAGGTAAGTGACAGAGGGATGGGAGTGACATGGAGGAAACAGGTGTGTGAAAAGTACACAAGAGACACCTTTGCCTTACAAATACACGGATGTGATAAGCTGAAGCATTGAGGTTTTTATTCAAAAGAGTTTGTAGGACTCATGATTCACTGAGACATGTACGGGAAGTGTTTTAAAAGATCCAGTTCCCTTTTATGTTCTTTCAAACTAAACAAAGCCTGTCGTTGGCCACCCAGGCATTTTAGGAGTTACTCACCATTCTCAGAGGGAATGACCTTGGGCAGAAAGGACAGATACAAGAAAACACGTTTCCTGGCTTTTTATTCCAATTTATTTTTGCTCCATAGGCTTTTCTGATTATTTCATTGTAGTCGTGTGTAAAGCTCAGCGCATGTGTATGCTTTCAAGGTATAGTATTGTAGGGTTTTCAGGACCTTACTAGGGTGGGGAATAGTGCCTAGTTCATTGTAGGGCAATTTTCTGGGTTACGAAGTTGAGTCATAAAGTTATCCTGGGGTGTCCAGTTGGCTCAGTCTGGTTAAGCATCTAGCTCTTGATCGCAGCTCAGGTCTCCATCTCAGGGTCATGAGATCAAGCCCTGCTCTGGGCTCCACACTGGCTATGCTATGGAATCTACTTAAAAAAAGAAAAACTTGGGGCACCTGGGTGGCTCAGTCATTGGATGTCTGCCTTTGGCTTGGGTCATGATTCCAGTGTCCTGGGATTGAGCCCTGCATTTGCCTCCCTGCTCCGTGGGAAGCCTGCTTCTCCCTCTCCTACTCCTTCTGCTTGTGTCCCTGCTCTCACTCTCTCTCTCTCTTTGTCAAATAAATAAATAAAATCTTAAAAAAAAAAAAAAAAAAGGAAAAAGTTATTTCGTAATAAAATCAACCCCCTTGGTCCTGGAAATTATCTTTGTGCAAAAAAAAAAAGAAGACGTTCTCTTTTCTATTCCAACAGCCTTTTCAAATTCCAAAATACAGTGTTCAGCCTTTCCTTCCTTAGTTCCTCTCTTGTGACGCTTTTATGCATTTCAGATAATTGCATAGTCTCAAGGTAACTCAGCATCTGGGACTTGCCCTGGGCTTGAGGGCACAGAAAACTGAAGAAGCACAGCATTTCATCATATGTCTTGTAGCCAGGAAGCCTGTAGAAAACAGTGTCTGTGGAGAAACGGAGGACTCACGTAAGGCTGCCATGGCTCATCCACAACGAAATTACATGCTATCCTAACAGAAAGGCGTGTTGCCAAAGTTTGAAAGCATAAGCTATTCCTAAAATGGTGTTGCACTTCTATATTGGAACTATTATCTGGCAGCCATGGTGATAGAAATGGATGGAGTGCTGGAAACTATGAACATTCACTTAGAAGAGGAACTTTATTATTGTTATTGTTGTATATTTCATTTTCCCCTCCTTCAGCTTTCTCCCTCCCTCTCTTGCTTTAGGTGCCTGAACCAGAATTATTTATGAATAGTATTAAATAGCTAGTTATATGGCATCAGCTTACCATGGGATCTGTCCTTGGGGACATAGGCTTTTAGGTGAAATGAACCCACATGAAAAAACATCCAGACGGATTTCAGGAGGAGAGCAAAGGAAGGCATTGGAGCCTTCCTGCCTTAGCTAGTGTTCTCCAGGGTTAACAAAAATACTTTGTAACATGGCTATGAGATACTTTATAAGACGGTTATTTTCAGGCAATCCTTCTTAAGATGGATTCAGATCTAGGGAAAACCTAAACTGTGATGGAAAATAGGGGAGGATGCCCCCTTATTCCCAGAAACTTCAGGAATTTTCAAAATTTTTGAATCTAGTTGGTGTCAGTGGAGAAAGGGCCCATTTGAAACTTTTCATTCACGAAGCAGCAATTTCACCAAGAGGTAGGTGGTAGGTGGGGAAGGATGGGGCATCATGTTCCAAGAGTGATAACGAGGAGAGGGTGGACTGAGGGACCAATGGAGGAACACCCACCTGAATGCTCTCTTGGAGCCCAACAATACTTGACAACAGGACATCTGGAAACTTCTAGGGCTTGTGTGACAACTGCATAAAGCATAATGCCAGCAGCTATGTGGGCAGGGACAGGTATGGATTGTACCTGGTGGGTGCCAGTCCAAATAGGAGCTTGGTGTCTAAAAAGTTGGTCACCATTTACTTTTTTTTTTTTAATAGTTCATGTAGTCTTTCTATTGTCATATTTTGTTTCTTTGTAATTTCTTTTCTTGTCTCAGTAGATTTGCTTTTTTTTAGATTTGCTTTTTATTATATTATGATTTCAGCTTTCACCTTTGTTTCACAGATCCACGTTTTCTTGAATTTTATTGAACACAAAGTAGATGTTCCCTAAAATTTACCATTAGTACATTTGTTCCCATTAGTACATTTTATTTTCAAAAGTGAGTCCTGGGTACCTGGGTGGCTCAGTGGGTTAAAGCCTCTGCCTTCAGTTCAGGTCACCATCTCAGGGTCCTGGGATCTAGCCCCATATCGGGCTCTCTGCTCAGCAGGGAGCCTGCTTCCCCCTCTCTCTCTGCCGACTTGTGATCTCTGTCTCTCTGTCAAATAAATAAATAAAATCTTAAAAAAAAAAAAAGTGAGTCCTTTCTCTGCATTTTGAGTGTGGTATTCTCTGCATTCTTGAATGCTGAAATCTTTTTGTTGATATATATATTTTTTTCTGTTTGGTTGTTTTTGAATAAAGAGAGGTGGATGTCAGCTGGGTGTTCTCCATAAACACAGTGGGTGTGTTCTAGGTTTCCTTTATGTCTGCCAGGGTGTTGATAGAACCTTTTACTCATCTCACAAGCCAAGAAACGGGAGTAGGTATGAATTTTTAGTACTTTTTATGTATCCTAAAGATACTTCATTCTATATTATTTCTTCTCTGGATTTGTTAAAGCCATTAGGTTATGGGTTTTGCTTCTGTTTACAACTATCTGTCAGGGCAGACTTTCACACCGGCTACATAAATGTGGGTATGCCCAGTGTTGGTCTGGTATTCTTGGAGACTACATCAGGATGGAGCCCCGCACTCTTGATTTTCTGCGACTTGTGGCACTCAGCCTGGGACTTTCCAGGGGAGGTGGTTTTCAGTGCTCTGGTCTGAACTGTTGAATGGAATTCCAGGTGATGCTTTCACAAGGCACCTCACCCCTGCTTTGGCCTATGGCCCTGGCTGCCAGATCCCAGGATAATAGGAAGCTCTTCCAGGCTTGATTGCCCTAATACTGTGCTTTCCTGGGAGTGGGAATCGTTCATAATCATGGATTCAAAGTGAAACTCTATATGATGTCTTTGGTCATTTCAATTGTTTCTGACTGATTATCATTGGTTTTTAGTTCATGAAAGTGACGTAGGAAGCCCTTCTACTAGGAACTTCTTTTCTCTTAGGAAAAGAAGTGTCAGTCATTTTCATATTTACTTGACTTTGCATAATTAGCACTATATTTCATCTCCCACTTTAAAAACTCTTTTGAAACTACTTGTCTATTTTGTAAAGATGGGCTTTGTTAAATCTAAGTCGCAGATCCATAGTCCACTTAATGGGAGACCTAGGAATCTACTCCCACCCTTGAAAGATCACTGTTCTAGAATATGCCTTCAAGTTTTTTGGTTTTGTTTTTTAGAAAATCATATTAATGATGAAATTTTGAACTTGCCCACACCTGAGAATATATTTTTTGGCCATTCTACTAAATATAGGTATAGACATAGATATCTTAAATTATACCACATTATTCTCAAAAAATGGTATGACTATTAAATGGCTTTCTGGTATTTGGCATGGTAGAAGTCTATGGCCAACTTAAATTTCTGTTACTTTCTAAGTCATATATTTTATTTTCTAAGATTTGCCAGTTCTTTTCTCTATTGTTTGAAATAGAAAATTACAACAGCATATGTTGGATTTTTTTATGTATTTTTTTTTCCTGGTTTTATCTGATCCCTTTTTATCTGCTTATAAAGATTTTTCTTCAGTCTAGGAAAACTTATTCGATTAAAGCTGCTTAAGTTTGTTTATTTCTTATGGAAGACCTATTATAGGTGGACAGGATCACCTGGTTCTTATTTTTATTAATGTTATATTTGCCTAGTCATTTTTTTTTTTTTTTTTGTCATTTTTCCTCTTAGTTTTCTCAATCTCTCAATAGAGATGTGTTCTAGGTAGATTCCTGGTAGAATCTACCTAGTAGATTCTAGAAGATTCCTGGTAGAATCTTCAAGCCCCAAATGAAGGGAGAAAATTTTTAAAATTCTTAAATTTACCCTCATTTTACTTTGCTATTTGAGAGTCCAGACAGCTTGGGGGTGGTTGGGCCCCTGGAGGTGAGAGTCAAAATCAGAGGCAAACCTAGCCAGGAATGTGTTTTGCTAAAGAGCTTCCAAACCTTATTTGGAATAGATCTCAGGGTTCACAGCTACAATCTCCCCATTCTTTGGCAGACTGGCCGTCCACTCTGTGTGAGTGACTGGTAAGCCATTACATGCCAACTCCCTGTCCTGCTGTCCCTGAAACCCAGAACACTTCCTAATGGGAACCACAGGGCTGCTCCTCACCTCTGGGCCCACAGAGGCCTCTGCTGGTTTCCTTTGTCTACTTCCCTGTGAATATATTGGAGAGTCTTAAGTCAGGTAGTGACCACGCTCAATCTAATTTTTTTTTGTATTTTACATTGTTGAAATCCCTGGGAATTTCTTTTGTATGGCTGATTGTACTGTTTAAGGTGGATCCAGAGTTTTTCCTCAGTCTTTACTGCTGATCATTTTCATGGAGATCTGGAGGGGAATAATTTACACCTTGCCACGAAATAAACTATCCTCACTTAGGATGGCAAATCTTGAGAATATTTTGAAGTCAGGAAAGTGCAAACAGGCTTGGGAGATGGAGACTTGATGCTAATCTAAAGTATATTGCTAGAATGTTTCCCATTTGGTTGCCTGGGATCATCAAGGTCACTGAATAACAACAATGACAATGAAGGTAACAATTGCCTTTAGAAAAACAACCAGGAAAGGGGAAATGTTGGTCAAGGAATATAGACTTAGTTTTGAGGTGAATAAATTCTGGGGATCTAATGTGTTTTGGTGATTATAATGAGCAAGTTATTAGTTTCAAATATTGTATACTTGAAAGTTGCTAAGAGTAAATCTTTAATGTTCTCACCATGAAAAGTTATAATTGTCTGAGATGATGGATGTGTTAACTAACCTTATTGTGGTAAGTGTTTTGCAATATATATGTATATCCAGTCACCATGTTGTACACCTTACACAATGTGATATGTTAATTATATTAAATAAAGCTCAAAAAACCTCATGTTTGATGTGAATATATTAATATCAGTTTGATTTAACTTTATATCAACTTAGAAAATTTGGTGGTTGGATCTCCTTCATTTAGCTGACACTCAGGGAAGTTAAATATCTTACCTGGTATAACATAGCTAATATGTTGTGATGTGGGGCTCAAACCCAAGGTTGTCCTCAAAGCTCCTGTTCTTTCCTTTGCTGGCCATCAAACAGCCCAAGGAATTGTCCAACCTCCACATCTCTGATTTTTACAGTGTTCTCAGTTACTGGACTTTGATCATCTATTGTTATTTTTTTGCTCTCATATATACTAACCCCTTCCCTGTGGGGATAATGTTGATATAAATGAAAGGGCCTGTTTTGTCATTTCTCTTACACTTTCTGGAACACTTGACTAGCAGGGCGGAAGATTTTGTCTTCAGTACTTTGCTTTACCGTCCAGCCTCTTTCTCTCTCTTTTTTTTTTTCCTTAAAGCTGAGGTATTTATCTACCCCTAGAGGAATTCCTCCTGCCCAGTAAAGTAATTTATCTTTGGTATTCCTTATGTAGCCTCTGTGAGTATTTTGGTGCTCTGAATCTCTTCACCTGTTTTGGAATATGCATTGACCCTGAGGTTGCTCATGCAGGCTCAAGAAGTTGGTCATGGCTGAACAAACATAGTATGATTTTTAACATAGCAGAATCTCAAGTGGTATTTGGTGACATTGGTGTGGTTCATGCTTTACTATATCCAATTAAAATTTTAAAAAATTGAAATTAGAGAAGCAGCAAATTGCTAATTTAGGGAATTCTTAGAAAGATAAAAGACAGCTAGAAGGACTTGGGGGTGGTCTGTGCCTGGTGGATGAGGACATTGTTGTTCTTGCTTCACAATGGCAAAAACGTATATATTTCTTTTATAATTTGCTCCTTTGAGAAATGCTGGTCAGCTCCATCATTATTAGATTTCTATTTTCCTTCCAGGTAAATTGGAATAAATAAAAATACTCTGTGCCTGTAAAATGGGATGTGTTGCTGGGATTGTAGGATTATTCATGGTCTTCTCTATTCTAATTTAGTTGTGTCTTTTCTCCCCCTAGGTTACGGTCTTTAGTCAAACAATTAGAGAGAGGCGAGGCTTCAGTGGTAGATCTTAAGAAGAATTTGGAATATGCAGCCACGGTACTTGAATCTGTGTACGTTGATGAAACCAGGTAAGCAAAACATGTCAAAAAGTTAGTACACTGAGGGTCGGTTTTCTGTTATGTGGCTTTTCTGAAATGTCCCCCTTGGCCTGTAATGGGGTACCACTCAAATGGTGGGTGATGGAGCTTCGTTTTCCACAAAACGAAATTTGGACCTCTCTCCTAGCCTCTGTGCCTCCTCATGGGAGAGAGAGCTAACTGAACTTTTCTGACATGGCCATTGTGATAATGAAGTGAGATAATGGAAGAGGAGAAAAAGTGATTTTTAAAAACATGGTAAGATTTCTTCTCAGGTGTAGAGTTCCACTGTAATAATTGCACACTGTTAGCCTCAGCCTAAAAATTGTGTTCATGTGTTAATTCACATTGTCTGTCAATGGAGGTTCCTGAAGTGACGTAAAGCATTTTTCCTCTTAAGGACCCAGAATTCCTTCTTTGATCTTGTACATTACCAATTTTCTTAATAGACTCTTCCCACCTGAATTATCGAAAGGTATTAAAGCACTGCCTGTCACCAAATTCATCTGAAAGGAGCAAAAGAGCTTTTCTTTTGAAAAATGTTGACATGCTGAATTTGCAAGGCTTTTCTTCTCTTTCCTAATTCAGGCTCCTCTTTCAGGCTTAATTTCTCTATGCCAGATTCCAATCTGAAAGGATTTCTCACTAATCTGAGGAGTATGCACGTAGTTTAGTTTTTGGTGACTTCCTTGGTTTAATTAATTTAAGGAAATTTGATAGCATCATTTTTTCCAATGTTACATTTTATCCGTCCTCCAATTGATGTGTCTAAAAGAAAAAATAAAAAACAAAAAACCCAACAACCTTTTTTAAAAACTCTTTTACTGATACCTGATTACAGTTTATTTTTAGTAGGGCTTAATATAAGTATAAAATACAATTTTATTATAACTTACCATTATTTATGTTCTCTTCTGGTGGTTTGACCTAGGAACAAATTTGAAAAATCAGCTAAGCATATCTTACAGATGACTTAAATCACTGAGCTCAAATAAAGAACTGCATTATTTTGGAAATTTTGCTTGAATTTAGAATTTACATTTCTATACTGTTCTATCAAAGTAGAATGAATATCAATTGACATCATTTCCATTTATAACCACAGAGGACTGGGTTGATGTGATTTGGGTAATATTTTACAAAGTCTTTCTTTTTCTTTTAAAAATTTTTAATTTTTTAAAAAATTATTTTTATTTTATCTTAAATTTATTTTTATTAAAGATTTATTTTATGTATAACTGATGTATAACTTTGTATAGCTTTAAGTTGTACAATGAGTTAAATTAAGGCATTTATATATTGTAATATAATTACCACCAGAGCATTAGCTAACACCTCTATCATGCCACAGAATCATAATTATTTTTTTGTGGTGGGAACAATTAAGATCTGTCTCTTAGCAACTTTGAAGTTGTGATACAGTATTGTTATCTATAGCAAAGTCTTTAAATGTTCTTTTTTTTTTTTTAAACACAAACTAACACCACATGGTCCATCTAAGCAAAGCTCCCTGTGAATGCATTATTAAATGGAAGATTTAGATCCCATTCAAATTCCACAAGATACTGGGGGCTCCTTAGTGGAGTGGGTCTGGGACCCACAGCCTGAGATGGAGCATACTTGACTTTCTCTGGTTTCTTTGTTTCTTTGTACAGTCTGGTAGAGCAAACCATCCTGAAACACAATGGTGACTTTTACAAGCCTTAGCAAAAAGGGGGTGCATTTTTTGTAGCCATTTTTGTTCGGTTTCTTTGTACCTGTGTATTCAGGTGGAGTGGAAAGGAACAGCTGTTCTGAGAGCTCCAACTGCAGGTGTAATCTCAGTGTCCTGGTTGTGTTTCCTATGTTCAGGAGACTTCTGGATACGGAGGATGAGCTCAGTGACATTCAGTCGGATGCAGTGCCTTCTGAGGTCCGAGACTGGCTGGCCTCCACCTTCACCAGGCAGATGGGGATGATGCTCAGAAGGAGTGAGGAGAAGCCACGGTTTAAGAGCATTGTCCATGCAGTGCAGGCTGGGATATTTGTGGAAAGGTAGGGAGGGCTGCCATTCAGTGATCAAAGCAGCAAAAAGGACACCAGTTTCCAATAACTGGAAGCTTTGCTTTGATGTAATTTTTGTATCTTTATAGACACTGAAAATGCTGGTGGAAACAGGTATTCTTGAAGGAGAGATTGCAAAAACGTATTTGTTTCATCTTTGTAGCATCATTAGGACAATTCTTTGCCTTTGCTCAGAACTTCTTTTGTTGACTAGAAAATATGTGGTGTCAGTTCAGTCTCCCATTTTTAAAAAAGAACATCATCTAATCCATCGTCCTTTGACATACATGGAACAGGGCAGGGATGCCTTGAGGTTGTTGACCTGGGGGGTGACAGTTTATTTAAAGGCTTTGAGTTCCCCATGATGCTTTCCAGTTTTGTTAGCCATTTTGCTCTTTAAATTAAATTGCCCCCTTCCCCAGAAACAGATTCCAGAAATTGATTTAGTTTTCCTACGATCATTATTTCACAAATCAATTTATTGTTCCCGTAATCCTTATTGCACATTTACAGGTCTTAGAAATGCCACATTCAGTTCAAAGGTCACCTGGGACATTTTCCTTCTTGTTTTTGAGAGTTCTAAAGAACAAGGTCTTCCAAATGAGTTGCCCATAGGTGTTCCTTATTCAGATTAAAGTACTCCTTTGCATACTATCTATGCTATACTATAATTCACTTCTGGCAGAAGAAGTGACCCATTTTAATAACTGAATTTCCAATTTGAGGCCTATTGATTAATTTTTGTTTGTTTCCAATGATTCATGTATTTAGAATTGCTTTAATTTCTCTTGAATGTAACTCTGTCTGAGGTCACTTGAATGACTGTGAAAAAGGTTATAAAAAACTGTTTCTTGGTTCACCGGCTGACCCAACTTCTCGTATTTGTCAGTACTTAGTGTAAATCTTCTTCATAAGAAATAATACTGCATTTTCCTCCCCTCTGACTTTGCCAGAATGTATAGAAGAACATCAAACATGGTTGGACTAAGCTACCCACCAGCTGTTATTGAAGCATTAAAGGTAATACCAAAAAAATATCTGACATGGTATCTTATAAGAGGTACAGTTATATTTGTTGTTAGAAAATAAAAGGCTTTCATTTATGGTTCACTTACAGGTTTCCCAGTCATTCCTGACTTATTCTTTCATTGTGTTTTACTTACCTGTTCTTACAGTATCATGATCTTTTTGCCTTTGGCTTGCTAATTTTTCTTCAGACTGTGTGGGTCTCATGCCTTTCTACATCACCATGGATGGGGTGGGGTCTTTGATGGGATCATAGTTGTATCATTATCTGATTATCTACTCTAAGTCCATTTTGTAGATGAAGAAACCGAGACTTAGTGAGATTTTTAAAAAGATACAGTTAACTAGAGCCAGAAGAACTAAGGTCTGATACCGGAGTTCCAATCACATAGTAAGCGTTCAATAACATTTTCCTCCGTGAATGTGTGTCCCCAGAACCTATATATGCTCCTGTTTACCCAAGACTCTCACGGAGCCTGAAAGTTCCATGGGAAGTTACACAGGTATTTGAGTTTCAATGAGCTAAATCTTGCAGAATTACTCCCACTCAGACAAGCTCTTAGAATTGTATAGAATATTCTCTAAGAGCCTCAAAGTGTCTGTATTCCTCTTAGGGCTGTGTCAGTTCAGGTTGGAGGTTGGAGGCTGTCCTGGCTGTGCTAAAGCTGATTTGGCTTCTGGATTTGAGTATGGGGGCTGTGCTAAGGGTCAGGATCACCCGGCCAGTTGACACTGCATGGTGTCTATACATGGAATCATGTCATCCATTTGCTTAGGGAGATCCTAGCATATGGATGCGTTTGTATGTGTTAAGATGGATTTATTTATTTATTTATTTATTTATTTATTTTTAAGATTTTGTTTATTTATTTGACAGAGAGACTGCGCGAGAGGGAACACAAGCAGGGGGAGTGGGAGAGGGAGAAGCAGGCTTCCTGGCGAGCAGGGAGCCTGATACGGGGCTCAATCCCAGGACCCTGGGATCATGACCTGAGCCGAAGGCAGACGCCTAATGACTGATGTACCCAGGCACCCCTTATTTATTTAGTTTAGAGAAAGAGAGAGAAAAAGAGCATAAGCAGGAGGAACAGAGGAAGAGGGAGAAAGAACCTCAAACAGACTTCCTGCTGAGTGTGGAGCCCAACATGTGGCTCAATACCATGACCTTGAGATGATGACTTGAGTTGAACCTGAGAGTAGGGCCTTTAACCAACTGCCCGCCCCAGGCGCCCCCATTCTTACTATTGTTATGGCTACGGTTGTCTATCTCTGCAATCTGAAACATGTATTACATGATACTTAAATTACCTACTTATGGAATCAGGGTTGGGAGAGCTTCATGATCAACTTAATGTCAAGAGAGACTTTTAGGGCCATTTTGATTTTGTATTTCAGTCTCTTTCTCTTGCCTAAAGACATTCACTAGTTAAATTTGTTAGACCCTATATTCAAATTGCCAGTTGTCCATTTTCTGTCTCTTAACTCATCCTAAGAACAGAAAAGATGCTCAAGAAGGACGCAGCAAGAAGACACATGTTTCTTCTCACTCCTCTTCAGTCCCCCCACCAGTGCCCAGTGCACCAGTGTAATTTACAGCCACATTTGCCATGTAATCAGTGAAATCACTGCATGAGATCTGATATTTCATAACACCCACTAGGAAGCTGCATTGGTTTTCATAACTGAACCCAAATCATTCAATGAAAGTCTTTGGGACATTAAAAGAATCCTTTATCTTTAATTTCTTCTCTTGTCATGAACATAAATACAGGTGGTTATACAAGTATTAAGACATTTATAAAAATATTTCCTCTGGATTGGAGCATCTTTTCTGTGCAAAATAACTGAAAAAGATGTGGAGCGACCGGGCGATATGAAGATCACTCTCAGATGCCCGCATGTTGTCTTTCTGAGGAGAAAGGAACCTAGATGATTCAGACCAAGATTAAATGCCGCTTATCTTAAGTACCCTTAAGTTAACTCCCTGAACGGCTACCCTTCTGCAGAAGTATTGCTGATCATGTGCGTAAGTCTAGAGCTGCGTTTTCTCTTGAGCCTGGCCCCTGTTTACTGGGGGATTTTAAGATCTTTTTACAAGGTAGTATTTCCCCCGCCCCTAGTCTCTGGTTTTATCTGCAGTGGATTGAAGATGAGTTGGCGGAATCGCACAGATATTTTCTTTCTTTCGTTTTTTTTTCTTTCTGTTTTTAGGTAGTACCTGTTTAAGAAACGGTTATTTCTACTTCACTGCCAGCAGTTTATATGAATTGGCCATTACTTTCTTCTATTACAGGAAAGTCCCCCCCCCCAACTGAGAGAGTATAATTCAGTAAAATAACTGTCATGCCACAGTCGTATTAACCTTTGTGATTAATGTGAGAACAGGGGATGAAATCACATTTAAGTAGGAGAATATCTACCACCACCACTTTTAATTTTTTCCATCCAATATATGCTAACTTCTGATTTGGGGGGGGTCTTATCTCTAGGCTTTTGAGGTGGGGTTACTGGAATTGTAGAAGTGTGTTGTTGTTTAGAAGGTGTCTGTTTTGTGACTTAAAAAGAGATACCCTTGGTAGAATCTAGGTTTAAAGTGGGAGGAAAAGAGGAGGTTCAGGCTTCCATTACATTAGACTGACAGGAAGTTCCTGAAGTTTTCCTCGGGAATGGGACTTGGGCCATGTCTGGTAAGAGAAGAAGAATGGCTTAAGATGGTTAAAGATGGTTAAACTCGGTCCTTGTTAAAAAGGCAGATTCTAGGTCCCAGGCCAGGATTCTGGAAGTCCCTCAGCTGAGAATCAACATTTTTTCCCTGAGCACTTCAGGTGGTTCTGTAGAACATTAAAATTTGAGAATCACGCGAAGGCTGTGATTAAAAATCACATAAAATGAGTAGCGGGACAGAACAACCAAGTGACTCTTCACACGCGTCCTGTTTCTCTAAGTCCTGAGATCCTGAATTGATTGTGACTTTTTACTGTGATCATTTCTCTGTTTTCAGTGATAGCTCTCCTCTTTTTTATTCATTCTGGAGAAGAAGAGTAAACATTGCAGATGTGACAAAATGTTTTCTCACCCGTTGAGTTGTCAGTGGACTTTTCCTTAGGACTAATGGATGTCATGACAACATCAATTATAGTAGCTAAGGTGAAGCTTTAGGTCTTGGGTTAATCCTAAAGGGCCCCACTGTCTATGGCCTAGGCCCTCTTGGGGTATGTAGGGCATGAGGCTTGGGTCACAGCATGTATTCATTGAGTTTATAATCTCATCTATTGACAATGATATCACTGTTGACAATGATGTCAGTGGTGTTACTACCTAGTTCTGGTACCAAATGGCATTAGACACTTCCTTAAAAGTGGGGGAAGTAACACCTATATGTAGGCTTATGAGGATGAGCAAATGTATATAAACCCTTTTCACTCTGCCTGGCACAGACAGTGTGCTTAGCTTGTAGCTATTTCTTTAGTTGTTATAATGGAGGAGAAATGTTAGAAGGCTGAGGTGAGGTTACCACTAAGAGTCAACTGAAACAAGCCAGTTGAAAGCCTTTTGGAAAAGTTTGGCTTTCCCTATATATACTTCAGTTTTCCTGTGCCCTCCTGTCCATGAGGGAGACCCTTAATAGCCTTGGGATGATCTTCAGTGGTTGGGATGTTTGAGGAAGGACAGGGTTGGGATAGATGGATGATGTTGGAATGCACTGAGGGCTGAGGTGAGAGCCCCTCAGGCCAGCAGTTCCAGAAGAGTCTCTTCTAGGGAACCATCTGACTTTTCCTGGACTCTGTGTGGTCTCACATGTGTCCTTGTGTGGTCTCACGTATGTCCACTTATGACAGCACACTTTCTATAACTACTGAAAGTGAAACTCTTCTTCTTCTTCTTCTTCTTTTTTTTTTTTTTTTTTTTTTTTTTTTTGGTAAGATTTTATTTATTTGTTAGAGAGAGAAGGAGAACAGGGGGAACAGCAGGCAGAGGGAGAAGCAGGCTCCAGGCTGAAGAAGGAGTCCAATGTGGGACTCGATCCCAGGACCCTGAGATCATGACCTGAACCAAAGGCAGGCACTTAACTGACTGAGCCACCCAGGCATCCCTGAAAGTGAAACTCTTGACACAAGAAAACCAAATGACTGTTGCTTTGGCTGCTGCTTAAACACACCTTTGTTTACTGTATCCACCGGTAGCTGGTTGTAAGTCAAAGACATATCAGACAATGTTTACATCTATTTTGAAGTAGCTATTTATAGACAAATAAGGCCTTGAACTTAAAGACTGATGTGTGAGGAGTGCATTCAGCTTAGCTCTCAGTTTTACTTTTTTTAGTAAAGTGACTCAAAGATTTGAGGAGTAGGTTCACAGATCAGTGACGCCAGAAGAGGTCACATTTTCCTGTTTTGTGAAATGAAGCCTTTCTCCATGGTTTTAGCTCAGCAGTTTGAACTGAAGGGACACATGATTTGTGTTCTGCATCGAACATGTTTCCTAAGACTTTTAAGTGGATTAACATAATCAACTGTGGGCTAAGAGGAAGTCAGGAGATAATAGTAAGGGACTGGGGAGATGTTTGCAATAGGGAAGCACTTTAGGTTGTCATGAAGTGAAATAAACGTTTGAAATTCAGCAGTAGTAGTGACAGGCTTAATGGAAAGAGCCTGAGCTTAGGCGTCTGTTGACCATGTTTGTGTCCTGATCCCACTTCATCCCTTGCAGTGCCCTTGTGATAGGTCTTAGGGAAATTAACTTCTCAGTTTTCTCATCTGTAAGATGTGACTAATAACACCTGCCATTTAGATTCGTTTTCAGGATACATTATGTATTTATTACTGATCACAATGCCTCACATATGGTAGGCACTCAATAAATTATAGTTGTTCTTATAAGTAGTAAGACTATTTAATTATGTTATTAGTAAATGCTATGTGGGTCTGCCAAGCTGGGAAAAGTTTGAGGGCAGAAATGGTGTTAGAGTCTTGGGCTGTGAAATCCTGGGTGAAGGTTGTGGGGCGAATCCCCAAGTGGGGAGACAGGTATCTGTACAAGTGGCTGGGGACTTAATGCATTCTTTCTCCCTTCCCTGCCATGCAGGATGTGGACAAGTGGTCCTTTGATGTCTTTTCCCTCAATGAGGCCAGCGGGGATCATGCACTGAAATTCATTTTTTATGAATTACTCACCCGTTATGATCTGATCAGCCGTTTCAAGGTCAGTGCCTACTTTTAAAAAATGCATGCGTTTGTCCATCTCTCTCTCCCTCTCTCTCTCTTTTTTTTTTTTTTAATATTTTATTTGTTTACTTTAGAGAGAGTGAGTGAGAAAGCAGGAGTTTGTGGGGGAAGGGGAGGCAGAACTGGACTCCCCACTGAGTAGGGAGCCCAATACGGGGCGTGATCCAAGGACTCAAGGATCATGACCTGAGCCAAAGGCGAGTGTCCAGATGCCCCACATTTGTCCATCCTTCCGTGACTTTTGGGCTAAGACCAAGGGAATCCTTTTAATATAGACTGAAGACTGCTGTGGGACATGGGAAGCATCCTCCAGACTGCCATTGCCCTGAAGTCTGTGGTGGTGGGAATGTGTCCTTAAGCCCCTGCCGGGTGGGGTTCGCAGCAGGCGAGAGGATGGATCTGCACAGTTTGGTCCCAGTCTTCCTAGAAGTACAGCCCGAAGTGTGGGCTAGCGGGACTCCTCGCAGATCTCATTTCAGCCTGATGTCGTGTACTGTCCATCACTGCTGGCGTGGAGACAGTAACGGAGACAGACTGAGCATCTGCTGTCTCTGCAAACTTTTTTTCCCACCCCTTGGCTCAAGCATAGACAAATGCTCTCACTTATCATCCATGACAGGTCACTGGTATTTCCCAGCCATTCATGCTTCAAATTAATTCTTCAACTTTAAGTAAAGAACATGAATCGTTTCCAGCGTTCAATCCCCTCCGCTTTGTAATACCACCGACTCTAGGAGTCAGGCCAGGTTCTCCAGGGCATCTGTGCATTTGTCTGGTGACATCTCTCCTATCGTGCTCTTCAGACTTCTCTCATCATGGGGGTGAGCCTTTGGGAAATGCAGGGTTTTTTTTTTTTTTTTTAACATAACATTGATTTCTCTAGACAGCATGGTTCTTTATCATTTTCCTAAGGACCGTGTACTTGGGAGCATGTTTCCTACATAGCCATAAATGCTCTATTTATGGTTCTTAATTTCTTTGTGTCAGAAATGGGCCTGAGAATCTGATGGGTGCGCAGGACCCTTCCCACAGAACAAAGCGTGTGCACATATGCACACCTTTACCTGTCATTTTCTTGGCTCATGGATCTCTCACGAACAGCCCCGGGAACCTGGGCTTATTGGATATTCGTTTTTAAAACTGATAATGAATTAATCTCTGACATAGGAGAGGCAATATTTAAATTTTTAAGAATCCACAAATGGTAAATATGGAAGGATCTGCTCAAGGAAGAACATGTTATAGACTCTGCTGAAGCATTACAGTAAAGCATTTTCCTGATTTTTTTTTTTTTCTTCCTAACGTGCTTATTGGTCTCCTGGAACCGATGCCCTCTCTTTTTCCCCCAGGGTTGTATTTGGTAACTAACCCTAAGCCAAGGAATTAACCCAAAAAGGAAATATGATGAATGTTTTCAGGGTCCCCTTCTTTTGTACAGGCATTTTGTAGTTGTTCCTTATTTTCTGCCACATAGAAAATGAAGGTACCTATAGTATACGTATTTGAGACAGAAAAGGAATTAGGCTAATTGGAAATATTATTCCAAAAATTGTAATGCAACAATTATAAATTGCCAAGCAATAGACATAAGAACACAGTCTGTTTCTGTTCTTGTACAGAACAGGCTATCACATGTTTTGTTTTGTTTTTTAACGCGTGTCCAGTGCATACAATCACTCCTTCTAGAGGGCCCAGTTTTCAGGAGGCGGCAGCTCATGTTTGTTTTGCAGACATTTTACAACTTCAGATTTTTATGTATTTTATGTTTTCCCACAAAATACATGAGCTGTGCTACCCGGTATGTATCTGTTTATTTCTCAAGAAATAAAAGGCTCGAACCTTTGCTCGAAAAAGAGATGAACACATACCCTTCCGCCCTAAATATCTTTGAGGTGATTCTGGGGTTCTGGACTGAGAACAACAAAAACAACAACAAAAAACCATTCACAGGTCAGACTGTTCTTAACCTAGGGACTTCCTATGAGATTTTCAAATCATCTCTAATTTCTTCAGTAGTTTTTGCTAATTTTGAAAAGTTCCAGTCTCTTCATGCGCAATGTTATGCTTCCAGAAAGATGCCGCTCGAGTGATTTCGACTTCTGCTTCCTCACTTAAAGCTACAAAACCACTGACTACTTAACCTTACTGCTCTCTTTCAGATCCCCATTTCTGCCCTTGTCTCATTTGTGGAGGCTCTGGAAGTAGGATACACTAAGCATAAAAATCCATACCATAATTTAATGCACGCCGCCGATGTTACACAGACTGTGCATTACCTCCTTTATAAGACAGGAGTGGCGGTAAGTACTGATAGGAACTCAAAGATGACACAAAAGATGTGATGATGATTCTTTTGTTTTTGTTTTTGTTTTTAAAGATTTTATTTATTTATTTGACGGAGATCACAAGTAGACAGAGAGGCAGGCGGTGGGGGGTGGGGAAGCAGGCTCCCCACTGAGCGGAGAGCCTGAAGCAGGGCTCAGTCCCAGGACCCTGAGATCATGACCTGAGCTGAAGGCAGAGGCTTAACCCACTGAGCTACCCAGGCACCCCATGATGATTCTTTTTATTGGAGGCTGTTCCTATTCTGATGTGGTTGGGCCCACAAGAAGTGCACTGGGGCGTGGACTTCCTGCTCCCCAAGAGTTGTCTAACCAATCACCGAAGGTCTTGGAGTTCCTTGTAGCCTCTGATATTTTCTTCATCCTGGACTTAATTAAATAAATATGTGGTAGTGACTTGCGTCTTTATTAGGCTATGACCAAATTAAATATAATTAAATATAGTTCTAGAAATATAGTTCTAGAAATTTCTAGAACTAAATATGTATTTCCAGATATGAAGAGTGGTACTATTAACCTCTTGCTACGGTCAGTCACAGCGCTATCCATGCATACTGAAATCATATCAAGTGTGCCTGGTGACCATATTGCACAAAGTTAGCTTTTGGTTAAAACCATTTGATCTTCTTCATGAGGATTACAGTTTTTTCTTATCCTATTTTTTGTGTGTTCAATATGTTTGACCTTAGGGGCAATCTTTACTTCTCATCATCTGAAATTTTTCTTACTTGTTTTGACCCAACATTTCAGCACTTTAGATGTCTTTGAATCTCTGTTCTGTAATCCATTGTATGAACTGGCTTGTTTAACGTGGTTATCTGTCCCTTTGCCCTCTTTACCTTCATGAAAGCTGTTAATTTTACACGATACAGCTATTAGTGACAAACAGCTTGTTCTCTGTTTTAGGTCTCTATGAGTTTTTCCTTTGAAATCTTCAGAGTCGACATCAAGGTAGACATTGTTTGGTTATGGTTATTAATTAGCCCATAAACTCAACACATTTGTTATTTTTTCCTCTAGGGCATGTTGAAAGGCTTGGTCTAATATCTCACTGAATTAAAAATGGAACACAGTGGGAGGAGTGTGGGCTTTGGAGCTAGATATAGTGGGATATAAATCCTTGAGTAGTTACTTATTAGATTTAGTGACCTATGATAAATTGCTTAAATCTCTGAGGCAGGATTTCCTCATTTTTAAAATGGTGAAAAATATTCTATCTTGTAGGAAAACTGTGACGGTTAGGAATAAACTATCAGAAATAGGAAGTGCTCTGTCTGTCTCATGAAGGAAGCTCAACAGTTAGAAATTGTTTTTAGTGAAACTTTGCTGAATTTTCCCAAAACCTCTCAACAATTTTCAGTTCTTCCTTATTATAAAGCTGGTGTCTTGAAAATATTATTTTAAATTTTTAAGAAATATTTTATTTGTTTATTTGACAGAGAGAGACACAGTGAGAGAGGGAACACAAGGAGAGGGAGTGGGAGAGGGAGAAGCAGGCTTCCTGTGGAGCAGGGAACCCAATGTAGGGATCCATCCCAGGATCTTGGGATCATGACCTGAGCCGAAGGCAGACACTTAACAACTGAGCCACCCAGGCATCCTGAAATATTATTTTAAAAAGCTATAATTTTTTTAAAAAGCTATAATTTTTTAAATTATAGAAACACTATCAAGGGGACCTGTTTAATGTGATAAAAATTTCTGTCACAAGCATAGAGCAGACTTAGTTAATGGTGGTTCCTAGAAAACATGGAGCAAAACAGGGATGGCTACACTAATGTTGTTATTGAGCATTTTTCTGGAGGTCTCAGAAAATGCAATCTAGTATCTAAAAAAGTTGAAGTATCCTGTGAAAATAGTTTGACCATCTCTTAAAAAAAAAAATAAGAAAATCAACTACAAATTATTAGATCAAATAAAAGGCCTCAATCAGATGTCGATAAAATAACTGTCCTAGGGGACCTGGGGGGCTCAGTTGGTTGAGCGTCTGCCTTCAGCTCAGGTCATGACCTCAGGGTCCTGGGATCAACCCTCCCTTCAGGCTCCTTGCTCAGCAGGGAGTCTTGCTTCTCCCTCTGCTCCTCCCCCCACTAATTCTCTCTCTCACATAAATAAATAAAATCTTAAAAAAAAAAAAAGCTGTCTTAGACATTGGAAATTAACAAGTATAATAAAGGAACATACCTTCCAGAGAGTTTTTTTTTTTAAACTGATAAATTACTAATGAAGAACTTAAAAACTGATAAAAAGGAAACTATAAAACTAAATTAAAGAGCAGTAAAACAATGTTAAAATAAGAAAGGAAATACATTATGTTTTTAATGCAAAGCTTCAGTATTATATAGATGTCAATTTTCTTCAAACTAATCTGTAAATTCAAAGCAATACCAATAAAGACTAATGAAACATGATAAGCTGAGCCTGAAATTTATGTAAAATAGACATTTCACAACTTTAGAAAAAAACGGTCTTGAAAAAGACAATGTATGCTGTGATGATGTAGTTCTTATTCTATTAGGTGTTAAAATATCTACTGAAGCTATAGTAATAAAGATAGGGTGGTATGTGTGCAAAAATCACTAAATATATGAATGAACTAGACAAAAATATTTATTGAGCACAGTTTGATTTAGACATGTTGAGTTTCAGGTCCTCATTAGACATCATTGTGGAACTCTCAAGCAGGAAGAGAACCAATGGAATCTAGAGCTCTGGGAAGAGGTCAGGGATGGACATGTAGATTAGGCAATGTTAGCCCTATCAATATTATAGAAAGATGGAATTAATTGAGATCATCTAAAGAGCGAGTGTGAATAGGATGTAGTAGGGGCTCTGAAGTGAGTCCTGGGGCAACCTAAAGTTTAAAATGAAGGTAAGAAATTAGAGCCAACAATAGTAACTAAAACGGAGTGGTCAGTGATGTTAGATAAAAGCCAACAGAGTGTGGGGTCATGGAAGCCAAGGCGAGTAAGTGCTTCAAAAGAGAATAGTGAATTGTGTGGGACATGACAAAATGTCAAGTAGGATGAGGATAGATAAGTGATCACTGCCTTTGGCCACATGGAAGTCATTAGTGCCCTTGACAGGAGTGGTCTCAGGGCTTTGGTGAGGGTGGACCACTGACCAGAGTATAATGAAGAAATAATTCAAGTGAGAAGGTAAGGACAAGTCTATAGACAACAACATTACAGGGAAAAATGACTCAGTTCAAAAAATGTTTTGGGAACTATGGTTCATTGGGAAAGAAAAGAATGTTTTTGTTCTACTTTAAACCAATCACCAAATATTGGGAAAATGAATTAAAGATTTGAATACAAAAAAATTTGATCATATTAGAAGAAGATATGAGAGTATGTTTATTTCCTTGAAACAGGAAAATCTTTGTTATATAAGCCTCAAAACACAAGTTACATAAAAATATTGATCAAACTGAATGTATTAAAATTAAAACCTATAGGATAGAATCACCATAATGATGTAAGTACTTGAGGAAAATATAGGATTAAGATCCAGATTATATAAAGGAATCAACAAGAAAATGACAGAAATTCAGTAGAAAAATAGGAGGAAACCCATTCACAGAGTTAAGATTGCCCTGTTATAAAGTCTGTCATAGGCAGAATTTTGTCTTTCCCCTCCCCTGCCCCCAGTTTATATTGTTGGAAGTCCTAATCTCCAGTGCCTCAGAATGTGACTGCATTTGGATGGACGGTCTTTAAAGAGGTATTTTAGGTCACATGGGTGGTCCTGATCCAGTATGACTGCTGTCCTTATACAAGGAGGAGATTAAGATTACAGACATGCTCACGCACAGAGGAAAGACCATGTGAGGACACAGCACAAAGATGACCATCTGCAACCTGGACAAGGGCTCTCACCCAAACTGACCCTGCCAATACTTTGATTGTGGACTTCTAGCTTCCAGACTATGAGAAAATAAACTTCTGTGGTTTAAGCTGCCTAGTGGGTGGCATTTTGTTATGGCAGCCAAACGGAGGAGCAGAGTTAGGATTTGATCCCAGGACTGACTTCTCTCTCTCTCTCTCTCTTTTTTTAAAAGATTTTATTTATAACACCATGCATTTAAATATTTAGCCATACTTCTACAATGCCTGTGGTCAAAAAAAAAAAAAAAAAAAAAGGCGCGCCTGATATTCTTACACCTCAGTATCCTCATGTGATACTTGCAGGTATCCTGTTGAGGATGAGCATAGATGGGCAAATTGCACTCATCTATTCAACATATATTTAGTTAGTACCTGCTGTGTACAACGTACTATGGAGATAAAAAGTGAATCATACACAGCTTTTCTAGCCCTCAGGAAAAACTCCCAAGTATTTATGCTAATGCAAGTTATCATTAACATGAATGTTACAGCAGCCAACGATCGTGACGTTCAGCGTGCTGTTCTTAAACGAGCGCATTTGCCATTGAATTTTCATTATCAATTCAGGCCATATTCAGAATCATTCTTAAATATAGAAACTACTTCCCACCCACTCTCTCTTAGAAATGCAGCTCAAAACAAACTGCTTTCCTTGCAAGCTTCCAGAAACAGTGGGGAGCATCCTGATGAATGGAGAACGTATTGTGACTCTAACCTTTCATTACAAACCAGGAGGGGGAAATGCTTTAAATCATTTCAGTTTTATAAACTGTAAGACACATAGGGAATCAAAACATCCCATTGATAAAGTGATGTCTGGGCTGCAACATCAACAGTATTACTCATTGTAATCTGTTTATATTACTCATTATTGCTTTACTTAGACGCCAAGAAGATGTTTGAATCCTTTCAGAATTATTTCACCCACTTTTAAGGGAAAAATCCTTGAACAGAATTAGACTGAAAAGTTGTTGATTGAATAAATATGAATCAGACTTTGAGCTCTAGTCAAATTTTGATTTAGGTCAAAGGATTCCAAACTCCAAAGCCATCCCTTGGCCCCTTTCATTGCTTTTGTTAGGCAAGTGCCATTAATTTTCCTTTTGCTTGTTTATTATTATTTTTTTTTTAGAGGGGAGAGGCTGTGTATCTTGTTCTTTTGATCATATCTGTCATCATCGTATTTACACGGGAAACACTAAATGGCTAAGGAGTGCTTAATAATTTTATAAATGTTTGTGGTCAGTAGAATTTTGGCCCCCATGACCTTTGCCCTCTGTTGTAACACTAAAACACAAATACAGTGAAGATTACTAATCCAAGGACCGGTAAAATCTAGGGAGATGATTCCCCAGGTGGGCCCAGTGTAATCTTGTGGGTCCTTGAAAGTCCAGAGGCAGGACACAGGAGCTGCGAGGACTCAGCCAGCTGTTGCCAGCTTGAAGATGGAGGGAGCCAAGTGGATGGAAAGTCTGAGAAGGAAATGAAATTTGCCAATGCCCTGAATGTACCTGGAAACAGATTTTTCCACAGCGCTTCCAGAAAAGAACACAGGCCTGCCAACACCTTGATTTCAGCCATGTGAGGTCCTCACTGGAAAAATCCAGCCACACTCTGCTGCCTCCTGACCTCCAGAACTTTGTGCCAATAAATGGGAGATGTTCTTTGAGCCTTAAGTTTGTGGCAATTTAAGGTAACAATAGGAAACTAATACAGGGATGGAAACATTACTAAAGAATCTGTCATTCACATACAAAACCCGCAACTTGTGAATAATGTCCCCTCAAGCAGTTTTGCCGATGTTGCTTTCCTTCACTATCCACTACCACCCCTTGCCCCCATGCCCATGCACACAGGGCTTACTTCCTGAAGTCCATCACTACCAGTTGTCCCTGTCATTGAATTCGTTGTGACACTCATTTTATGTGGATAGAAAATACTGATTGAACCTGTGGCTTGTACCTTGTCACGCTTTGATAAGTCTGGAATAAAATTCATGCCATATTTAATTTCTTACTTCTTATGGGTTGTCACAAAATCTTCTGGGTTCACAGTAATTAACTGGGAAAAGACAAGAAAATCTGGACCATATTAAAATATGAAGCCTTGCAGGGTGCCTGGGTGGTTCAGTCAGTTAAGTGTCTGCCTTCAGCTGAGGTCATGATCTCTGGGTCCTGAGCTTCCTGCCCAGTGGGGAACCTGCTTCTCCCTCTCCCTTTGTCCCTGTCCTCCCCCAGTCCCCGCGCATGCTCTCTCTCTCTCTCAAATAAGTGAAGCCTAGTTTCCCTCAAAACAACTTCTCCATCTCTGTCTCTTTTAATGATGCTATTTAATGCCACCCATCATTTTTTTTTTTGTTTTGTGTTTTGTATTTTTGTCACTCAGGCTAGGAATGTTAGGGTCATTTTTAATTCATTCTTCTCCTTGACTGCAACTTCTTCCTCCCTCCCGTATTCAGTTAATTGCTAAGCCATATGAATTCTAGCTTCATACTGTCTATACATCCTCTAAGGACTTTCCCATGCAAAAGTACTGCTCTGGTTTCTCTCCATCAGTGGCATGCTGACCATGCTGCCCTCTTGCATCATTGCCTGCTGGATCTGATTTGTGTTCCTCACTCTGGCTTTTAATGCCTGAAACCACAGGGCTCTAATCAGCTCTAACTGCCATTCCACTAGAGGGACTCATTTCCTTACCCATGATGAATCCCCTTTTGACACTGGGACTAGCTCATGTGTTCATTCTTCTGGAAATGTCCACTGCCATTTGTTGTTCGGTCCATTCTTCAGGGCCCATCTGTGAAGATCTTCTTTATCTTTTCTTTTCTTTTTCTTCTTTACTTCTCTTTTTCTCTCTTTCCTCCCTCCCTTCTCCTCCCCATTTTCTTTCCATCCTTCCTTGCCAGGTACCATCTGTCCTTTCTTCTTATCCTCAAACAGCAGAACCAATTTCAGAGCATCCACAGGGTTTGTTGAAAAGCAAGGGTTTTAAAATGACTTTTATAGACTACGGTTTTATTTTTTGTTGTTGCTTATTTAAAGCATTTGTTGATTTTGGTTTATTGGAAGTGGGCTACACCTAAGATAGGATCTTATTAGTATATTTGGGGAAAGGGGAGAAGTTACACTGATATTTATAATGTGAGAACCGTAATTATGTAGTTATTTAGACACCTGCTGTCTGGGTTGATGCTCTGTGATTCAGATTTGTTTAGATGGTATATTGGCTCTCAGTCATAATCTTTTTATTGATTGATTTATTGATTTCACAATAGAAAAAAAAATCTGCCCTTTTATTTATTTGTTTATTTATCCATGAGTTTAAATCCTTGAAGGGTATAGCATAGCACAGGTTCTATGTCCAAAGGCCTTACAGGAAGTTTGCTTTGGAATTTGGCATGAGTCATGTCACTGTTTTCATGAGTATGAGTTACCTTTCCTCGGATGACTTGGGTTTTGTTGGGTTCGCCACCAGGAGTCACCTTTTCCTTTGTACACATGAGCACTCTCTTGCCTAGACAGAATTCGGTTTCATCTTGGGTATAAGCACTTCCAGAGACCTACTTAGAGCCAACAGAAACAGCCTCAGGCTACAGTGTTCCAGACATATTTGTCATTTTAGAAGTTCTGTTCCAAGCAGGGCTCGACAGGTTCCAAGATAACCTCATAATCTTATTTTAAAATGTTAAGTTAACTTTGCATAAGTTTGGAGAAAGAGCTATGCTGGTGGTGAGGGGGTAGGTAAAGGGAGTTGAGGCTGATGGGTGGAGACAGGGTACTGGGGAAGGATTGAAAGAAATGGCCAAAATGGGAAAAAAAAAAAAATATATATATATATATATATATATATATATGTTATATGTGTGTGTGTGTGTGTGTGTGTGTGTAAAAATACCAAGAACATGTGTAATATAAGCTGCCAGACAATGCTGCCTCTGGTGGTCCAGGGAACACAATTTGAGAACCTTGGACTATAGTCAGTTTCGGTGGCATGGTTGGGGGGGGTGTCTCTTCAAACATCAGGGTACATAAAGCAGAAGGCTGGGTTTGTCTTTCCTTCTGTCTACGTACAACCACTTTGTAGTAGATATACATTAGGTTTTCTGTTACTCTTAATTCTTGGTATTGTGTTGAAAATTTTAATGTATTTTTTTTCCATGTCTACCAGGTATCTTGGAATTTAGGAAAGAATACATGAGGGTTTTTAAAGTCTTCATGTTCCTTGTTTTTTGCTTCCTTGGGAAAAACAAAACAAAACAAAACAAACAACTACTAGTTAGCTTTCTCAACTTTGCTGGGCATGCTACTTCCAGATACCATATTCCTCAGTCTCCACATAGGGGAAAAAAAGAAATTCCGTCTGTCAGAAAACGTGTGTTTGGCGGTAGCTTGCCAGCTGCAGGGTGGAAAGGCAGTGACGCGGGTGTGTTGTCAGCAAGCTGAAGACGGTGTCGGAGAAAGAGATTATCTGATTGCCCTGCAAATTCCCTTTCAGAACTGGCTGACAGAGCTGGAGATCTTTGCTATCATCTTCTCAGCTGCCATTCACGACTATGAGCACACCGGAACCACCAACAATTTCCACATTCAGACACGGTGAGGATGTTGGATGTTTGGAGAGGAGGCAGGAGGGGGCAGGGATAGAGTTTGAGAAGTCGGAAAGGTATCAGTCACCCTTGTTTTGCATGGTTACTCTGTTTTGCTTTTCTGAAAAAGAGAACTTTTCCACAAGAGATCAACCTGGTCAGCTTCGGTCAAGATTTAGAGTTTGAGAAGGCATGTGCTCCCAGTGCTCCTATGTTATCCCCATGAAATACGGATATCCTCTTCTTCTCTACTGGAATGCTAGCTCTTTGTTTCCCTATGTATGCATTGTGCACACTCTACATGTCTCTACTACATGAAAGAACAGTTGGCACAAAGGTGCGGAGGCCAGGTAGACCGAATTAGTAAGGATGGGTTGGGATCGGGATGTTTCTGTCCATACGTACAATACCTGAGCCTTCTTGCCCTGTGACCTCTGGGATTCTGGGGACACTCTTCCTTCCTGATCTCATCCCTGCTGTCTTTAGTACTTGCATTGCTCCCTGGCAGAGGGCTTGGGGAGCTCGGTTGTCTAATGCAGACCACCTTCACCATAGATCTGTGTATTCACTATAAGAACTGCAGAGGTAAACCCACGTCTCTGTGGGGGGAATTAAGTACGGGTTCAAGTGCTCAACTCTGAACCTCTTGACTATAACAGACATCGCTAATCAATTTTTTTTCTTGACCAAGCTTCGTATTTATCTTTAGTATTCCTCTCAGCACAGGATTCCAGACAAGCAGTACCATTCACTTGTCTTTTCCGTTTAGGATGAATCCTTATCTGTCCTGTCCTAGCCTAAGAAGTTGCCTTCCCTTAAGACGGTTCTAGGAAGCTGGAGAGACTCTGATAGTAGGGTTAATTGGGCCTTGACATAGTAATCAAAAGAAGCTAGAATTTGGGGGAAGGTGGCATGGCTAAGAGGAAGAATGGAGCAGGGAGAGATGAGAATTTGAATAAATACTTGAGGTTTCACTTGAAAAAAGCAGGTGCCCACACCAGATAGGTTTGTGTTCATTAAATCAATCTACATGTATTTAATGAACCCAACACTTCATTATGGGGAACACAAAAGAAGACAGTATTGTCTGATCTCTGTTCAGAAGGGGAATTTCAATAGAATGGCAGCAGACAAAAGGATGTAAGCCGCTAGTTTCATTGTCTGCCTCCCGCTTCCTCACACAGAAGAGCCCAGCTGCTGGGAAGCAGCCTTTTGTGGTTCTGTGGCAAGGGCTTGAAATACAGGGAATGCCACGGAGCAGCTCTGTTTCGTGGATGTCTACAAGTGGAATCTTTGCTCTGAGGACAGAGGCTGTGGTGAACAGCATCTGCTGAAGGAAGAGAGGTGTGTGGAGCAACTGTGTCTTTGCTGGAGCCCAATACCAAAACCCATCTCCACTCAGAGGAAATGGCTTAATTACAGCAGCTGGAAAAGAGCTTAATGTCACAAAATGCACATCACTTGGAGCCTGTCTTCACAGATACATGATCAGATCTCTCACCACAGGGATTGCACATTTTGTGTTATCTCCATAGGAGTGAGGAAATTCCAGTGGATTCAGTTACGCTTGCTTTGGAATAAAATTTAAGCATTGGCCTTCTTTAACAGAACTTTATTCAAAGCGTCTCAGCCCGTGTGAGCCCCATACAGAGAACTAAATCTGTAAGCAGGTCTTTGTCCTTTGATAGTATGTTAAGCCTAACACTTTAAAGCTATGCCAGATATATCCCAAAGGTTGGCCAATGACAGGCACAAGTTATTGGGGGGAGCAATGGCTGAACGGTCAGAAGGCCTTGCCTTCATCTCAACCCTACCATGTAGGCACTGTGGGGCTCTCTGAAGTCATTTTACATCACTGAGACTCAGCTTCCTTGATGAGAAACAAATAAGCTATAATCATCTAAGTTTTAACTGAATTGAAGATATTGAAAGAGTGTACAGCTCTGTGTTTGGTGCAGTGGTCTGTGAAGAAGTGACTAGCAACTGTCCTATAATCCTATATTCTTTACTCTCAATCTTACACATATGTCTTCCATATGGCAAAATGTTAAGATCAAGGTACTACTACCAGAGGAACTTGGCAAACTGTACCTACCAGGTGGCACGTGTTCAGAAAATTATAATGATAATAAATAAATTCTTTCATTGAATAAAATTTTTAAAAACTGAAGGCATTCCAGAAAATAGAAGGAAGTTTGAGTTGACCAACGTTTTATGAAATCCCCTATGTTAGTGGTAGAAATCATTGAAGTCTGGTTATGGAACAGCTTTCAGAGAGTTCTCAGTGTGATATCACATATTTCATGTTAACATATTGACATTAAAATATCTTGCATATATCTCTTGATAATTTGTACTGCTGGTTTTAGCTTATTGGTTGGCATAAGTGACATGGGGGCAAAGATAATTGTTAAACATAGGAAAAAAGATGGTGTGTTCTAGCTTGAGAGAGTCACCTGAAAAATCTCAACCATTTAACATCCTGAATTATTTTGGCTTGGCTTTCTGTTCAGGTCTGACCCTGCTATTCTGTACAACGATAGGTCTGTATTAGAAAATCACCATTTAAGTGCGGCTTACCGCCTTCTGCAAGAAGATGAGGAAATGAATATTTTGATCAACCTCTCAAAGGATGACTGGAGGTAAGGATGAGACAGGAGAGAGATTTGGAGGCCAGGAAAGGAACCATGAGGAGAGATGAAGTATGTTGCTTTTGGAGAAATAGTACCACTTGAACTGTTTATGTCACCCTTTCTCTCTCCTCCTTTCTCCTTATCCCGTCTCCCTCATTCCCTCCTCTTCACCCCTCCTCTCCCTTTTCTCTCTCTCCCCTTTCTCTTTCCTCCCTGCCTTCTCTCTCTCTCTTTCTTTTTTTCTTAACACAATTATTTAAATATATCATAGGCACTTTGGAAATACTTGCTTCTTGTTATGTTAGGAAACTTGTATTGCTTTTGTCTTAGCTTTTTAAATCTGGGTTTTTTTCTTTTAACCTTTGTTTTTCGCCTTCTATTAGATTTGAACTTCTCTTAAAAATCTTTCCAGACTTGCTAAGGAAATTATTTTGACACTCAGTACAAATCATGAGTACCTAATTCTGTTGCCTAAATGACATTGTGTGTCTTTGAATGAATTTAGGCACACCTGAGCTTGAATACGGACACAATCACTAGTTGTATGACATTTAGGAAGTTATTTAAACCCTTCACACTGTTGTAAAATTTAATTTCTAGAAAACAGATAACAAAATATACCTCATGGTTTGGTTAATGTTATAATAAACTATATAATCCATTGAAAATGCTTAGCACACATTGTGATGTATATAGCAGGCCTTCAAGTTTTTTGTAGCTACAAATACAGGTCAAGGTATTTCAAAGATTAGAGGCAAAACCATTCAAAGCCATTCAAAGTTCTGAATCTACTGCAGTGCAAATAGTACTTACATTTTAATTAAGTGATCAACTATTCATTGACTATCTTTGTGCCAGCCAATATGTAAAGATCCGGAGAAATAAGCTATACTGTGTGATATGTATGTCCCACATGTCATATTCCTAATAAATGATTTCCTTAATTCTTAACCTTCACTTACTCCTCATTAAAAAAAAAAGTCCACCTAAAAGGCTCAAGTTGATTAGAATTGTCACCACTAATTAACTGCTTTTGCTTAAAAGTGGCAAAAAACGAATTTTTACTTTCCATTTTTTTACTTCCATGTTTCTCTCTCCATGTGTCTCTGAAAGGGAGTTTCGGACCTTGGTAATTGAGATGGTGATGGCCACGGACATGTCCTGTCATTTCCAACAGATCAAAGCAATGAAGACTGCTTTGCAACAGCCAGAAGCGTGAGTGGACCTGTGACATCATGAGTTTTCATAGGTGTTTGAACTGGTACTTGTCCATGTTGTCGTACCCTTCTTCAGAGAGCTTCCCTGAATGGTCTCATGAAGTGGGCTGGTGGAGGAGAGAACCTGACAGTTGTACTTGTCACACGTAGATTTTCATCAGGGTTGAAATAAATCGTAGGGCCAGTAACAATTTGTCCCCAGTTAAGAATTTAAAAGAATTCTTTGTGGGAAACTAAGCCATCAAAGATTCACTTGGTACAGGGGCAACAAAAGTCTGTGAGTGACTCGTAGATCCTTGATGTTTTTTTGAACGATGCAGTCATTCCAAAATTGTTTTGAGTCGGTTTATGAGGTGTCCAGCTCAGTAAGCATGGAGACCAAGCTGATGAATGTCCCAGCTGTAGGATGAAATGATGCTTTCCCCCCAGTTCAGCCGATGTGGGGTTTGAGATGGGAGAATGGAAGAGATTAAGAAATTAATGATTTTTAAAAACTCTTATTGAGGTTCTGAAAATTTGGTTATCACGTGTCTGGGTCGTTTGCATTTTTAGAATTGAAAAGCCGAAAGCATTATCTCTGATGTTGCACACGGCAGACATTAGCCATCCCGCAAAAGCATGGGAGCTCCATCATCGCTGGACAATGTCACTCCTGGAGGAATTCTTCAGACAGGTATCTTGTTGTACTACTCCTCAAGGCCATCAGCCCTATCGAGATAGTTTCTGAGTATTCTATTTCAGCAATGCTATAATAAGACAACTGGCATTACAATCATTTTCTTTGGGGAGGAAGGGTTGATAGCTTTTTTTTTTTTTTAATTTCCTGGCCTCTTGCTCATGTGATGTTTGACTCTTACCTAAATTTTGGTTCTCAGAACATTATGGTGTTTCTGTCCTATGCATTTCTGTTTGGAAAAAAAATTTCTCTTTGTCAGTTTCTTGTCAAAATGTCGCCTGGGTACTTTTCCTTTTACTCATCGTGCTAATGGGCTGACAAAATAACGGTTGCTTTTGCATCATTGTGTGAGATTAAGAGGTTAATCTTTAACTTATAGTGATCTATTATAATAGATTATGTTGTTTCTTTGGAGCAGATAAGCCATGTTGTCAAATTCCATGTTGTCAAAAAAGTGAGGTGTGGCAATTTTTTTTTTTAAGATTTTTATTTATTTATTTGACAGAGAGAGAGAGAGATCACAAGTAGGTAGTGAGAGAGGGGAGCAGGCTCCCCACCGAGCAGAGAGCCGGATGTAGGACTCGATCCCAGGACCCCGAGATCATGACCTGAGCTGAAGGCAGAGGCTTAACCCACTGAGCCACCCAGGCGTTCCGAGGTGTGGCAATTTGTGGTCAGGAAACCACTAGAAGCTACTGTGAATTATGTTTAAACATACTACCTCCTAAAACTCAGGGTTGTGTTTTATAAAAGGGTAGCCAGAGTTTTTTGTGAGTAGGCAATGCTTTTAAAAAAATTTTTTTAAAAGGTACATAGAAGTAGAGAAATCAGGAAGTTAATACGTAGTATCAAAACTGGTATCTTCTCAAGAAAAGCTGCCTTTAAAACATGTGCTTCAAGACATGAGGTCCTGAGATTGAAGGCAAGATGACTTGCAGACTGGGGGGTCTCCATGATAGAAATTCACATCAGTGCAGTTAATTTAGTTACTTCTGACACTTCTTGAAGAGTGGTGCACGTCATGGACTAGGAGACCTCTGAGACCAAACAAAACACTGCTCATGACACTGGTCTCAACCTTGTCCCCTAACCTGACAAACGATGGGCTCTTTCAGTGGTTACTCAATTTCTGGAAGCAAATTTCTCCTGTGATTACTCTTATTCTATGATTCTGGTTTGAATGGAAAAATTATAAAAGGCATCTGTACGTGTGTGTTTTTTCTTCTGAAACTGTACACAGTATCTAGTGATGAGGTGGGACCAGAATCAACAGCGTATTCAACAAAGTCCAGAAGACCCTTATTGGAGTTTTAGTTCCAACTGCTTCATGGGGCTAATGGAATCCCTCTGCTAGTTCCCAATGGTCTTATCTGTGACTTGTGTTTTAGGAGGTGGTGGCAGCAAGAAGGAGTTAGGGGAAGATTGGGCCAGATATTTCCTTTGGATCCTTCTGGCATTAAATGTTCTATACTCCCTCCTGTGCATCTCAACACCTGCACACACATGCTCCCCTAAGCTGTTATGTGAATATACCATCAGGTACCCTATCCTGCATATGGCTGTTTCCCCGTGCAAGGTCATTGCTTGGTCTCAGACTTGTTTTCAAGAAGAACCCAGTGGTGCACAAGGACAGGAGGGCCTTGTATATACAAGAATGACTCTGCCATTTTTCTGGAAGCTATTTTTCTAATATTAATGAGAGGATTTTCTGTAAATAAGACCATTATCATATGCTTTCTTTAATATTGCTTGTGTAATAACAACCCCTATGTCTGGAGTATTTAATCTACAGCCAAAGGGAGATGATAGCCAACTCATAAAAGTTTGAGATATTGAAGTGATTCCTTCTTTTAATTGTGAGTGGATATGAGAAATTTCTTCAATATGTGCACATTTTTTTCCCATAAAGGGAAACCTTGTTTGCATACACATATGCTGGAATTGAATGAAAAGGTGCTAGAGGCAATGTGAAAATAACCTTATTGAATTTCTTGCCTATTGGGAATAGAATGTTAGCTCATTGGACTGGAACTATTTTTCAGTAATTATGATTCAGTAAATTATTTTTATTGACTTAATATTTTAACCCAGATGCCATAAGCCATTGTAAGTAACCCATGTAGGAGAAATGTTGCCTCAGCTCTTAACTATAGATTTTAAATCAGACAGTTCAAATGGGAAATCTCAATGGGACTGTAGAGTCTTTGAAAGTATTATATTTGAAAGTTGGGTTGTAATTCAAAATAAGGGCATAGCCTCAGTGCTGATAGACCAGACCTCCCATACTTTGCTAAAAGAGTAAGTTACATCTTCAGTATTATAACCATATTTTACAAAATCCAAGCTGTGGCCTTGGGGTGCTTCTCAGTGAAATATTGACTTTAAAGAAGTATAAGTTTGCCTCTTTGGTAAATACATGCTATAAAAGTCTTGAGGTTCATTTCTCTTATATTGCTGTTCATGTTTGTACTTTGCAAACGTCCCCTACAGTTCTTTTAATATCCTCTGTGTCTGTAGTTATTTTCCCATTTCCAATTCTCATTTCATGTATTAGTGTTTCTCCCCTTGCTTCTCTATGAAATTAGCTAATCATTTGATTATTTTGTTTCTATTTTATAATACCTTAATTGAAGTTTTCATTTTTACTAATTCATTTCTTCTGCTTGAGCTTATTTTGTTCTTTTGCCAGCTCCCTGAGTTGGATGCTCTATTCACTTATCTCATTCTGCCTGTTTAGTATTAGAAAATATAAGGGTGGGAGTTTGTCTTTTTCTTATGAATCGCATAGATTCTGATATGCAGTATTTTCACAATCATTCCTTTCTAAACATTCTATAATTTTGGTGTAGATTTTTCTTTTACCCAAGAGTTGGTTCAGATAGAGGTGTTTATTTATATAATTTTCCAATGGTGGGCTCTTCTGCTTTCTAGTTTTGTAATTAATTTGTGGCTTATTGAAATTCGATCAAGAATTTTTTCATTGCTTGGATTTTATTGTGAATCATTTGTCAGCTACTGTATAATCAGTTTTGTGAATGTTCACTGCTCTTGAAAAGTAGATTTATTTTCTACTTATAGGGTATAGAATTCAAACAATACCCCATACATCTACCTTATGAATTATGTCATTTAGGTATTTTATATATCATTTAAAAAATTTGATCTTTTGTAGGATGACAGATGTCTGTTTTCTTTTTTCTTTCTGCACAGTGTGAATGTTGATTCTATGTTATTTGGTTCTTGGATATTCATAACTATTAGATTGTCATAATTTATTGTACGCTTTATCATTATAAAGCCTGATTCTTTGCCTCCTCTAATGCTTTTACCTAGAATTCAAATTTGACTTGTTTTAAGAATATGAGCCTTGTCTCTGCATAGGTTTTAGCCTTTCAGAGATACTTTGGTTTGGGTGTGCATTTTAAACACTGTATATAGTTGAGGCTTTTAATGAGTCCATCTAAGATTCTTTTCTTTTATTATTTGAAATCAGCTATTTTCATACCTATTGAAATGACAGGAACATTTGATCTTAGGCACCATCATATTTTATATCATGCTTTCTGTTTTTATAGCTTCTTCATAAATAATTCATTATAGATGTGCCATTTGCCTTGTCCTATATTAATTTCTTCTGATGACTTGGAAGTTTTATATTATGTTTCTAGCTCTTCCAGTGGCTAACTTGATAATAAAAATTTTATGTCCTCTATTTATTTAGATAGTATCTAATGACTCCTTGTTATAAAAAATAGTAAACTTCTACTTCCTCTCTCCTCTTCCCCAGCACCTGATTTTTGTAGCTCTTATTAACTTATTTAATTCTTGTAGTCTGTCCTTTATTATTTAAGTATAGCTCTATTTTTTATATGTCAGGTTTAGATGATATATTCTTATGTCCAACAGATAAGACAGCTGGTGTTTATTCATTACCTCCCAACACCATTCCTCATTTTCCTTTCCATAACATAATTAACTCCTTGTTACTCTTTGTTGGCTTTATTATTTCCAAGTTGTTCTGATTTTTTAAATGAGTGTTCTATGGCATGTATGACATGCTGCTTACAAAAGATACACCTTAAACAAGGTGACTCAGAAAGGTAGAAAACACATCTGGCAAGAGCATAATTTTCTAGTTATTCTTTTTTTTTTTTTTTAAAGATTTTATTTATTTATTTGTCAGAGAGAAATCACAAGTAGGCAGAGAGGCAGGCAGAGAGAGAGGAGGAAGCAGGCTCCCTGCTGAGCAGAAAGCCCGATGCGGGGCTG